>NW_027464595.1:6637500-6950000 GCF_043290135.1 Rhipicephalus microplus | reverse complement strand
AGTAAAAGCAGTCTGGGCGTGGTAATACGAAGATACGATGACAGATGTTGGAGAGAGCGCGTCCCACGCAAGTTGGATAGAGGTATTTCTACATAACAAGGCTTTCTTCAAAAAAAAAAGACGTACCTGGCTATTAGGTTGGGTGCCCGCAGTTCTGCAAGTCTGTGGGGTGATTGCGCAGTACTCATGTCCTGATTAACGGGCTTCTCACTTCAGAGGTGCCGGCGCTGATTTAGTAATGGTTTGCTGCCATCTCCATCTCACCGGCTGATGATCACTTTTAATTGCAAGAAGCAGGTGCTCTGGTTCTCTCACATTGCTGTTCTATGTACACTAACAAACTTACTGATTGCCGAACAAGTGTAGCAAAAAGAGACCCTTTCAGCTGTGGTCCCTTGGCACAGACGTGCCGTTGCATTAACCAGAGATTATTGAAACATGAGAGGTACGTAACGGGAAGCTCACCTCTAAATATTTCTTTACACGGTCAAGAATGTAAGTGAATGCTAGAATTCGATCACTGGGCAGTTTTGTACCGGTATAAGGATTAAGAATTGAGCTTGAATTTCTCGCGGCGTAAATGACGTTGACGTGCCTAATTAGGAAAAGCCCATCAATTACCTTTTTCCTCTATAGCGTGTGTACAGCTGTTTATATTGGTAAACTGTAGTCCTTGATAATTAGCAGCATTGCCCTTTTTCAGATCTCACCAAAATGTTGTGTAGTCCAAGATACCCACCTTTCAATTTCAAGGGCGAATTTGAAACTGTTCGTGCCATTCGCGCATAAACCATGGTGGAATACTTGAACGACACCTTACTTGGAGATGGCTAAGTTTGAATCAACGTGCGCCAAAGCAACATGTGGTCTGAAGAAAAAAAAAGCATTTCAATATACACGAGTAGGCGGTTTAATGTTTGCGTGTAATGGTTGGTGCTTATCTATCAAGATATAGGTAAACAAGTACCGTAAGTTTCAAGGATCAGTAGTTGACTGCTCGTCAAAACCATCGCCATCTACGTACGAGGAAAAGAACTAACAGAAAACAAAAAAAAATAAATAAATCACGACATCGCAACCAGACGCAGTATCAGCGTCGCGCATTTGCCCAACGTGAAGTAATATTCAAATATTTCGTAATTCATAATGAAGCAAGCGCAAAAATACACACACTCAGAGAGGACACAGACAAGCGCTTACTAGCAACTGAAAATTTTATTTCGAAGCGAACACTAATAAATACATCACACGCATGTACGTCATTCCGACTTCCTTTCTTACGTGTTGCAAAAGGTCATTCAGGAACCTTTACCAACACGCCCAACTGGCAGTGATCCTAAATATTTCGTAATTGCTGACATTTTATGTGCCGTCATACATACGTGATTGTATTGCGTTTTATCATGTGCTAATAGCGTGCGCGAAAGAAAAGGAGAGCCAACATGAAAGATAAGGGAATGAAGGTTGTCTTATTATCCAAATAGTTCACTTGCAATATACACCAAAAACTTTGCAGATGAAATCGTGACACAGCTCTACACAAGCACAATAGCATAACATTTCTAAAACTCCCGTTGCCCGATCATAGAAAACCACTGCAGTGAGATGGCAGCCTTGATAATATTGCTTTGGCAATCACAGAGAGCATCCGTTGCTTAGCGTGTCGTATTCACCGTCACCAAAGGCGAAGACCCACCGGCCGTGCCCCAGTGAAGGCAGTCGGCAGTCACAGGAGCGGCTATCAACACATTCTGTGAGCTTTGGTTAAGCTCTGAATTCTTACGCCAGTGAAGAGCACACAAGCAAGTAAACTATGGAAGGTACACGAAACTACCACGCAAAAGTTAGTGATATGCCTCGTTGAACCAGCTATGCGCCGAATTAAACACAAGCCCTAATTGCAAAACGCCTGGATACTTGAACAATTTATGCACTCGACCGAAAATTGAGTAAATCAACCCAGTTATTCAAAAGTCAGATAAATCGTTAGGTAAATTGATACTTCACTTTAATATATAGAAAGTTAAGACTATTTGAAAAAAAATATGTTGATTTTTTCTTAGCATTTCTAAGAGAACTTCGGCGACATTGAGCGTATCTATCTATCTACCTATCTATGTATCTATCTATTTATATAAATATATATATATATATATATATATATATATATATATATATATATATATATATATATATATATATATAAATATATATATATATATTAATTTATTTATCTATCTTTCTATCTATCTCTATATATCAATCTATCTATCTATCTATCTAGCCGCCTACGACTTTAGCTCTCCTGGCCGTTTCGGTATTGGTATCAATACCAAAATTGGTATGCCGTATTATGACAGTATGACAAGCAAGACTGACTATTTATAACTGGAAAATCATGACATGTATGTTATGAATGTCATGATATACAATTCATTGTCTCACTGCTCTTGCGGTGGTTTCGTTCACAAGACAAGTTGCAAAACTGGTATGGTATGACATTACTGCATGGTGAACACAAGAGACAGATCCTAACGTGTGAATCATGACATGTATGTCATAAAAGTTATGAGTCATGACTACACGTCACACTCATCATGCGCTTGCGGTCGTCTCATTAGCTTCACATATACCAAATTTGGTATTACGCGTCACGAATGGATAACAAACGTATACGACTGGTGCAAACATCATAATCATGAAATGGGTGTCATGTAACAACATGACTACATGCCACGCACATGTTGAGCCTGCGGCCGTTTTGCTAGCTTAACATATAGAAAATTTGCCATTACGAGATGTGAATAGATGACGAATATAACTGACTGGTGCAAACATGATAATCATCAGATGCGTGTCATGTAATGACATTACTACATACCAAGCTCATGATGCGCAGGCGGCCGTTTCGCTAACTTCACATATACCAAATTCGATATCACGTGACACGAAGGAAAGACGAAGATAATTGACATGTCCAAACACGATAACCATGACATGCGTGTTGTGTAACAATATGACTACTTGCCAAACTCATGATGCGCTCGCAGTCGTTTCGCTAGCTTCACATATGCCAAATTTCGTATTACGTCACGTAAATAGGTGACGAAGGCATGAGAGTTGTGCAAATATGATAATTATGACACGCGCGTCATGTAAGATAATGACAACTTACTACGCTCATGATGCGCCCGCGGCCATGTCGCTAGCCTCACAAATACCAAATTTGGTATTACGTGACGTGAATGGACGACAAACCTAAATGACACGTCCAAACTTGATAATCATGATATGGAAGTCAAGTATATACGGCTTAGTTTACGTCCGCACCATAACGGTTCGCTAATTTTAAAGTGACATCAACATTTCTCATCCGTGCTTCGCATATAATTGATTTCCACTGTACGTAGCACCTGCCAATTTTTTCGGATAATTCTCCTTCTCTCCTAGTAGCGCTTCAATTGTCGGCAAGCCTTTATTCCCTTGGCAATAAGTTTTTGACCCATTTGGTTCCAAGTTTCACGACCAACATTATTTGATCATGAACCTGTTTGTTTCTTAAACTACAAAGAGGCGCAGTGAAAAACTATTTCGTTTGTCTGTAAGAAGAGCCACCGAAGTTGCTCCCAATGAGTTTCCTTCTTGCTAGACAAATACAAAAAATTTGGTGATGGTCTTCTTGTGCACCATTCAAAAGAAATGAAAAAGTCCACTGTTCGGAAGTAAGGTGATGTTCGGGCACAAGTCAGATTACTTACAGCTTTTCACGATTGATTGATATGTGAGGTTTAACGTCCCAAAACCACCATATGATTATGAGAGACGCCGTAGTGGAGGGCTCCAGAAATTTCGACCACCTGGGGTTTTTTAACCTGCACCCAAATCTGAGCACACGGGCCTGCAACATTTCCGCCTCCATGGAAGATGCACTACCGAAGCTACGGTGTGTAAGAAAGTCACACGCTTGCTCAGAGAAACGTAGTCTCACATACAAGTGCCCTACAATTGACAGGGTTGGTTAGAATCGGTGTTTCTTCATTGCGTTTAACGCCACATCCATACGTGATATGTTAATTCTTCGTCGCATTTCTTGTGTGCGAATTTTATTATTTATGTTGGTTGCCACCGTTAACTCTGTTTGCAAATCAACGTGGCAGCACCCATGCAGAAGTGACGACCCGGTTCGATCTGGACTTGCTCTCGCTACATGACCACTGCGCTGACAGTTGTAAAGCAAATGTAAATCAGCTATCGATCTGTTTCATCTCACTCTGGGTATAAAGCATCAGGTACGTTTTGTCTATATTAGCGAGATATGCTGCTTGCTTAGCCACACCTTCTAAGCCTAATGCACCGAGGCAGTGTTCGGACTGCGTCACCAGACCAAGAACACTGCATCTCCAAATGGTGGACATGCAACCTCACACAGCATTCCATGCACGTCGAATCCTCATTTGATGGAAACAAAAAAATAGATAAAATGCGTGTTGCAGCGGGAGATGCGAACAAACTCGTCGAAGAAGCAGTCATTCGAGAACCAAGAACAGCGTCGGAGAGAAATAGCCACAAAGTGAGGTTATTCACCGGCATGAGATTCTACCGACCTTCAGCAGAGCAAAAAACTCGCCATTCTTCAAATCTGCGCTTTAGTTGCTTGTTTGTTAGCTTTACTGCAATTTTAGGTTCATTACCAAGTCATAATAACTACAATTCAGTGAGCAGACGACATGGCGGAGATGAATACATGTGAAGGGGCTAAGCGCCCTTCCTATTGGCTTAGGGTCCTGTAGCTTCCACAGTGCTTGAACCAACGTCCTATAGGTACAAACAGCAGGGTTCAGCAGTGCCATTACGCGCAGAAAAAATCCAGGTGACGCTTCTGCACCTTTCCCTAGAGACGTCAATGCTCTCTTCGCTGCTGCTGCATGTACTCGTGCGCGTTTCATCGCGTCTGTAGAAAACAGTTTTAGTGGAGCGTCCGCTATGCAGACGCAGCCTGCCATTAGGATGGCTTGCCACGGCATTGGGAGCTTCGCTTCTAAAAATTCGCGAGTTAGTATGCCGGAGATCCGTTCCGGCTACACAGTGCCATGGTGACAGACACTACTAAATTAAGAGTCAAGGAGGCGCGTTTTTTTTTCGATTTCGGATTGGGACGTGCATCTTCGGCAGCGTCCCTGCGGCGTCTGTAGTGAAATAGTATTTTTCATGATTTTTTTTTGTTTAAATGAGGATAACGGCGTCTAATTCAGCGTGGCTGCCGTAATTCAAAACGCGAGGGAGACGCCGACTCATCGAAAAAGACTCTTACTCACGCCGTCCCACCACTCTAGCAATGAACACTTCCCTCCTCTCTGCAGAAAAAAAACAAAAAAAAAACAAGAGAAAAAAGCGGATCACTGGGAAAGGTGCAAGGGCGATCCTTGCAGTGAGGAGACGTACTCAGCCTCAGCCGCTGCATTGGAAACCTGTTCTGTTTGCACCACTGGGATGTCGGTTCTAGTTTACTGTAGCTAAAGGGAATTCCTGAACAGAGTATAGTGACGGGCAGTTCTCCTATGACTTAGCAGAACAGGCACGCTTAATGCCTGTGTTGCACGGCCACTTGTGATTTTGCCCTTGAAATTCGATGACGAGTATTTTGAACTGCGTGCAACTCGTCTGGTTTTTGAAATATGCGCATGTAATAAATAAGCACGCCCTATGACCTTGTAACTTATTCATATGTCCTCAGTCACTGCTAAACTTAACGCGCCCTAATTGTCGCCCCGCAGAGCGACAACCGACTGCTCACACGCTCTACACGGACGACACCCGCACTGCACGTGTTGCAGCACCATCTACGCAAGTGCAAGCAACAGCGCCGTGTTGCAGTGCCAACTCGCCCAACTTTGTACGTTAATAGATTTCCTGAACGCCAAGGTCACTTAATTCGTGAATCAATTGCTTCTGCGTATAAACAATACCTATAAGAATTAAAGTTAAAATCAAGTGCTTCTTAAAATAAATTGGGGGGGGGGGGTGGCATCAATACCCCGAATGAGTGAGCAAAAGGACTCGGGAAGGGCGAAGCCTGTAGAGAAGGGTATTTCAGCAACACTACCATAAAACTAAGCACGCATTGAAAGAGACCTCTTCCTTGAGGCACTATAGTCGTTTGAAATCAAGCAATAAATGTAATCTCACCCTCTAACTCCCCCACTTCGAGAAATTTGCATATGTGGTGTTTCGAAGAAATGTTTAACAATTTTGAGTACTTCGTACTCAACTATGGGAGACCAGTACGCCGTCCCTACTTATGAACAAGACTCACGAGTGCCACGTTCGACCCCAAGAACTCACCACAGACTCTACTGACGATATAAGCCGTGAGGAATTACGTTTTTAAATATTACTGTGATGCGAGGTACATGATAAGTATTTTAGATGCGTGGTTTCTCTCTACAGACACATATTGGGGCCGCTGGTTTTCGGTGAAAAACTTTGACTTGCCACACTATTGCCACTAATATATCAACATGAATCTCTGTCAAACATAATGTTTCAAGTAGGAAGACAAAGTTTTTATCAATATTTCACATAGTAGTTCTGTTAGAAACAAAAAAAGTACCTACGGTTGCAACGGAATCCACTTGCCACGAATGTAACACAGATGAATGGTACGTGAGTCGCTGGTTGGGGGGACGGCACTAATACATGGTTTCACTGTCACAACTGTTGTACCTCAATAAACTTTCGGTCACCTCAACTACCAGCTTCTCACGTTGAAACTGAAAACACATTTTCATGTTCCTTTTCAATGTGAGAAATGTTAGTTTTCGTGTTAGTTTTTCGAATAAAAGGAACGTACACAAAGTTTAAGAGAATCGCTCATAATTTTTATGTAGCTCAAGAGAACATATTTTATTATATTTGGCCACATAAGGGATAAATGTGTCGAAAAGGAACGGGCCATGTTTTAAAGCTCTTTTTGCCCACCGTTGTTATAGACGGTTTCATGGTCACGAACGTTGTACCTCAGAAAACTTACGGTCCCCTCATTTAAACAGCTCCTAATGTTAAAACCGGAAGCACGCTCTTAAGTTTATTTTAATTGTAATAAATGTATCCCTTTAGTTTTTCCAATAAAAGTAACGTGCGGAAAGTGCAAGGGAATCTTTTATACTTGGTATGTAACTCAAAAGAACATTTATTTCAATACATTTTGCCAAATAAGAGAGCAACAGTGTAGAAAATCAACGGGATATTTTCTAAGGCTCTTCTTTCCCACCGATGTCATTTTGGTGCATCGTTGGCGAAACCGAATTTCACCGAGGGACTGTGTTTGTATACAGTGAAAGGGTCCATTAAGGCACATTGGCGGAAGAAACCGGATGTCACCAATGGTCTGTACCGCTTGCACTAAGTGTACACAACTTTCTTTGTTTCGGTAAGAAAAGCAAATCTTTATGCTATTGTTGACAAGCTGAGCTACCAATTATCCTTTTCTTGTTCCTCAATGTTATGCTCTGCAACCTTGATGTGAAGCGAACCTGATCTTGTGGTGCTCAGTTCGCTGCTCATGGAAATACACTATGAAAAAGCGCTGAAAAATGAACAACCACCCTGCAAAGAGCGGATAACGTGGTGCCTAATTAGAAGTACTGGCCACAAAAAAAACAGAATTAAAAAGACTTGCTAACGCATCATCTGGTATTTCTATCTGGAAAACGTATTTTTTGTGGCAATGTACTTGTCGTATCCATTAAGACTCACACACGTGTGAAATACACTGCAGCGATTTATACATTAGCGTAACAATCCATACACAAGCTATTCTCCCATGCCCTTGTATACACTAGTGCACTCCATTCGCACAATTCGACGCAACCTACGCGCAGGTATATCGCCTTCGCTACATTTTGGGAATGCTTGCAGGGCACAAGTTTTTTCTCACATGGGCTCAATTTTTTTTTCTTCACGAGAGTCCTCCGATAGGTATCGGTACAGTTTTCCGTACTCTATCGCCCAAGCTTTTGTAAACTTTTTTTTCTCTAATGAACCTAACGAGAATTTCATTGGGGCACAGCCACTTTTTTTAGAGGCCAAGTTTTCTTTCACCATTGCAAACTCTTCTATAACAGAAACAAATGAGCTAATGAAGGAAGTTTGCCTGTATTAACTTTTATTCCCGTCTGGCGTGCATGTAGCTTCTTCCCGCCAACGAAGATGATGGGCATTGAAATCTCCACACAGCAGAAATGACGAGCCACACCGAGATAGCAGGCACTTCAGCAATGTGATGTCCGAAGATCGCGTTGGCTGAAAATTTATGCTTGCCACAGTCGTAGTTGTGTTGCCGAGACTAATAGCAACTGCTACACATTCTAAGTCGGCGTCGCAGCGGTCACTTGCGTCGATCACTGCGAAATGAACATCAGATTGTATGTGCGATGACGCTTTCGAAGCATTTCGTGGATACGTGGTGTCTGCACACTGGAAAGATGCACACGTCATTACCATGCATCGGGCAATTCTGTGAATGCCCACGTATCCCGGAAGTCTTAGCACATCATTTCACACATTGGTTTCTTGGAAAGCTATAACATCCGGCGGATTCTTCTTTGCAAGAAACCTAAGAACAAGATTAGCAGGGCGCGGTTGTAGGGACCTGACGTTTCATTGCAGCACATAGGGACGCGGCTTGCGACAGGTGTTCGTGTTCTTTTTAGTGAATACTGTCAAGAACTGCAACGAGAGCCTCCAAGAGCTGTTGTGTGGCTAATGCTGCGGGTGTTTTACAACGCGCGATGAGAGGTCTGACGAAGTTAACAATCATCTTGAACATGATTACAAGTTGGGCATCATCGTTGGCTGGAGCTGTTTATGGTGCCCTGCTTACAGTATTTTCTACTACAGACATGGCCTCGGCAGATGCTGGTTCCGAAACATTATGAAGCGTGACTTTTAAAGAGGTTGTGTCCGACGGCTTTGATTGTGACGCCAGCCACGTTGTAGCCGAAAAACTGAAATTGCACCTCCCTTCGTCGGTTCCTTTCTCTCTGACTGTACTAGTCTTCGAGAGTACAGGTGCATCTTCAGTTGTGCCATTGCCAGCTACTTCACGGGTGCTATGGCTAGGCGTCTTTTCTCGAGATGCTATCTTTTTAGCTTTCTCTTTCACGACATTTCATTTTTTTTCATTAGCTTGGGACATTCTTTGTCCGTTGCAAAGTGTTCGCCAATACAGTTAGTGCAGTGAGATGTCGCACTGTTGCAACGTTTTACGTTGTTATTTGCGCCACATTTAGCACAGACCTCAACACTTGTGCAGAAATCCTGTACATGTCCAAGGTTTAGACATTTGCGGCATTTTAGACGCTTTGGTATGAAAGGTCGGACGGGGTACCGCACTAGTTCGGCCTTTATGTGACTAGGTAACTTTTCGCACACGAAAAGAATCTTCACACACTTCGAAGAGCCAAGCCTTTAAGCGCTGATGACTCTGCATGGTGGCGTGCAAACTATCATACTTTTCAAAACGTCGTTTGAAAGCTCCAGGTCTACATCCGATATAACCCTTGCTGTTACATTAGTACCCCGTGAAACAAAAGCCCGCACGTTGACGTTGCATAGCTGAGATAGACCTAGCAGGGTTTACACTATCCTCTCATCTGTTGTGTCTGCGGCAATGATATTTTTCCTGGGATTCACTCGAACCTCTTGAATTAGACCAGGGACAAGGTTTTAGAAAACTCATGAAGCTTCTGTTTAGAGATAGCGTTCAGGCTTACCATGACGTCGACGGGCACATACGCAACTGTCGTAGTCACGACTGTTGTATATTGAAGTCTCTTCACTTGAGGACGATGGCGCCGACTTCCTTCTTGGCCGTCGATGCTTAGTAGGTAAAAATGCATCCGAGTCATCCGACGTAGCATCAGACTCGGAATCGGCAGTTTCTGATGTCACTGAGGAGTTGAGCCGCTTCCTTGCAATGTCAGGTCTACCAATGCCACTAGGCAGGTCCACCACCATCTCCTCTATAGCAAAACGTGCAGGGAGGGTCCCCCCCCCCCAGCACAGCAGAGGTCTTGAGGACCAGTACTCGGCGGGCTGGGTGCCAAAGATGCCCGACGACACAAAGAAAATGGAAAAAAATTCACCAGCCAAAAAAACTGACACCGAACGATAAAACTTCGTCATCGTCCCTCCCTTGCAGTTGCGTTCTTTGGGAATCCAGTCATTTCTCCTAATGACCAGCGATTATCCTGCCTACGTGCCCGGCCGATGTCATCGTCCCTCCCTTGTGTTTGCGTTTTTGGGGGAGAATCCAGTCATTTACCCCGGTGACCTGCGATTATGCTGCCTACCTGCCCGGCCCATGTCCATTTCTTTTTCTTGATATCAACTATGATATTCTTAACGCCAGTTTGTTTCCTCCCCCACTCTGGTCTCTTCTTTTTTCTTAAGGTTACACCTATCGTTTCTCTTTTCATTGCTTCGTGTGTCGTCCTCAGATTACTATTCATGATTTGAGAATGCTTGCCGAATGTGATCCACTTCATCGTTATTCTTCTAGTTATTACGTTCTCATGGTTCGGCTCTGCGGTTACTATCTGTCCTAAGTAGACTTATTTTTTAACAACTTTTATCGTCTCTCCACCTATCGCAAAGGGCCGGTTATCGCTATGTTTCTCCATTTATTGCATTTAAAAGTAAATTAGAAGCCAAAATGGAATAGGCTAAGAGCTACTACTTTAGTAATGCCTTCCCGACATTTACGAGAAAAATCCATCCAGGTTCTTAAGGGGTCGATCAGAACTGCATCGTCTATTCGCTTATTCTTGATGGTCGATTCTTTTCAAGTCCTGAAGCTGTAGCGAATTCCATTATTAATACTTCAAATCTCTTTTTTTTCTTACAGCAATGGCAACGCTCTTTTCCTTTTCGCGAGTAGCAAACTACCTGCTCCTACTAACCTTGAATTAAGCTCCTCTGATGTACATAACTTTCCAATAAGGTTTGAGGTTTCAAAACAGTGTGGATCAAACAGTATTTGAAATATGTTTCTAAGTGCAATTCAAGGACGACCACGTCATGGCCATGTATTAGGGACAAAAAATAATAAAAGTGAACACAACTTCTTTGCACATAGCTTTACTTAACCAAAACAAAGTGCTGTTTTTACTGATTGGTATTGTGTGGTACTGCGCCAACAATATGTTGTTAATGGTGTTTCTCTCTGGTTGTTTCTTGGTTGTGTACAGCCCATGTGCATTATCATCCTATGTGACTACGTGTATTACCTCTTTCAAGTCAATATATGCGACGCTAAAGGCGATGTTACATTGAACGGTTTGCAGCGTGTTTGAGCAGTGTCACATAGGCCTCCCTATTTGTTCGTGATTAATTTACAATCATAATTTCTGGTTCTCGACGTACAAAAACCATGATGAGATTATGAGACACTCCTTAACAGAGCCACAAATACTTCGCCCTCTCACAACAATTTTATGATCCAGGAGAGCTTCTGGCACACTTGATGCCTTGAAGTGGTGTGTGAGAAAATATTGGCCAGCTGCCATCTCGTGATACGATTACGTACTGCGCGCCATCGAGCTTGAACAGCTGTGGACCACACAAGTCATTCAACCTACACGGACGGTTTTCGTTTTGTTTTTCAAACATAACACACGATGGCCCACAAGCGTAAAACACCAGCGAAACAACACGATGGCTTGGGGAATTTCTTAAGGATCGTTGTCAGGCGAATAAATTGAATGATAACATATCCAGTTCAACACTTGTTACGTCTGGTGTCGCTCAAGGTAGAGTAAGAGGTCCGTTTATTTTTATATATAATAATGGCATAGCTCTAAATATTAGCTCAACCGTTCACCTTTTCACAGACTATTTCGTAACATACAGAGAAATGGCTGGTTTTAATGATGTCAAAGCCCTACAATCTGGCCTTCATAAACTAACACAATAGTGTAAATACGGCATGTGCAAATTATTCTAGAAAAGACCAAGCACTAAACGTTGAATTCTGTGTTTAACTCACAATCTAATACTTATACCCTCATTTGAGAAATAGTAGACTCAGCTACAACGGTTACATACCTCGGCGTCCTTATATATTGGAATCTATCGTGGACTGACCAGGTAAACTATATTACTTGTAAAGCGCAGAAGAAACTTGGCTTTCTCAAGTGACGCTTACATCTGGCCGACAGGGACACCAGGCTCCAAGAATGCCATTTTTTTTGTGTGCCCTTCATTACAATATGCATCAATCATTTGGCATTCTCCCGAAGCCAGCCTCACTAGCCTACTAGAAGCTATTCACAATATAGCAGCATGATTCATCTCATCGTCATACTTACAATTTGAAAGCCTTTTATCTTCGAAAGCAAGGCTGAAAATGCCGCCACTTGCTGTGCGCAGGCTAATTTCCAGATTGTGTTTTTTCCACACCCCGTAACATTCCAACATGTCGATTTCCCGGACACATATTTTACCGCAATCTCATATTTCTAGTCGCAGCGATCACGCTTTCGAAGTTAACGCCATCTTCGCCCGTACAGAAAAAATACGAAAACTTGCCATTAACATTACCAATAAAAGAATGAAACGCATTACCTTTCAGGATTGCTAATACAACTGAACCTTCTTTGTTTACTTCAGAATTGCTCACGTATTTAAAACGATGTGACTTTCAATAACACTTATGCTTTATCCGATGTTGTATTTCTTTTTGTATTGCTTGTATTTCTCTACTGTGGAATTTTAATAACCTACAAATAATTACTCTCTCCTAAATTTGTATGTACGTTCCCCCCCTCTATGCACTGCCCCTAGTGGGCCCTTAGAGAACTTGAATAAATAAATAAAATAAAAACAGATGTATCAAGTGTCACTGCTACTTAATGGCATGGGCTATTTTTTTTTTCATCGTGGTAGGAATCGCAGCAACTTATACACGGAAGAAACGACAGAAGCGCTTAACTTCGACTAAACAGTTATTGCAAATGTCGGAGTATATAAAGGTGGCGAAAGAGAAAAAAAAATTATAAAAGGTAGAACAACAAAAAGCACACGCGCTATGCCGTACATTACTCATGCGTTACTATCAATCGCACCACCCAAAAAACAAAGTTCTTTTGCGTGAGCGAGATAAAAGGTGCACTACACGCGGGGACAACTTTCTGTGGCAATGAAGGGAAGGCTACGGAGCCAAAATGGGCATGCGCCACCACTGTAGAACATAGTTCCACAAATGCGTCCGTGTTTTCCGCGTGAAAATAGTAAAAAAGAACAACATTATTTTTTCTGGATGCTTTTTTCAATACACGCTGTACAGACCGAGGAAATATCATTATTTTTGTTGCTTTCTGAAGATTCATTTCGCGTTTTTTCTTAGTTATCGCGCGTCTGAAACCGTTGCACGTTCTACGTGCACCTCGCAGTCAAAATGGCGTCTTAGTATTTTAATGAGCGTTCGTCGCCCTCCAGCTAATGCGAGGACTCGCCGAAAAAGCTTGTGTCGAATTTCACTCACAAATGGCTGTGTAAGCAGACGTATTATATTAAATTGTGTGCATTGGAATTACTTGAACACGGCCTTCATTCAATACAGGAGCCGAACCTGACTGCTTCGCGGAGGAGTACAAGATCAGTAGCTCCGCCCACGTAGCTTTCCCTTCATTGCCCCACAACGTTGTCCCTGAGTATAACACACCCATAATCATCACGTGTCATTCCTCCTGCTTCTACGATCAAACGGGTTAATAAACCTCTGTCCCTATATAAAACGCAAGTGTTATCGAAATGCAGCACACAACCGCACTCCTTACAGTGGATCGCCATGTGACCATCGGTAGCCATCTGCACTTTATTGTGGTGCTATTTTAACCTCTCGTTTATGCATCTTTCAGTAGTTGCCACCAAAGCAAGACCAAATGACGAGGGCTCTCTGTAAGCAACCGACAGAGCACTCAACATATTTATTGCGGCGCTTAATTTGGCAACCTTTTTTTTTTCCTGAAACAGGACAAGTTTTGCGACATATTTTTGACAATTTCTCCGGAGAACATGACCACTCGGACACCAGCCTTATTTCCACTCATTTTAAGATTGTGTCCCACAACATGGATACAGGAGACGACAGTCTTTTGTTGTTGTTGTTGTTGTTCAGCCTTCTACTCTTTTTTCTCTTCATCTCCCCCCTCCTCTTTTATATACTCCGATGTTTGCAGTAAACGTTTAGTTTAATATGAGCGCTTGTGTCGTGTGTTCCGTGTAATAAATGCTGCGCTTCCTACCAAGATGAGTTCATACCGAATGTCCCAATATAATTGTTTATCGTGTCACATTTCTAGTTTGGCGGACTCTTCAACATGCCCCGCCGCGGTGTTCTAGTGGCTAAGGTACTCGGCTGCTGACCCGCAGGTCGCGGGTTCATATCCCGGCTGCGGCGGCTGCGTTTCCGATGGAGGCAGAAATGTCGTAGGCCCGAGTGCCCAGATTTGGGTGCACGGTAAAGAACCACAGGTGGTCGAAATTTCTGGAGCCCTCCACTACGGCGTCTCTCATAATCATAAGGTGGTTTTTGGACGTTAAACCCCACAAATCAATCAAGGTCTTCAGCATTAACGTTTCTTTACTCAACCCTTTGAGGAACCCTCACAGCCCTCGTCATATGTCGTGCCAGGTCATTCTCGTTTTGCCTAAGGATGGAGCGAACACACTCGGAAATTCTGGATTTTTTGGGGGGGAGGGGGGGTTGGCTTTCATCCGTTTGTAAACCATGGAAACCAGATTGCCGGGATCCTGCACTCTGATTGACAACGGCAGACACGCCTCTGCTGGGATATGTTGCGCAATCAGTTCTATATGGAACACGGCTCAATATACAAGAAGAAAAAAAAAAGTGGCGTGAATCTTGTGGCTTAGCGGATTGCAAAAGTGAATGCCTTTGGTCAACAATCCTGTCGCAGATCAGCTCTAAGCGGGAACAGAAGAAACCTGCTGAAGGCAAACTTATTCACACCACGTATGACGTCGTTCTTCATGAATATGTAAAAGAGGCGCTAAGACGATGTTCCAAGTATGCCGTTGAACCAAGAGTTGAGGCGCCTGAGCTCCTGTCTCTTGTGGGACAAATTTCCGGTTGTGCTCCGGAAAGTGAAAGGTAACGGTGGATTTTCGAGGGTGTTGATGTGCTCGAAAACTCAAGCGCAAGCATCGAGTGGTGCTCAAAAGGAAGGCGGTCAAATACCCAAAAGAATCAGGACTTCGTGTCATTCCTTCTGACAATGGAGGTGGGTTTCGTGTTTTCCTGAACGGTTTTTTTGTTTTGTTTTGTTTTGTTTTTCGAAAAGCGCAAGTAGCGATAGAGACGATATTTGATATGAAGCCAAACGTTTCACTCAAATCAGTTCAAACGGCTGCAAAAACTTTGTGCAACAGGCTTTTCTTGCATAACTTGGCTAATTAGAAAAAGAAAACAGATAAGCTGGCCTTAGTTATGTTTTCTTTAGTTGGAAGACGCACAAGGTTGGCATGCCGTTCCGGGTAATTATTTCGAAAAAGAGTTCTTTGCAAAAAAGTGTGGTGCTTTTTCTACAGTAAAAGCTGAATTTCCTTCAATATAATGACCCGTTTGACACTATGAATTCTGAGCAGAATGTGGGGTTTCTTTTTTGTAACGAATGCCAATGTAGTGGTTAAGGCTTTGTCCATTGATGTGAAAGATTTGTACCATGCTTTACCTCATGATAGGCTCTAGAGTTTGTCGAAAAGTGTATACTTGAATATAGTGCAGTGACCTTTCAGAACGCTTGTAGTAAATGTCAGCGCGGTTTGTTTATTTGTTCGTTTTATACTTAACGTCAACATTCGTTATTTGTAATAGAAACACATATTTCTCAAAACAAGGTATTTGTATTGGGTCGGCTGTTGCACCCGTATTTAGTGATATTTTTATGGCCCACTTCGATTGAATAATTGATAAGAAGTTGTCGGGAACTAAGCTTTTAAAAATCTTCAGGTATGTGGACCATTATTTGATATTTTCGAAATTTGGTGCTAAGGAGTTTCAAAGCTGTGCTGTTTTGACACATGAAGTAATTATTAGAGACGGTTTGTCAGCCTCTAAAACTTACACATGAAATGCCATGAGGGAACAGGTTCAGGTTCCTTGATTTTTCGTTGCGATTTCAGGATTACCACGTTTGCCGGCTTTATGAGCTCAGAAGCAAAAAGAACTTGTTGCCTTTCTCTTCTGCACATACCAAAAGTCAAGAGGTCTGTCGCACGAATATGCATTTTTAATTCCATAAAGAAGTCCTGTTTTCACCTAATGAAGAAGAGCTTCGAGCAACAGTCTTTTTTCACTGCTGGCAGCAGGTTACCCGCAACGACTGGTAATAGCCGTCACGAAATCACTATATAGAGACCTATAGAGAAACAAAACAGGCAACGTATTGACACTTCCCTGCAGCAGCGTAAGACGACTCTTGTCCCCTATATCCATGGTGCCGCACACAATTTTAAAAAGATTGGAAATAAGGTGGGTGTCGGAGTGGTCATGTCTCCTACAAAGAAACTGTCGAAAAATATGTCGCAGAACTTGTCCTGTTTTGAAAGAAATGAAAGGTTGCCAATTTAGGCGTCGCAAGAAATATGCTGTGTGCCCTGTCGGTTGTTTACAGAGGCCCTTGTCAAGTGGTCTTACTGGTGTGGGAACTTCCGAAAGATGCGTAAATGAGAGGTTAAAATAGTATTATAAATTGCAAAAGGGTGCCGAGGGTTACTTGGCAATTCATTGTAAGGAGTGCGGTGGTGCACCGTATTTTGATAACGCTTGCGTTTTCTGTAGGGACAGAGATTTATTAACGCATTTAAAGGTAGAAGCAGCAGAAATGGCACGTGATGATTTCGAGTGCGTCAGTGCACCTTCTATCTCACTCACGTGGAAAGAAGTGTGTTTTGGTTGTTGTGATTCATAATAATGGATGAGTAATGAACGGCACTTTGCGTGTGCTTTTTGTTGTTCTGCTTTTAACTTTTTTTCTCTTTCAGCCCCTTTATATAGTCAGACGTTTGCATTGAACGTTTAGTTAAAATTAAGCGCTTGTGTCCTGTGTTCCGTGTATAAGTTGCTGCGCTTCCTACGAATATCAATTCATACCAACTGGCCCGATATATTTGTCTATTATTTCCAATTTGATTATTGGGACAAAAAAAATAACAAAATTTTTTTTGCACTCCGCTCCATTCAGATGCAGCTACCGCAGCCCCACTATATGTACCGCGACTATTCAGCTTGCTATATACTACGGAATGATTTCCAAGAAACCACTGAGGCTTTAATGGGCGTAGCACATAGACATTGTAGAAAATTATTATTGCACTACCTAACAGTGGAAACCCCGAAAAATTCTTCCAACTCAGAAAGCAAATAGCGTGAAATAATTGCAAACTTATAGCGGTAAGCCATACTCGAGAATGTTATGACACGATGCCTGATTAAGGTTCCCAGCGTTCCTCAAGCTGTCTCGAATCACGCGGCTCTCTGGTTCTACCGTTGTTGTCGGAGGGCGAAGGTTATTACCACAAATATCCTCTGTAGGTACGTTCTAGTTGATAATAACAATGGCCTTTTGTGGTGTGTGTGCGCGTGTGTGTATGTGTGTGCGTGCGTGTGTGTGTGTGTGTGTGTGTGTTGTGTGTGTGTGTGTGTGTTTCATTTTTAGCCTTACAGCAATGCTCGTATGAGAGATAACTTTTGGTAGTGACACAATTCAAATTGTGTTACTTTCTACGCTTTACATTCGCACTTGCGTGCTGCAGAGCGCTCAACACTCTCGTAAACTGTAGGAGTTGACTAAGCAAAACAAAACATAGAAGAAGAAGAAGCAGAAGAAGAAGAAGAAGCAGAAGAAGAAGAAGAAGAAGAATAGGAAGAATGAAGAGGAGGAGGAGGAGGGGAAGGGAGGGGGAGGAAAGGCAAGAAGATCAACCAGTCGAGCGTCCAGTTTCCTATCCTACACCGCGGAAGGGGATTGAGGGACGCAAAGAGAGAGAGAGAAAGAAGAAAACAAAAAAACAGGTGAGCTTAAACTACGCTGCTGCCTTCCATAGTAGTGGACTCGGGACTTCAGCCGTGTCACGTTCCACCGTACGTCGTCGGTTCATGATGCCTACTGAAGGCTTGCAAGCACCGGACGTAGAACGTCCAGTACCTGTTGTACAGCCTCAGTGTGGTGATTTCAGCCTGCCTATGAACACTTGAAGGGCGTCGAGTAGTGATTGAAGAACAATTAGGATAGGTTTGTCTTCTGGCAATGATGAGGCGTGCTGTGAATCAGCATGAAGCTGTGACTTCGGCAACGAAGACCAAACTGTGTCAGTTGTGTCCATGGGGGTCTTGTTGGCATCGACCATCGCTGATCCATGTGACTGTAGCTTTGGCAATGTAGGCCAAGTGGGGTCCACAGACACCACGCTTTTCACGGCGTTCTGCTTCATACCAGCCGAGTATAATCGGGGTGGAGAACGAGATTGTGAAGAAGGGCGTCGAGTGGCTGCTGCTAATGCAGATACATTGAATTTTTCTGACAAACATTTGCTCCAACGGCGCCACTTTCTGGCGGTTACGGTAGCCTCGCGATGCGATGTATGAAATCTCATCAATTGCCTCAATACAGCTACATTTTTTTTTATTTTTGGGCAATCTTTTGAGGAAGCTTCATGAGGTTCATTGCAATTTGAACACCTGAGAACAGTGGCTTTACAAGTGGCTGCAGAATGAATTTCAGCACAGCGAGAACATAGTCGCTTGCCTTCTCATACGCTTCTCACGTGACTGAGCTTTATGCAGTTGAGACATTGCTGTGGCTTCAGCACAAACGGTATTAGAGTGTCGAAAGTGGCCAACCTTTGAGTGCGAAGGTAGAGAGTTGCCTCTAAAATCTATTCTCACGCAGCGTGAGGTACCCAAACGAACAACTTTGACAATGACACTTGCTTCATTAGCTGGCTTGGTAGGGCCACTTAGGTCCGAGTTTGGAATGGCACCATAAATGTCGTAGATCACACCAGTGATGATGTTCGAGCTTATTAGTATGTATGAGTGGACGTTGACACCACCCACCTCTGTGACGTTGGTTAGAATGTTCAGTGCAGCAGCATGCGAAATATCCATCGCCATGACATTATTACGCGGATTCACTCTGATGTCGATGGTTTCATCTGGCACCAGTCGCTTGAGCTGCGCCGAAACAGATTGCTTGTTGAGACGCTTCATGTTGCCATGGGGCTCAGTAGGAGCAAAAACGATGGTATTGGCATCTGACCTTTGCGGAGCCGTTCATTCGGTGTGTTAAAGGATGGAGAGGCCGTGGTGTTACGTCTATTCGTCTTTCGGCGTGGTACGAGTTCAAAGTCGTCGTCAGAATGCCTCTCACTTGTGAGTGAGTGAATGAGTGAGTGAGTGAGTGAGTGAGATCAGTGTCCTTGCTGTCACGGTAAGGTCCCATTCACTTCCTGGTCGTGGCCATCGTAGATGCTGGAGGACCTGGTAGATTTCCGAACTGGTTCATATACGTCTCTGATGGCCCTTCACCTGTCAGTGAGTAGACATCAGTGTCTTTGCTGTCGCAGTCGGGTTTCATCTGCTTTCTGGACACTGTCATCATGGACGCCGGAGGACCTGGTAGATATCCAAACTTGTCCTTGTACATCCCTTTCGCCCCTCACCTTTCGGTGAGTAGGCATCAGTGTCCTCGCTGTCACAGTCGCGTTCTGTACGCTTTTTCAACGTGGCCATCGTGAATTCTGGAGAAGCTGGTAGATATCCGAACTGGTCCTTGTACGTAGCAGATGGAAGCAGCAGCAGAGTTCACGAGGAGCACATGGTATGGCGCAAACATGGAAAGAAATACTCGAACAGCGTACCGCTTGATACACACTACCAAAACAAAGGAACTATGTAAGGTTTCTTATGGCAGTCATCAGCATTGAAATTACTTCGGCGGCTTTGAACCCGACGGAAAGTTCTAGACGCAGTCCAAGCGAGGTTGTGGAGTTGAGACGGGTCAATTTCCTCTGTGTCAAGCGTCAACAAGGTTGTCCTTGGACAAGTTCAACGCTATGAAAACGCATGAGAAAAAAAGGCCATCGTTTTATCAGCTGCATCCAAGGTATATTGGCTTTCCAGGCAAACAAGGATGCGATGGGGCCATTTTCGAAGCCGCCGCGGTATTTGCTGTTTGAGGTGCAGCTAAAACTAAACCGGCTGCAGCTTCCTCTTTCGAGAAGAGCTTAGTCCCGGAAATTTGAAGTTGTTATTTAGCAATTCTTAGCAAAGGACGAGAGATTAGTCGACGACTCTTCATCTTATTTCTCTCCATAGCATCAGCTACAGGAAGTGACATGTTTCACGATAAACTTGTCAAGCCACCACATTGTTCTACTTGAACGCAGAGAGGTTTGGCACGTGCACCGGAAGCCAGTCATTTTGAACATCGCCCCTTTGCCAGGATGTTTTTTGGAACCCTGTTCAGCTAGGGTCTTGGTTGTCATGTGCGAAACCTTGGTGTGGTGTGTTCGTGGCCATCTTTGGGCACCTTTTAGAATCTTCCCTTTCCACGTGCATTGTGTGGCGTCTTTCCCCGCCTTCGTGGGTGGAGAACCGAGACCATCAGTTGCCACATTGGCTGAAGATGTCGACAATGTGCCAGCGTCAGCAACAAGGCGCTATATACATGGAAGACCTGTACAACTTTAGTTTTTAATGGGCTCTTACTTACATGATCCTTTGATCATCTTATGTCGACTTATCACTTCTTAACCATGTGAATAAATTTTTATCGTTCTTACGAGCACTTTGTCTGAATTGCTGGACGATGAATCCAACGAGGGGCGAGCTGCCACATTGAGACCCCATAGACCCGGATTCACAACAGGAAGCCCTCCCCCACCACTTTAAAGAAATAAACCTATTGTTGGAGAAATTGTGCACCGAAGGAGAAGGTCACAGCTGAACACACACCACAATATGATAAAGCTACAGAACTTTTATTGTTCAAAATATGGCTCAATAAAACATACTAAAAATGGCTGTCTTTGCGAGAAACTTGGCAGGTGTAAGAAGGAAGATCGCACAAAAAATATTTATTAATCGAGGTGTACAAGTACAACCTAAATAATCGAAACAGATATATCTAAATTTGCGGTTATATTGATGATGTGTACGTGCGTCCTACCATTGTACAAAGTACACTACACCAAAGTGCCACAAAAAATACCGCTGATAACCTACATTCTATTTATTTACTGAAGCGCAAAAGATGACGACGAAGTTTTATCACTTGGTTGTCAGTTTTCTTGGCTGGTGAATTTTTTTCCCATTTTATGTCAGTCGTCCGGCATCTTTGGCACCCAGCATGGCCTGTACTTGTCCTTAAGATCTCTGCTCTTCTTGCGGGACCTTCCCTGCAAGTCTCGCTATGAAGGAAATGGTGGGGGACCTGCAGTGGCATGGATATTTCTGCCACTCCTAGAAAGTGGCTCAGCTCTTCAGTGGCATCACAAGCTGTCGATTACGAGTCTGGTGCTACGTCGGATGACTCCGATGCATTTCTACCTACTAAGCATCAACGGCCAAGAAGGAAGTTTGTGGCATCGTCCTCAAGTGAAGAGACCATAATGTAAAACAGCATTTTGACTACGACAGTTGCTTATGTGCCCGTCGACGTCACGGTAAGCCTGAACGCTATCTCCAAACAGAAGCTTGATGACTGTTTTCTAACTTGCCCTCGTCTGATTCCAGAAGTTCGAGTAAAGCCCAAGAAAAATATCATTGCCGTAGACACAACAGATGAGAAGATGGTGCAAACTCTGCTAGGTCTATCTCAGCTATCCAACGTCAACATGGAGGCTTTTGTTCTACAGGGCGCTAATGTAATAGCTGGGGTTATATCGGATGTTGACTTTCAGACGACGTTTTGAAAAATATGATAGTTCATACGCCACCATGCAGAGTCACTAGCGCTTGAAGGCTTGGCTCTTCGAAGTGTGTGAAGATTCTTTTCGGGTGCGAAAAGCTACCTAGTGACATAGAGGCTGGACTAGTGCGGTACCCGGTCTGACGTTTCATACCAAAGCCTCTAAAATGCCCCAAATGTCTCAAACTTTGACACGTACAGGGTTTCTGCAAAAGTGCTATGGTCTGTGCTAAATTTGGCGCAAATCACAACGTAACACTTTGTAACAGAGCGACATCTCGGTGCCCTAACTGTAACGGCGAACACTTGGCAACGGATAAAGAATGTCCCAAACTAACAAAAAAAGGAAGGTCTCGAAAGAGAAAGCTAAAAAGATAGCATCAAGAGAAAAGACGCCAAGAAATAGCACCCGTCAAGTAGCTGGCAACGGCACAATTGAAGATGTACCTTGACGTCCGAAGTATAGTACAGTCAGAGCGAATCGAAGCTACAAAGGGAGACGCAATTTCAGCCTTTCGGCAACATCATGGCTGGCGCTTCTATCAAATCCGTCGTACACAACTTCCTTAAAGGCCATTCCTCGTAAAAAAGTTTCGGAACCAGCTTCCGCCATGGCCATGTCTGCAGTAGAAAATACTGTAAACAGGGCACCAGAAACGGCTCTAGCCAACGATGATGCCCTACTTGTAACCATGCTTAAGATGCTTGTTAACGTCTTCAGATCTCTCTTAGCTGGGCGTCAAACGCCAGCAGCATTAGCCGTACAACAGCTTTTGGAGGCTCTCGTTCCAGTTCTCGACAGTCTTCACTAAAATTAACATGAACACCCATTGCAAGCCTCGTCCCTATGTGCTGCAATGGAACGTCAGGTCTCTATGACCATGCCATTCTTATCTCGTTTGTAGGCTCCTTGCAACGAAGACTCCGTTGGATGGTATAGTTCTCCAAGAAACCAATGTGAGAAATGACGAGCTCATACTTCCGGGTTGTGTGGGCGTTCACAGCAATACCCGGTGCACGGTAATGGCGTGTGCATCTTTCCAATGTGCCGACACCACGCACCCATGATATGCTTGTAAAGCGTCATTGTACATACAATCTGATGTTCATTTCGCAGTGATCAACGCAAGTGACATCTGCGACACCGACTTTGAATATGTAGCAGTTGTTATTATTCTATGAAACACAACTACGACGGCGGCAAGCATATATTATCAGCCAACGCGATCTTCAGACATCACATTGCTGGAGTGCCTGCTATCCCGGTGTGGCTCGTCATTTCTTTTGTGTCCAGTATTCAGTGTCCATCATCCTCGTTGGTGTTGTCGCCCACAAGACAATCGGGGAGTTGAAATCAATGAGCTTATTGTAAACATGATCTGCAGCCCCTAATGACGGCTCATCCATATATGTCGGCACAGGAATGTAACAATCCGCCATTGATCTTGGCTTATAAACGAGAGATGTGCGTCTTACATGGTCAAGCGAAGCTGACCTATGGTGTTCAGATCATCTGCCCATTTGGCTAGTTGCAGACAATTCTCCTAGCAGCCAGAGTTCTGCCTACACAATGACAAATTGGGACAAGTTCTGTGAGCTGATTAAGGGGGCGCCATCACACGATAACCTGCTCAAACTGGTTCCTGTTCAAACCGCAGCAAGCTACAGTACGACCACTGCGAAGCATAGACAAGCGAAACCCTGACCTAGAGCTCTTGGGAACACGTGCTTGTCGACGACGTGCTTACAAGAGGGCCCGGCGTTCCAAATGAAAATCTGATTTGACACTTTAAAACCGCTTAGATGCAGCCAGTAGGCGGCACACAAAACAACTTCGTCGAAGAAGCTAGGACGAATTGTGTAGCTCGTTGCATGTGACGAGTGGTTTTGAGAGTGTATGGTGCATATTGAAGGCTCTCTGAACACCGGAGGTCTGCAATAACCCAACTACAGCATTGTACATCACGACTAGATGGTCTCCGAAAAGTCTTGCGGAATATTTTCCCAATATTTTCACCTGCCCTATGTCAAAAGACAGCGCCAGTCATTGTTCCGTATCAATTTTACATGGACCTCCAATCGAGATGGATGAGGCAGAATTTACCCTGACCGAGCTGCGTCATGCACTTAGCCTCTGTTGTCGTCGCACTGACCTAGGCGACGATGGTGTTACGTACCAAACCTTGCAAAACATTGATGAGGTCTTTCATCAATGTTTCCTGGAAGAATACAACAAAAAGTGGCAAACGAGTCTGATTCCTGCTGAACGAAAATCGTTTGTAGTGAAGCCATTTTAAAGCCGGGTCATCCTGCACAACTCCTGAAGTCATATCAGCCGATATAACTAATTTCTAATGTTACGAAGCTGATGGAACGTATGGTGCTGTTTTGTCTGGACGCCAGATTACAGGAGCTCACTTTCTTCCCTGATGACATGAGCGGATTTCGTCGCTACCGTTCAGCCCTCGACAGCATAGCAGATCTTGCTTCATCGCTTGAATCTGCTCGAGCAAACAGACATTCAACGTATGTTCTATTTCTTGACATACAGAAAGCGTTTGACTCGGTACCACATAATACGATTATTTGTGCGCTGATGAATGAGGGAATATCAGGTCGTTTGTTGCACTTTATCCATGATTTTCTATTTGAGCGCAGAATGAAAGTGCGGATTGGAGAAGTACAGAGTCAACCTCCCGCTGTTAATTGTGGCGTCCCGCAAGGCAGCGTCTTGTCACCGCTCCTCTTTAACAGCGTACTTGCTCGACTTCCAAGCCGATTACCACAAGAATGGGACTTTCCTATAGGCATAGCGATTTATGCTGATGACATCGCACTCTGGGTCAATGGTCCGTCACACCATGGTCCATGTCTTCATGGTATATTGCGCGAGCTCTGAGTGCAACTTCAGAATACTTGGTGGAAGATGGCCTGCAGAACTCACCTTCGAAGTCAGCTGCGATTGCGTATCATCCAAGGCAATGCGCTAGTCGAAGCCTTACAGGCTTTACCTCGGAGACACACGGATACAGTGGGTACACCAACAGCGCTACCTGGGTGTAATCATCGATGATCGCCTTTCTTGGTGCCGTGCTGTTAAAACTCTGAGGTGAAAATCGCTGTCTGTGTTCAAGTATGTAGCCGCCTTGACTGCTGGGGCTGATGGCATTGATCAGAAGACGGTATTACAGGTTTACCAATCAGCTTACTCTTTTGCGTGATGTATGCCTTGCCAATCTTGAATTCACCACCTGCTTTAATGTCGCAGCTGGAACAGGGTCATCGTGTTGCCCTCCGAGTACTGTTTGGATTACGTCGTGAAACCCAATCCATCCCACTACTGACTGAAGCACACCAGTTGCCGCTAAGGCTGCAAGCTGGCCAGAGAGCGCTACATCATATTGAGCGCTTGAACCGAGCTTCACAAGGCAAGACACTTCTTAACGGGCTGTTACAGCGCCCACTTTCTCGAATGGGCAAAATGACGGCTTTGTTCGATGACATTACTGACAATTCGGGCGGAACTATTGAGTTGCCAACATCGACCGAGCACAGGCCATGTGCCTTCCCTACCCATCTGTCAATTCCAGAAATACGCAAAAATTGTGGCCAACCTTTTTCGGAACTATACCAATTAGCCCATTCCCACTTATTTGAAAACTTCGAAGACAATGCAATAGTATTTACGGATGCTTTTGTACGCAGCGATGGCCTGAGCACTTCTGCAGCTTTCGTCTGCCCTTCAACCGATATCAGACGGTTGTTTAAAATACTGCACCGCTCATCGTCCGTGACGGCCGAGCTAGTAGCGATTGATGTCCCCCTTAAGTACCTACAAGAAGTGTTACCAGTATCGAAGGTTGTCATCGTCACCGAGTCTCGGGGTGCCCTTAGCAGACTCACCAGCAAGGAGACCGACAGCCCTATTCTGAGCAGCATCATGGAATCTATTGACAACATTTTGTCACGTGGGGTATACCTAGCTAAAGAGTGGGTACCTTCACACGTGGGTATTGTGGGCAATGAAGAAACGGATTGCCTTGCTTCTTCATTCAACCATAATGGCTTTGACTGTCCGGAAATTCTATGTACAATGGACAATGCTCGTCTGCTTATACGCCGACACCTCCTAAAGCAGCATAACAGACCAGTGGGTGGCGAATGGATTGTTCCCTCTTCCTGTTCATGGCCGTGGCTTACCTCATGGTTCCCGAGTGCTGTTGGGCTTTGTGCTGGTGCGTGAATGATTACACCGTCAAGGGTGTGTGGACAGTCCTCTGTGCGCACCTTGTGGCTCCTGCGAAACACTTGAGCATCTCGTAGTGAACTGCCCCACATTTCTATGCAGTGGTCTTTTCTGATTAAGAAACATATATTCCTGGGAATAAAGTCGCGACCCTAGACGACTACCTGTTTCCGAGTGGTTGGAAGGAAGATGAACTGTCTCTCTGAGAGAACGGCGAGTCCCTCAGTTTTTCTATTTTTTGGGGATAACATTGTTTTCAGCAGCCAAGTGCGAGTTCCTGCCGGCGTGCGATGGGGGTGAATTTACACACGCGTCCGCCAGACCCCACGGATCCCGCGGAAGTCACCTCCAGGAAGCGCAACGGCGCTGACAGCGACACTGACAGAGATGATACTATGAACTGTTATGTCAGCAGTGTAGAGTCTGATGACGACACCTTCGCGCTGGTGAGGAGCCGCAAGGCGAAGAGATGGTTTTTGAGCACGTCATCAAATTCAAGTGCGTCCACCATAAGACCTTCGCGTTGTATCAGGCATTCACCGTCCTGCTCATGCCAGTTCTCGCCACGGACAATATGAGGCGCCTCAACAGGAAAGCCGTGTGTGCACAACTGGAGGCACTGGTGCCAAACAAAATCAAAGACGTCAGAGTGAACAGGCGCAAGAATGTTCTAGCAATTGACGTTAACCACGTGGCTGCGCTGGACATATTGCGCAAGGTCACAGAGCTGAATATCATAGCAGTCCACTCTCACATACCACTCGGCAAAGAACTCATCGCTGGAGTAACCTATGATGTTGACGAGACCATTGTCGACACAGACTTGCCAATCCTGATCAAGCCCACTACAGAGGGCACCATCATAACAAGTGATTTTTGTCTCGGCACGTCACGTTGCGTGAAAATCATATTCAAGGGTGAAACCCTTTCTTCACACGTGAAGGTGGGACACTTTTGGCACGCTGTTCGTCTGTTCGTACCGAGGCCACTTCAGTGCGGAAAATGTACGAAGTTGGGTCACGTTAGCAGCGTGTGCAAGAACACCACCATTAGTGCCCGATGCACTGAACCTCACGCCAATAGCATATGTCAATCCAATACTCGGAAATCTTCGACGGGCCTCACAATGCATCTTCGAAGGACTGTCCGATTATTCGAAGGGATATGGCAGTGCTGAAGAAAATGATTCGGGATCACTCGTCTCACCGGGAAGCAGCCGCACCTATTAGACGACGACGATTGCGTCATCGACGGCGCTCCAAAACATACAAGACACCGTTGTCTCATGAAGCGCGCTCAAAGTCGCCTCCAATTCTGTCTACCAGAACAAGCGCAGTCGGCTCAAAGAAGCCGCCAACAGCGACACATCTGACGCCTGGCCGAAACTCCCTCGACTACACGACACTAAAGAGAGGCATCAGACTTCAGCATTGAAGCACTCCTCGTCCGAATTCTCTAAACCAACAGAGGAGGATAAACAAATAGTCACCACGGTCAGCTCCCTCGGGAGTACCATTCGTGTGTTAGTGGAGAGGGTGCAAACACCAATAGCACGAAGCGGATTGCAGCTGCTGGATAATATCAGCCTGGTTCTAGCAAGCCTTCAGAAGTCGACTGCTTAAGAAGATTAACAACAGAACCGTGGCTTATCAACTGAAACAGCTATCGTTTATAGATGATATTCGAAACGCCTTCATATTGTTGCGGGGGTGAGAGAATGAATGAAATAAATATATTTACAAAATATACAGGGAGAGTTAGAGGCAGCTGCAGCCAAGATGGAAGAACAGCAGCAACAACAACACGAGTACGTTAGCTTTCATCGTCTTCGTCGTCTATGATGCTCTTTCGCTGCCGATGTCGTGTAACATATAACCCCCCGCTACTGGCAGCACCGTTTCGGCGCCTAAATGAGAGTAGGGTCATATGCGGATATGTACGGTTTGAGGCGGGTCACGTGGACGACGTCAGTAGCGGGTGCGGACGACGATGACTGACTGTCCAATGGAGCACTCTCGTATGTGACATCGGTAAGCCGGCGTAAAACCTTGTAAGGCCCCGAGTAGGGAGACAGGAGCTTCGAAGAGAGGCCGACGTGGCGGCATGGGGTCCAGAGGAGGACCAATGAACCTGAAGAGTAGGAAACTACTCTGTGATGGCTATCGTAGCGGGCCTTCTGGGAGAACTGCGAGCCAAGAAGACGTTTCCGTGCGATTTGGTGGGCCACTTGGGCCCGAGCAGTGGCATTCCGGGCGTACTGGCGTACTCTGTAACCGTTTGGCTAGTTGATGGGAGAAGAGTCTCGAAGGGTAACGCTGGATGGCGGCCGAACAATAAGTAGAAGGGGGAGAAGCCAGCGCTGCCGTGGCATGACGAATTGTACACGAATGTCACATAAGGCAAAGTACTATCCCAATCAAGGTGATCTCTGGAAACGTACATGGAGAGCATTGTTGTCAATGTTTGATTTAGGCGCTCGGTAAGACCATTTGTTTGTAGGTGATAGGCCGTAGTGAGCTTGTCACGCGTCGAACTCGAGCGAAGGATGTCACTTACTACTTTTGAAAGAAATGAGCGACCACGATCCGTCAGCAGCTGTCTAGGAGCGCCATGGTGAAGAACTACGTCATGAAGCAAGAAGTCCGCGACGTCAGTGGCACAGCTTGTCGGTAGCGCTCGAGTGATAGCGTATCTTGTGGCGTAATCTGTGGCTACGGCTATCCACTTGTTTCCAGTGAGAGAAGTAGGAAATGGTCCAACGAGATCAAGACCGACGCGGTAGAAGGGAACGGTGGGTATGTCTATTGGTTGGAGCGGAACAGCTGGTGGCAAAGTGGAATGTTTGGAGCGCTGGCAGGACTCACATGCAGCAACGTATCAGCGCACAGAACGGTAAAGACCTGGCCAGAAGAATCTACGCCGCACGCGATCGTACGTGCGTGTGACCCGGATACGTTCCGCTGTTGGGGCGTCGTGAAGCTGTTCAAGTACAGCGGAACGGAGTGTCGCAGGAACTACGAGTAGTAGCTCTGGTCCTTCGGCACTGGTGTTGCGTCAGTAAAGAATGCCATCGATAGAACGAACAAGTGTAGCGACGGGTCTACGTGGGGCAAGCGTAGACTCTGCATGATATACCACAAGAGGACATCGCTGAGCTGTTCCTTGCGTATGTCGGTGAAAGCCGACATGGCGAAGACACAAGGGTCAGAATCACGTGCTGAAAGGTCAGGTGGGTCCGCGGGGTGACGGGGTAGACAGTCGGCATCCTGGTGCATTAGGCCAGATTTGTATGCCACGTCGAAGCTGTTTTCTTGTAGTTTCAATGCCCAATGGCCAAGTCGTCCTGTCGGATCTTTAAGGGACGACAGCCAGCAGAAGGCATGGTGATCTGTAATTACCAAAAAGGTGCGGCCAAACAAGTATGGTCGAAATTTTCTGACTGCCCAGACTAGTGCGAGGCACTCACGCTCTGTAATGAAAAACTTGCTCTCCGAAGGAGAAAGGAGGTGACTGGCATAAGCAATGACGCGATCTTGTCCTCGTTGCCGCTGGGCGAGTACAGCACCAATTCCATGTCCGCTAGCATCGGTACGAACTTCAGTATGGGCTGACGGGTCGAAATGGGCCAAGATGGGTTGGGAAGTAAGTAATGTTGTAAGGGTGCTGAAGGCAGTTGCTTGGTCAGTAGAGGTTTTTAGTTTGACGTTTTTACGCTCCGCTTAGCAGCTAAGCGAAGCGGGAACGCGGGTGCGCATGCGCCCTCCGCTAAGGCAGGCCTTAAGCGGGTTACCGGAGCGGGGAATACGGTCCGCTTACGAGCAGCCTAAGCGGAGCGCGGTGCGTCGCTGCCGTTTTTGCAAGCGGAAGGGGGACAACGCGCGCGCCCTCTCTCGTGCGTGCAACAACTTTGCTCATTTCAAGATGGCTGCCTCCAGAGATGTCACGTTTTCCGCGTGTGCTGCAGCTTGGCTGTCACCTGCCCAGCACAAGCCGCGAAAACGCTTTCGCATCGATGAAGATTTGTGCCTCTTGAAAGAAGTGGTGTGTACTGACCCCTTCAGCAATCCCGCCGCGTGGGAGGACGTGCTTCGAAACGTCATGAGAGCGATAAATCGCGAGCTGACAATTCGCGGCATCAAAGAGCGAGTGGACCTCCTCATCGGATATTTTCGACAGCAGGACACAGTGAACCTGAGGAAGTGAGTGCTTCCTTACTTTATTAGTAAACGCTGTTCAAGTGCTGTAGATGAAACCGTCGCATCGTAACGTGCTTGATTGCTCCGTAGGTCCGGCACCGAAGAACAATATGGAGAGCGGGAGCAGCTGCTTCAGGACGTATCGGACCTCATGAGGGAGGTCGATTATGCCCCGAGAACCGTGCCGCAGAAGGCAAACGGCATGGGGCTGTCGAAATAAAACGGCGTGGGGCCACGAGAGCCCGCTGAACAATTAGCATCGGCCAAGGCTTGCAGAGCCCAGGCTCTGCTAATTAGGGATGCTGCAATGGCATCTTTACCCGCTGTGATGGCCTCAGACGACGGACAGAAAAATGGCAAGTAATCTGGAGTGGGGGGTAACAGCAACCCACCCCTAAACTTGTACTATGAAAACTGTGAAGTGTTCATCTTGGCATTTTCTTTATCGGGAGTGACGGCATGTATTTCAATGGCAGTGTTCACAGAATGAATTGTTGTGACACAGTAGTCAGACAGGTTACTTAGCTGGAAAGTTTTCACTATAAATATAACATTATTCAGTAATATGCTGGCCACTGTGCCTGTTCATTATATGGCATTGATCCTCAGGCAGTCAATATACTACAGTCCCACGTTGTGGATGTGTTATGTACTTAATCGGCCCTCAATGAGAAATGACTGAATTTAAAAATAATCTAATGCTTTGTTTCAGCTTGCTGAATGTTTCTCATAACTTCAGTGAAGATATTTGTGAATTAAGCTCATTAACTGGGAAAACAAATATCTATTTTGATAGATATAGGGAAGAAAGGTTGTTTTTATTCTGTGTGAATTATTTCTTCAGGGGTCCTATAGTATTACTAATGACATTCTCATTCATGTGCCTCGTTTTCTATGTGCGGATGAGGCAACAGCAACAAATATGCTGTTGGCAATCTATGAGGATGAGCTCAGTCAGCCACCACACAGAGGTGACGGGACAGCAGGCGACAGCCCACAACCACAACCAGCCCAGCTGGAGAGGTGCTGGCTGCTGCACCAGGCGTGTCGGCTGCTGCACCAGGTATGTGCAAAGTACATTAGACGCGAAATATATTCTTATTTGCTTATTCACGTGTACAACAAGGCACTATAAACAAATGTTCGTAGGCAAAAAACACATGAGAAGCAAGTGCACCCTTACCACTATGCAAATGTATATTCTTTAATACTACTACTAGCAGAAATTCGCACATGAAAGTGTTTATGCACGATGCTGCAAGGCAAGTTGCACCGTGTAATCGTTGTGCAAAATACTACAAAACATAAATTAAAAAGTGATATACACAATGCCTTAGCTAATATGCTCAGTGCCTAACTTCTGATGATCATTCATGCCCTTGTAGCACAGGATACCTTGGAAACAGATACAATAGAGGACAGCGACGCTGACCAGGACGCTCAAGGGGCCAACGCTGCCCGTGATGCTCAAGGGCCCCTTCGTGCGCCGGAACGGCGGCGTTACAGACAGTCTGCTGTTCCGATAGGTATTGCAAATCAAACTTGCATGATTTTTCAATTTGCACCAGATGATTCATAGCTCTCATTGCATTGAAATAACATTCATGCGCTACATTTGATTCGTTTGCTTGTTTTTTCAATGCCAATTCGAGGCTTGGCATTCATTATACCCGAATGTGATAAGATGGCGCTGATCCCAGAGTAAATTAGGTATGAGCTGTAACACTTTAGAAGTACGTCATTTGTGTTCTACTTCATTTTATAGGAATCAAAGGCCTCCAGGCCCTTGGACTGCAGCTGCTTCTGAAAAGGGAAGAGAATGAGTTCCTTCTCCGGCAGAAGGAAATGGAGCTAGAACACCGACGGCTGGACCTCGAGGAACGTCGTACGACAATAGCAGAAAGAAAACTAACATTGGAGGAAGAGCGCTTGAAAATGGAGGCTCAGCGCCAGAATTCTACTGAAATTCTCCAGGAAATTAGCAACAAGCTTGATCAATTAGAAAAAAAATTACTAGCCTACACAAATAAAGAAACTGTGTCGAAGGAATCCGCTCAGTTCTTTGGTCTCAAATATTCTTCCAGCTGAGGAGGTTCAACTTGAAAGTATTGAGATACCTGTGAGCTATACATACAAGTGTGGCAATTAGCAAGTATTGTGCCAACTTTGTACATGCGTGACACGTTCTGCCGTTTGAGTCTGATTTTTACGAAAATCCAGAAAAGCAAACAAGCCTGCAATCTTTCCGAAACCCCATTCGACTGCTTGTCTAACGGAACTCATTCTCTTGTTGAAAGCCCGCTGCTGCACAGTCACGTTCCCGCCATAAGGTTTCAGCAGCAGAGGTCGCAGTGGATAGGCAGGGTCACCATACAAACAAAAGCTGTGGCCTTTGGCAAACTTCTCTAGCTTGCGATAGGTGTTGCTCTTTCGAAAGATACCTGGAAATACAGGGGCACAGGAAAACATATTGCCACATGATATGCGACACTGAATGCTTCATAAAATTCTTGCCACTTCCCAATAAATTTACACAAATGTTAAGTGGACTCAGTAGTGTGTATTTTTTAGATCCACTCTCTCCAAATAAAAAAAGAAAAGGCTTTGATGACTATCCAAGTAGGAAGATTCTTCACAGTGCTGTGCAGTAAAACACATTTATACTGCATTTATAAATAGAACCTGCATTGCATTACCTGTGACGAGTTATGACTGAAGGCTTGATGCAGAGTAACAAAGAAAACTTGGCCACAGTATTATAATGGTAACTGGGGCATGCATTTATCATTTTAGCTTGCACCTTATTCTCGAAATAAACAGTTCACAATTTTTTCAGGTTCTCTTTGCAACACCATTAAATTTGAATAATATGCTGCTTTCTGCTGTAACCACAATTAGTTGTCCCAGACTGAGTGTACTTCACAACATTAATACGAAGTGATAGCTTGTTTGCTTAAGTAGCACAGAGCACTCCCTTAGATAGGCGCGATGTTGCTTTTTTTTTTGAAGTTGGACAAATAGGACGGGGCTCAGTATAACAAAAATAACTTGCCTGCGTCATGCCGGCTGCCGAAGTATGGACGGTTCAGTTGGCAAATGATTCCATTAGGACACATTATGGACTGATATTTAAGGGCGTGAAAGCGCTTATGCCCTGAAAAGAACCGCTTCTGGTCCTTCGATGGACGGCAAATGGCTCGCGCTGTCCCGTCGATGAAGCCCCAACAGTTATGCAACGGCACCCCTTTGGAATGCACACCCTGCGATAAAATGTCATTTTACATTAGAAGTAACAAAACAAATTAACAAACTTCATACCTCGGAAAAGAGTCGGAGTTTAGCGATGTCCAGCCAGGTGTGGTTATTCACATCTCGCAGCAGATGTCCAAACGTGCTGTCAATGTGCGCGAGCACTGCATTAGTGGCTGAAGAAATCACTGAATAATGCCGCCGGAACAGCGGCTCCAGTTCTCGCAGCCTATTGGGATAAGCCAAACGCCGTTGCGTAAGGCAGAGTGCCTCAACTCTGAAAACGTGCACGCCCTGCGGCGTTGTCACATTTTCGGGCACTTGTAGTGCACGGCACAGGCTTCGCACATCATCTCTTTCAAACCTAAAATACGTGCGAAATTGTCCTCTGTCTATGCTGTCGATGTCCAAGAGGCCATGTCGTGACAGCGGGTCTCGCCGAGTGTATTGGAAGACTTCAAGGCACAACAAGTCCTCGATTTCCGACCACTTTAAGAAACCCATCAAAAATGGGTCCTCTAGGACACTTGTCGGAGGCATCAATGGTTATGCAAACAAAGTTTCAACAGTGAAAAATGAAAACGCCGCCACCACACACGCGTCAAAAGCGCAAACAACACACAGTGAATGCTTGCAATGGATCTGGAACGGAACCTTGTTGGCTTTGGAGTGGCTACTATCTAGTCAGAGCTTGCTTCTTTGTAAAAAAAAAATAGACGGTTAATACATTGAAAGTGGATTTTAAATACTTCATAAAATAATAATTTATACGTTACTGTTTTGCTTTGTATACGTGAAAAATTTTTTTTTTATTTTGTTTACCGACGATGAAAACGACCAGAGGGCGCTGCATCTGTAAAAGGCACGCTTCGCTGCCGGCAACAAATAACTACAAGCGAAAATTCAGCCGCCGCTCCGCTGTGGCTTCGCGGGTGCTCCCGGAGCGGGGCGGACCACAAAAACGTCCAACTAAAAACCTATAGTACCCCAATAAAAAGGCATGTCCTTCTTCAGTAGCTCCGTAAGTGGTCGGGCAATGTCAGCAAAATTCTTCACGAAACGTCGAAAGTAAGAACAAAGACCGATAAAACTCCGTACATCTTTTGCGGAACGTGGTATGGTAAAATCTTTGACAACTCAAATTTCGTCAGGATCAGGTTGCACGCCTCGAGCACTGACAAGGTGGCCCAGCACAGTGATTTCCCGACGGCCAAAGCGACATTTGGAAGAGTTGAGCTGAAGTCTTGCTTTCCGGAAAACCTCAAGAACAGCCGTTCGGCGGCTAAGGTGGCTTTCGAATGTAGGTGAAAATACGATGACGTCAACGAGATAGCACAGGCACGTGGTCCATTTGTATCCACGCAGGAGAGAGTCCATCATTCTTTCAAATGTAGCTGGCGCATTACACAATCCGAATGGCGTAACCGAAATTTCAATGCAATGCAATGTGAGAGGCCTGAAGTCCAGGATATCGGATTTCCAGCAGTTCGTCTTTAAAAACCGCTTCCCGATAATGGTAATCAGTGAGCTGAACTCATCGACTATAAGAATAACAGGATACGAGTCTTTCGCTACAACCATGAATGGAAGTAGCAGCAAAGTTATTGTTCGCATTCGCAAGAACCTTACTTATTTCGCCCATGCTATACCACCAGGTGACGAGAACCAGTACGTGTGCATTACTCTGAAAAAGAGCGGTTGTCTTTTACACTTATTGGCGCATATATATCCCCCGAAAGTCCATTCGATTGTAGGAGATTAACAGACATTATGGCTGCTATTCCAGGCCCTTGCATTATAACAGGTGATTTCAATGCACATCATCCGATATATGGAAGCTTGAGGACAAACTCGAAGGGGCGCTCACTGATATCGTTTGTGTTAGACCACAATCTGCGCATTCTGAGTGATGGTTGCCTGGCATACCTGCCAGGAACGACGTACAGCAGCTGCCTACACTTGAAACTGGTGTCGTATTGCCTAAGTTCGAAAGCTTGGTGGTTTACAGGTATCGAAACCCATGGTAGCGACCTCATTCCGACTTATGGCAGCATTGATAGTCAAGAGAGTTCATACTCGCCGGTCAATCGGTATATACACTGGACACTTTATGAAGATCAATCGAGGACACGTGCGGAAATGATTCCTCGTGTGGGTTAGAAGAAGCTATTGCAGGTGCAATAAAAATTTGTACGCGCCGCTTCACCCGCTCACAGAAGCGTACGGAGCTTCACATCGAATTAGAAAGGCTTCGGGAGTTACGTAGACGTGCTGAGAGAAGGTACAGGCGTACTAAGTCGATTCTGGTCTCAGAGAAGCAAGGCATATAGAGGAAAAAAATACAACGCCGAATAGACAAGCTGTCGGATCAAAGATGGAAAAGTTTTTGTGAATAATTAGGCCCACGCAAGCCATTGTCTCATGTATGGAGAACTCTACAGGGTCTTCGCTCAGGCGCCATGCAACGTCATTCCTTCAAGGCTCTCGCACTTCGTCTCAACCTCCAAGGCTCTCATGCCTTCAGGCTCTCGCACTTCGTGTCAAATTGACGTTGCAGAGAATTTTTGCGCGAACATCACCGGCAGGGCAGTCCTATTCTCCGATGTGTTTTATGCGATGTCCCCGGTCCACGAAATATAAGTATGGATGCTCCATTTTCTATGCAAGAGCTAGAAGCTGCACTAACACTGTGTAGACGTTCTTCTTCACTAGGGCCAGATGAGGTAACGTATACGAATCTGCGTCACTCAGGCCAAGCAGCTAGAAAACAGCTAGATTTATTTAAACAGTAATGGGAAGATGGCATCGTACCTCAAGAATAGAAATAGAGCCTTCTTGTGCCACTTCTAAAAGCAAAGAAATCTCCTCTGGTGTTGACATCATACCAGTCTGTAGCTCTCGCCAGCTGTGTTGGAAACTCATGGAGCGCATGATTCTCACGCACCTGGAATGGTTCCTTGAACGGCACAACGTTTACCCCGACTCCATGGCGGGATTTTGACAAGACCGTTCATCGATTGACAACGTCATCGATTTGGTGTCATCAGTAGAACAGCAGTAATTTAGGAAACTACTAGCACTTGCGCTTTTTCTTGATGTGAAAGGTGCATATGACAACGTTTCCCACTAAGCTGTACTAGACAGACTGCTGTTAATTGAACTGGGAAGGCGAACGTTCCTGTGGATCCGAAGCTGCCTGACACGAAGATCCTTTTTTTTATATACTGAAGATGGCCCGACCTAAGACCACTACACGTGCTGTGGCGGCCTGCAAGGTGGCGTTTTAAGCCCCGTTCTTTTCAATCTTGCCTTGTTTGGCCTGGCGGAAGCTCTCCCGGATACAGTCAGTGTTTCAGTATACGCTGATGGCATCTGTGTTTGGGCATCTGCATTGACGCGCCTACAAGTTCGAGCAAGGATACAGAGGGCAGCGTCGCAAGCATCTATCTTCGCACGCAAGGCTTAACAATCTCAACAGAAAAGTGCGCACTGGTGGCCTTCACGCGCAAGGCGATGACAAGTTACCTGATAAGCATTAATGGGGAGCCCATCTCTTACAAGCGTAGCCATCGTTTTCTAGGTGTAATTGTTGACCGCGACCTCTACTGGAGCCCTCACGTGACTAGCATGAAAGAGAAACTCGTATCTATTGCCCACGTCCTGAAAGTCATCGCTGGAAAAAGATGGGGCCCGTCATTGAGTTCCATGCTACAGCTTTAGCAAGCTCTTTTTATTGGTGTACTGCGCTACTGTTCGCCTCTGCTTACTAAAACTTGCAAGACAAACTTTCGGGCAGTTCAGAGCGTGCAAGCACAGGCACTACGTGTTTGTCTCGGCCTGCCACAAACTACCTCAACCGCTGGAACAGTTATATTGGCTCGGCATGATCCGGTTATGACCTACGTCACAACCGACGTGCTGAGAGCACATATTCGGCACTCTTCACGGATGGTATCGAGCCATTTGACATTTCTGCCAGAAGAACGACCGCAGGCGTCGTTCTTTAAGGTCATCAGCTCCCACCGCGCTTTGCTACCATCTGGTTTTATACCCTTGGCGCGTTCACCGTCCGCATTGTGGAGCCTACGACAACCCAACGTGCACCTTTCCGTCCCAGGAATCAGAAATAGAAAAGTCATTTCTGCTTTAGCCTTGAAGCAAGTGACTCTGGACTGTCTACACACTTTCTACGCTGACAGAATCCACGTATACCCGGATGGATCTACCACCAAGACTAGCTCCACCGGCGCCACCGTTATTCCATCGCGACACACCAACATCACTTACAAACTTTGTCACGTGAGCAAATCGACAGGTAGGGAAATTGTCGCCCTGCGAGGTGCAATCGAATATATCAAGCAACATTCGGCTAACCGATGAGCAGTATTCTGTGACTCCAAGGCGGCTCTACAATGTCTTTTGTCGGCACTTCGTCGTGTGTCGTACGACCAACTGGTGTGAGAAATCTGAGAAAGGCTGCACTATGCGAGCGAACAAGGACACAGCGTTGTCTTCCAGTGGATACCAAGTTATTGCGGTATCTCTGGCAATGACATCGCCGATGAAGCAGCCAGAAATTCACACGTACAAGCAAACCCTGTGTCCATACCTTCATCTAAGATACACTCGGCTAGATACCTAAGTAAGCTGGTGCAGGACATGACACTCCAGAAGTGGCAGTCGTCACAGTTCGCACATCATCGACTATGTTCTCTCGATCCATTTTTACGACTGCGGCTACCCTCTGTTCTCTCTAAAGAGGAAGGTACAGTGTTGTGCCGCCTGCATCTGGGCGTAGCCTTCACCAATGCCTACTCATTTAAAATAGGGATGGCCGAACGCGCGGAGTGCAACGACGGCGCTGTCGATGAGACTATTGAACACATCTGATGTTACTGCCCGGCATACACAAACGAGAGGCTTTAAACGAGAGTGTTTTAAATCAACTGGACAGAAGTGATTTCACTGTCGAGAAAGTGTTGTGACCATGGCACTGCCCATCCGATTTTCGAAAGGCAACGAAGGCACTGTTGCATTTTCTCAAAGACACTGGCCCATTTCCTCCTTTGTGATGGTGAAACTAATACGCATCGGCCCAGTCAGTGACCTTTACTCTCCTCCTCTATAACTTTCCTTCCCCTCTCCCCTTCCCCAGTGATGGGTAGCTTAGCGGGGCTCAGCCTTGGTTAACCTCCCCGCCTTTCTCCTTGTGTTTTCTCTCTTTCTCCGAGTTGTTGTGTTTCCCTACGCGACCAGGCTCACCGAGTTCTCGTTACATTTATAAACGAAATGAATCTGGCCACCCGTTTAGAGACGTTTTTTTCTTATTTTTATTTATGTTCTTTACTCATACTCGTCACAGTCTTCGTTATTTTTTTTTTCATTCCTTATCTTCTTTCCTCTGTTTCTTCCCTCCTGCTGAAAGAGCGAGCAGGAGTTGTGCCCTTCCAGGTGGTAGGTCCAGCTTGCTCTCTTCCATCTTTTCTCTGTGTCCTTGCGTATCTGTGTATGCAAATCAAATAAATAAAAATAAATAAATATTGAAGCGACAGTGTCAAGTAGCAAATGGGAGGAGATGTTAAAAATATAAGACCATGAAAGAGGGATATTCTAAACACGTTTTATGATGCTACTTTATTTGGCGCACTAAGCAAGGCTTATACACAAGCACTCAGAAGCAGATTGTGCAAAAAAGCATGTAACTGCGCACAACAACATACAAACTTCGGCGTATGCTGTGAAGCTTCCTATTTGTTTCACGATTAGCCCTATGCGATTCTTAAAAAAGAAGAGAAAAGTGAGCCCCGTGACTGTCTGACACAGAGTAGTGCGACACCTCAACAGTAGGTCACGAGGGACAGGGTAAGAAGGGATTAAAAGATCACAGAGATAGAGAGCGCACGAAGGAGAGAGCGTGTCGCAGGGACAGCACCATACGGAAGTAAGGAGAAGATAGAAAAAATGAACACGGTCGCAGGAGTCCGAGGACGGAGCACCACTCGGCGAGAGGACTTGGCGGCAGAAGATGGCGTAGGGCGAGCCAGTCGGCCAGAGATTCGCGGTCGTCGGAGATTGCGGGGGAACAACTAGTCGGCACGAAATACAGAGAGCGAGTCCCCTGTGGCCTTTCTCGTCCAGCTTACAATACATCGTCAGCAATGCTCTCAGCTCCACACTCGTAAAAAGAAAGAAAAACACCATTGCTTTTTCGAAAAACACGTTGTGGTTATAGTTGGTGATGTTTCATTACACTTACTTCAAGTGTTGCACGCCACTCATCACACAAATTTGATTGGAGTACAGCTGCCATTCTTAACTCCTTCGCTGAGTTGAAAAATTATGAATGCATAAAGTTAAAAGAAAACTGCGGTGCTTACTGTATATTAACACTAGACCTGTGTTTATGGTCCAGTTACTTGACTTTAGTGAAACAGTAACTGACACACATCAGCGGTGTGTATAGTACAATATTATACATCTTGAATATTTCTCTTACACCCATAAAAACAAGGAAAATAGAGCATACATCTTAGAAATTTGAGTATATGGCCACCTACTGTGTTTTTAGAGTATTTGATAATATTTTCTAATATAGCTGAAATTCTCTGCGTCGAAATTGGTAGAAAGCAAGCTAGCATAAAAAATGTCGTCGAAAGACGATAGTCTTGCGTGTGGAGAGAGTGAACAAAACGTTTATTTGATGTTCTGTGCAAGAAAATCGGCGAATGGTACTCTGGAGGCGCTGTGTTAGAGTGCCTCGAGCTTGTAGTAGAGGCGAACAAGAGCATCGATGCACGTTAGACACGAACGCCATCTCGCAGTTATCTTCGAAAACAGAAGTGTGCGCGCCCGCGAAACAAGGTGCGCTCCAGTCTCGGAGGTGATAAGGTGAACGCAAAGCGACGGGCAGGTGCCACCACCGCAACGTTACTAGATTATTTTCAGTTGTAAAACTGGCCGGCGCTGCCCGGAACCGCCACCGATTTTTCTCTCTGTGGCGCTGCAGTCGCAACCGGCGGTTGCCGGGGCGCTCGCAGGCGGTTTCGCTTAGGCGCCGCAGTAGGCCGCGCATTCGGTGCTCCGGTCTCCGGCGTTTCTTGTTCGCGCGGTCGTTATCAGAAGTGCTGAATGAGCGATGCCGTTCGAGTGGCACAATTAGTGATTTTCCAGCGACTGTATTTCATTGCTGTGGGCCTCTGCATGTGAGGCTGAGGCCGACAATGCCGACCTGCTTCGTTCCCGGGTGTACCAGTGGCTACAGCAGCAACAAGAACAACACGGACAGGCACTTCTTCTCGGCTCCTAAAGATGCGACGCTTCGCTCGCTTTGGAATAAGGCCATCCCGCGTGCGGATAAGGAGCTGTCAACGAAGTCCAAAGTGTGCGACTGCCATTTTCACGAGCAGGACATCGACAAATGGTACGTGCACACCATCAATGGCAACACTGTTCAAACGCCACGTGGGAAGTGAAGCCTTGTTGATAGTGCCATTCCCAGTGTTTTCCCAAACCTGCCTGCTTACTTGTCCAAGCCGCCTCCGAAAAAACGAAAGCGACAGGAGGGTATTCCAGGGGCCAGACGCAAGAACGCTGACGCAGGCGACAGCGCGCAAGACGCAGGCTGCAGCCCATGTTTTGCTGCTGAAAACGTGCAGGAAATAACAGTAGCTGACATGAAGAACGTTGAGTTGCCCTCTTTGTGGCGCAGAATCGCTTTGGAAGATAGCAGCGGCGAATATGTAGCCTTCTTCACCGTCACGTCAACCCATAGAGCACTGCAAATTGAAAAATGTGTGTGCGTCGGAGGAGACAGTAAAGCATCGGCAAGCGCTCACGGGCGTCCAGCGAAGGCATTTTTTAATCTCAGCGTGCATTCCCTTAACGACCTGAGCATTCTTCTAGACAAAGTTGACAAGCTGCTGATTTGTCACGGACAACAGCACAACGGTGGCTGCTTGTCACCAAAATGCAAAGTTCTGTCACCCCAAGAGACTTGCTCTTCCTGTCGAGCTCAAAAAAAGAAGCTCCTGGGGAATGCCTTGCGAAGAAAGGAGCGACTGACACGGAAGCAAAAGAAGATGAAGAACCTCCAAAAGAAGGCCATGAGAGCTGCAGCAACAAAAGTTGCCTTTCTGAAGGAAATCAAAAACTTGAAGGAGGAGTTGACATGCAGGCCCACAGAAACAATCAAGGAGGCAATTAAATCCCTTCCACCAATTCAGCAGGTGGCCTTTCAAACGTCACTGAACAACGTGAAGGTTAAAGGACCACAAGGGGTACGCTATGCAAGGACATGGGTAATGAATTGCCTACTCCTACGAATTGCTAGCCCCAAGGCGTACAACTTGTTGCGCAGCATGAAGCTGCTGCCACTTCCCACTTGCAGCCGATTGAACCAGATTCTTTCAGGCGTTCCCTGTGAGTATGAATACAACGAAGTGGCCCTTTACACTATTCGTGCGTTTTTTAGGGATAAGCAGGCTGTGCAACGGTGTGGGACGCTTGTCCTTGACGAGATCAAACTGAAAGAGTCCGTTGATTTTAATAAGTCAACGTACAAGTTTGATGGATTTGTGAATTTTTCTAGTTCGCAAGGAGAGGCTGCCACCGTGCCTGCTGATCACGCTCTAGTGATAATGTTCATACCCCTTTTCCACAACTGGGTGCAGCCAGTAGCAAGCTTCGCCACGAGAGGTGCTGCTCCAGGCTTTGTTCTGGCCAAACTTGTCTTGGAGTGTGTGATTGAACTTCAACGCCATAACGCATTAGTGATCGCCGTGGTCAGCGGTGGCGCAAGGAACAACCGTTCAATGTGGAAACATGTTGGAATATCAGGAAAGCTGCCCAGTCCGGTGAACAATATTCCACATCCCACACTTGAAGAGGGACGGTTTCGGCACTTCCTGTGTGATGTGCCACACATTCTGAAGTGCGTGAGGAACCACCTTCGGTCTCACACGTATGCAAAGGTAAGTAAAAATGCGCATGAACATTCAACTGTTCGATATTATCAAGCTTCGGAAAACCGATATGTTTGTTCGTTGAAAATGTATTTTTTTTTTCTTTTTTCGTGCATCTGATTTCAGGCGGGCCCTCACTGCATAAACTTCAAGCACTACGAACACCTGTACAAGACGGAAGAAAAGGCGCAGCTGAAGGTGGTTCCAAAGCTCACAGCCTCCCATGTGAGCCCCGGCTAGCTGGAGAAAATGAACGTTCGGCTTGCAACGCAGGTACGCAAGCTCCGTATAGTGCCTCCACTTGCGCTATATAATCACCCCCTTCCCCATGCTTTTTTTCTAATTGAGAGACGCGTGCCGTGCTGTCAATAAGACCACTCAGAGGTACTCCCTCAAACTTTATCGCAGCTCTTCAGCAGAAGCGTTGCCCTGGGACTTCGTTTCTACAGAGAGCAACGTGAACCTGGTTTCGAAGACACTGAAGGCACGGTGAGGTTCACTGCACTCATAAATGAGCTGTTTGATGTCCTCAATGCCAAAATACCGGTAGAAGGCATCCGCAAAGGCTCGCCGAAAATCGAGGTGAGACAATAGTCGCCTTTGACACGTCGTCCGCTTTTGGTACATTTTTGCTACCTTGAGTAAAGGGGTGACTAATGTCTTATTTGTTGCAGGTGATCCGAACCTCTCTCTGGCTTTTAAACACCACAAAGGAGGACAGCATACGGCTCAAAACAAAGTTGTTTGCCTCACAGATGACCACAGTCTCTGCGTGTCACTTTAATGTCCGTGCTTGACATCATCATCATGTTGCATGACAAAGACGTGATATACGTTCTGACTGCCAAGCTAAACTAGGACCCGTTAGAGGTAAGCAAGCGCAAGCATTGCAGCTAGCCAGTTTTGTGACTAACCAAATGTATCTTTGCTGTCATTAACAGCGCTTCTTCGGAGTCGTAAGGAGCTTCGGCGGCGACGAGGACCACCCGACGATCAGCCACTTCAGCCAGATATTCAGGCTCCTGAGCTTGTACACACCGCTCAAGATGGCAACCAAGGGAAACTGCACGGGGGACCAAGAACAAGTTCTGGTGACGGTCGAGGAGAGCCTGAACGTCAAAAAGCTAGCTGCTTTTGCAGAGAGGCAGGCCCGTCAAGACAAGCTGGCAGGAATCGTCAAGAGAATTCAACTGAAGGAACATTCCGAGAGCGACACTCTTCAGCACAGCTACTGCAGGCCTGCTACCACGGATGCTGTCCTTTATTACCTTGGGGGCTACATTGTGAAAAAGACTAGAAGGTTCTCAGACTGTGATGACTGTAAAGCGACCGTTAAGGGTAGCGGTAATGTGCCAGCAGCAGCTATCCTCACAGAAATGAGGTCGTTTGTACCAGGCGCCCTTCAGCACCCATCAGAGGCTCTAACCTGCTTGCTCTCGAGCATTGAGCAGGTTATTGAAGAGAACACAGAGGCAAAGCAGGTCTTTGGGGATTTGTTTTAGTCTATTTTGGAAGACCTGAGCAAAAAGTCCCTCGTGCGGGTGGGGTGCGACGTTCACTCTGAGGAATTCTCTGCGCGCGTCATCAAGTCGTATTTGGTGACGCGCATGTATTTCTATTCCAGATTCCTTCAGCGAGAGCGTGCCTTGAATGTGCAGGTCAAGTCGGCCCGCAAACGGGCTAAGCTGCTGTAAGCACGCTGGCAAAGTTGTAGAGTTTGTTGTAAATGAAAAAAAAACTTTGCATACATGTATCTATTCATTACTTTTTTTCTGTAAACATGATTTCGTATTTTGTAGCCATATTCACCGTAAGCGAAAAAGATGTGGAGTTGACTTGTAAATAAAAATGCTTGCATGTATCTATTCATTACTTACTTTGTTTCCCTTAACATGCTTTGGTATATTGTAGCAATATTCACCTCAAGCAAAAAAGGTGTGAAGTTGATTGTAAATTAAAAAAAAACGTTGCATATATTTTTCTACTTTGTGTCTGCTCTAAAGTGTGCACTGTGAAAACCAATAAATTGCTGAAAAGAACATTATGCTTATTGACATGTAAGCTGGTTCAACTTCCTCAGTTAATTAATTCCAAAAAGGACGTCGAGACAATTGGGAAGTTTCGTCTTCGAGTGGCCATAATTACTAGAGCCACTAAATGACGTAGCTCCAATGGTGACCTTGCTTCTTTGGCTGGAAACGAAATGAGCGGTTTCGTGATTTTTTATAAAATTCGGAAGAGACAATCAAAATAAGTTTTAACGGAGGCTTATCCCATGCTACCAGCTTGCGGCAGACCGTTCACGCTCGTGGTTGACTGCCGGTGAGCAGCCGACGCAAGCGCGCGCAAACTACGATGCGCTTCGGCTGACCTGTTGTAGAAAGCAATGCAATGAGCCGTAACGGACGGCTTTTCTGCCCCACATTTAGCGATCCTGAGCAGCTACTGGAAAGTACTCTGGCCTAGATGTAGTCTGGACGCGGACAACTTGACGGGTAGCGGGTAATCTTTGATGTTATCGTGCGCTAACGTCATGAGAAGGCCGAAGCGGCGTTGGGAGAAGCGCCGTTGCACGCGATGAGCAGCGGCCGGGTAGAGCAAAATGCGGCGGTCCCGCCCTTTCGCGGCACGCCGAGAAACGGAGACGCCGGCGGCGCACGGCGCATGGGGAGAGTTTTACAACTGAACCTATCTAGTAACGTTGCCACCACCGTGCGTCGTAGCAAAGTGTTGGAAACACTTACCTTTTAGATGCGGAGCATCTAATACTCGAGGCTTGTAGTGCGGCGCCGTCCGCAAGCTTCCTCCTCCTTCTTCCACCATCTGTGCATCCCTTCCTCCTCTAAACACCGCGCGCGCTTCACTCCTCCACCATCTGTGCACCCTTCCTCCTCTACACACCGCGTGCGCTTCTCCTCTTCCCGAACATTCGCTAGCTGTATAATGTAGCGCGCATGCGCCGTCACGCTTCGAGAACATCGGCAGCTGACGCGCGCGCATGCGCCGTTGCGCTTCTCCCCGTTCTCGAACATTCGACAGCTGACAGTGCATGCGTCGTCGCGCTGTATATATACTCAAGGTCGGCGCTCGCTCGCTCAGTTGCCGCTCGTCGGTTGGTTGGTCGACGTCCAAGGTCGCGGTGAAATGAATTCCAACGAATCCACAAACACAATGATCGACGTCCCTTCGACCAGCGCCGCCCTTTCGCATACGTGTGTACGTGTTCACTCATTTAACACCCTCTCCTACAACCACGTTAACCAATTTAGCCATCGACCCAAGTAAGTCGCAATTTAACACCCCATTTCACAACCACGTTAACCAATTTAGCCATCGACCCAAGTAAGTCGCACTTTAACACCCCGTTAACCAATTATATGCTCCGCATCCTCCTCAGTGTTCCCCCGAGGGAAGCTGCGGGCAATTTTTTTGAGCATCGCGTTGTACTGTCAGCGAAGCACGATAGAAGCTACAGTCCTTAGAGTTACTTGTGCGTGCCTTTGCTAGTATAAAGGCAGACATACAAAACATAGATGTGTTCTTATGGCGCCTCACATATGCGCAATATTTGCTTTTTCATTGGCAATCGCACAACTATGAACGCTAAACCTTGAGCAATATTGGTGAGCGCTGCGGATGGGGTTGGCCGTTTGGCTCCGTTTGAAGTATCGTTAAGGGTGGACAAACGGATATTTGGACAGACAGACAGACAGACAGACAGACAGACAGACAGACAGACAGACAGACAGACAGACAGACAGATCAAAATTTTTCCGTTGAAGGTCCCCAAGAAAAACTATCGTCTTTAATAACGCGTCGCATGCATAGATACATAAGCAAACACCGTACGTTGACCGGAAACAGCAAACACAAAACAAACGCACCTTCCCTTGACAGAGAGAGAGAGAATCAACATACAAATAGAAAGCGCGCACTTATCAGCTTGAGCATGGCATGCTTGAAGGAAACACGCTTTCAACAGAGACACTTGCAAGCACATTAATAGCATGCAGCCTGGGCGTGCATGAGATGCACATATCACGTGGAGAAGAGCGCAGTGGGCGCTATATATGAGACAATGCCTACATTCGTGCTGCTAGCAAGTAATAACATTCCGTACATAGAAAACTGCTAGGCATGTGCCGAACGCGCAGCAGTCACATCGAAAGCTGGAAGAATAGCCTTTAAAAGCCTAACACTCTTTGGGTAACTGTGACAAGCAGATTTGCAAGGTGCTCACTACCCCATTATTCTTGTAATTTTTGTGTTGTAGCAAGGAATTCGATATGCCAACCTTTGTATTTTTCTTTTTTGGAGAAGCGTGCTACCCGCTACGCACTTTCAAAGAATATTCTGCAATTTTTTGCTGCAGTGGTTGATGATGACGAAAAATTAGGCATGAAGCTTTTGTAATGGTTTGAAGCGTTAGACAACCCATTCGTTACGCAATTTGTATTGTGTGACGCCTGGCTGTTTCTTCTTTCTTCGAAAACGCTTTGTTACTCATGCTTCCCGACATCAAGCTCACCTATGGCCAGCCGGTTTGTAACGCAGTTGCAAGCGCTGGCGTGGCTCAGTAGTAAAATACTGGGCTGGCACGCAGAGGACCTAGGTTTGAATCCCGTTGTGTCCTTAGTGTTCGCTATATACTGAGGTTCTTTTTCTAACTTAGCGTGATAGTGGTTATAGACACCAGCGGCGGCGACAGCGGTGGCGGACAACTACGGTCCACGCGACCCTTGTTGGGATCTTATAACAGCTTCCTTTGTAAAAAGTGGGGACACCCGTTATTGCGTATTCGTGGGAATTTCTGGGTGCGAAAGGGATGCATGCTGACTGTTTGTAATCTTTAGTACGCAGCCGTATCAGATTCACATATGTGGCTTGTGAGGTTGTTCCTGCTTTATGTGAATATCTAATCATGTATCTTTCGATTTTCGTGCAGTGAGCTATTTGAGATACATCACACGTACTGCTCCAGTACGTATGGTGTAAGATTTATGTGCAAGGTGAACTGCTCTATTTAGAGAACAATGCCCCAACATACGTGCATATACCCCTTAAGCACACTACTTTAATAATGTCCTATATATAAAAGAACTTTCATTTTCCCGCGAAGTCCATTTCGCCCTTGCGCCGCAGCGTGACGAAAGTACGAAGGAATCGCAATGCATCGGTACCTAGAGAGTTATAGAAACCGCCAATATATAAGCAGTCTGACAACAACTAAGCAAAATGTGTTGTTAGGCTAGTTGGTTCATAATGTCAGATACTTGTTAATACATATTCAGCACCGGGAAAAGGACACTGAAGACAGGGTGAGCATTTGCACAGTTCATGATTAAATGCGAAGCACTTCTTTGAACTGAGAGACCCCGCCGTGGTGGTATAGTGGCTAAGGTACTCGGCTGCTGACTCGCAGGTCGCGGGATCGAATCCCAGCTGCGGCGGCTGTATTTCCGATGGAGGTGGAAATGTTGTAGGCCCGTGTTCTCAGATCTGGGTGCACGTTAAAGAACCCCAGGTGGTCAAAATTTCCGGAGCCCTTCACTACGGCGTCTCTCATAATGATATGGTGATTTTGTGTCGTTAAACCCTCCACATCAATCAATCAATTCTTTGAAATGACAGCACACTACTTAGACGCGGACAGAAACACGGGGACAAGCGCTTACTACCAACTGAAACTTTATTAGGAAAACTATGAAATATGTACTGACAGATGAAACAGTGTCATGGCACATACGATAAGACCAAATCACGGACCAAAATAACAGAACCTATAAAAGATATATATACGTCAGCCCCACCTTACCAACGCCAACAGTGCCTTAGAGTGATTACTCAACTCCTATGGCATCTGCATGCTATGGTATAAAAATGCTAACTCCTTATTGGACAGAGATATCAATGGTTTGCTGACGCAAGTCAGGTGTTCACGCGCTATGTATGCTGCCTCAATTAAAAGCCTTGTGTGCTCTTCTTTGTGTTTGTTTAGTACGACTGTGTTATCAAACTATACTTCACAGCCACATCTAGTAACATGCTGGGCCAGAAAACCATCGTTGCCGCTGCGAACATTGCACGCGTGCTCACGCAATCTGTCGTTGAGGCATCTTCCAGTTTGCGCAGTATAACAGACACCACACGAAAGTATGATCATGTAAACAACGTTGCTAATGCAATTGACAGAACGGCTTCTGTGCTTTGTTTTGAACTGCTGTTTCTTGTGTCTGTGAAGATGTGGCTGTGAATTACAGTCTGATAACACAGTCGCATTTAACAAACACAAAGAAGAGCGAACAAGGCTTATCATTGAGGCAGCATACATAGCGCGTGAACACCTGACTTGCATCAGCAAACCATCGATAGCTCTGTCCGATAAGGAGCAAGCATTTTTGTACCATAACAGATGCCATAGGAGTTAAGTAATTACTTTAAGGCACTGTAGGCGTCGCTAGGGTGGGGCTGACGTACATATATCTTTTGTCGGTTTTTTTTTCTGGTCCGTGATTTTGTCGTATCGTATGTGCCTTGACGCTGTTTAATTTGTCAGCATATATTTCATAGTTTTCCTAACAAATTATCAGTTGGCCCAAAGCGCTTGTCCCTGTCTTTCTGTCCACGTCTAAGTAGTGCGCTTTCATTTCAAAGCAGTCATGTATCACCAACTCGCCCAATCAACCATATTGACGAAGGACTTTTTTGTGAGCTGTAAACACTCTCGGTGTCTATCTATCTATCTATCTATCTATCTATCTATCTATCTATCTATCTATCTATCTATCTATCTATCTATCTATCTATCTATCTATCTATCTATTTATCTATCTATCTATCTATCTATCTATCCATTTATATAGCTGCTTACATTTGGGTGCTCTCGTGGTAACCTTTTTAACTTGGCGTGAACCAAAATTAGCATGGGAGAGTAAGATGGCTGAACGAATATGACATGCTGGTCAAGACATGGATGTCACAATCCCGTCGCGTACGTCGTCAAACACTTCCCGCCAGACAGTGGCGCATACCCACGGGCGGGTATGTGCCACAGGTGGTCGGTATCTACTCAGTAATGACGAAAACGCACATGCGCAATTTTAACGCTTCAGCGTTACGAGAAACCTGCCATTAACAGCGTTGACCAGACGAATGCAAGGAAATAATGTCAAGGTCTCACAAAAAATCGAACTCAAAAATTCCACGAGATAATAAAATAATCTATCACAGAGTAAGGCCAGGCCTCGGAGCTGGTTCTCGTAGACCAATGCGTAGATTAATGTTCTTGACACTTTAGTTGTGGTTACAGTGCTCACTATCTGATTTTATAAAGCGTACATAAGTACACTTTTGATACAGTGGTCATGTTGGGTTAACGTCAATTATAGTTGGGCGCAGTGCGCTGTAGTTGATTTATGTAATCGTCTAGGGCTGTTACCCTCGCGAGCACCAGCACTTCATATCAGATTACCGCTTCCGGTGTCGCTAATACTCGAGTTCTTGTTGGCATTGTTGGGCCAGTGCAAACAACTGCTTATAGAAATATCTGCAATTCTTCATCATATGTCTGTGCGTGCAACATTTGTAAATACATTTAGTGTCTTTTCGTGCCCTGTAGCTTAATAAAAAATTACAACACGGTCACCTTCCCTCTGCATGCTTGGCATAACATCGATTTCCGTGGTAGTTGGGATCTGCCGAATTTTTCGTTCTTCGATTGTGCTGCTTTTATTCCATGGTATTTCTTGACAATACCGAGCACTAATGTTGTAATTTACATCTTTGAACTAGCACCTGTACATGGAGACTAACCAGTTGACCGAAAGTCCGGTAAATGTTTTAAACTCCGAAAAGTAGCCAGCCCCCAGCCTTCATTTCAGGGACATTTTGACTACCTTCAACGAGATCACGAAGTACTATCAATTAGGCCGTAGGTCCTTTTCATTGCCACACGAAAAGTTGCCTAGGACACAGGCAATCTCTCTTCGCATGCTTCAGACGGGAACATACCCTCGCCTCGTAACCTATAGCCATTACTCCGATATTTCAGAACTTTGTCCGGACTGCCAGAATCGCAGTGATTTTAACCACATGTTCTGGAGGTGCCCCTCTTTACAAAGAAAAAATGAAGAAATTCCTGAGAACTTCTTTCATTTAATGCTCATGAGTCCGATTCTCATACAACAACTCAGGCTGTCCAGAAGGCCCACGATGCGGCTGTGAGGCTGGGCCTCCCCGTCCCAACGTGGGAGCAGCCCGCGATCCTACCCTATAAAACGGGGTGGAATCCTTCAGGACCCCAATGAAAATTTTTCAACCATCCATCCATCCAAAAAATTGAATGACACGGAATATTTTTAAAAAGGGGAATGCAAAGAGAACGGTACTTGAACGCGTGTATACTTTCAGCAATGTAGTGAACCTCCGAGCGCAAGGATGTGTCAAACTACGAAGGGAAAGCCCAATCTGTGACGTTTGTGGCAAAGTAGCATGTCGGTAACAGCCTTTGGACTTATGTAGGGACCTACACTAAGCATAGCGTCGCGGGTTCAAATCCCGGCTGCGGCGGCTGCATTTCCGATGGAGGCGGAAATGTTGTAGGCCCGTGTGCTCAGATTTGGGTGCACGTTAAAGAACTCCAGGTGGTCAAAATTTCCGGAGCCCTCCATTACGGCGTCTCTCATAATCATATGGTGGTTTTGGGACGTTAAACCCCACATATCAATCAATCACTAAGCATAGCAGCCGCGGTTTGATATATCGATGATTCGATTCAGCCAAAGAGTCGAGAGCTTTCGAATACCAATTGTGGAAGAGCTCGTTCTTGCTGTTCCAAAACGTAGAGCCTCCCTATAAGACCTCTAACGACCATTTAATATTCTCTGTTCATTTCATGTTTGTCATTTTGACGTTACATTTTGCTTTGCGCCCCTTCCCCTCCTAGTATCGTTTAAGGGCGTTTACCACACAGCCTCAGAGCGTATTCACGGTGTATATGGCTAAAAACAAATATCCCCTTACGTGAAACAAAAATGACGTAGCTTTCGCGCGTCTGAAATACACTTGCAATTGGCAAATTTGGGCTGAATTTCCACAGATATTTTTTACTGAGGTTTGTGTGTCCACAGCTTGACATTGGATTATATTTAGGCGAATGTTCCCTCTGTACCATACATCGTACAAGTTGATTAGCAACTATTATAATATAACTGAGTGCTTTCTGAATGATGTGACCGCTTCGTAACTCCCGTTTTATTCCAATGAATCTCTAACCGACTGCAAATAAAGCGAGTTTAGCTATCGGTAGAACGCTGAAGCATAAAGCGTGAATGTTTGTTTGTCAGTGTCTGTTAGAGCTCCGCAGAGCTAATTTTGTGTCCAAGAAAGACGACACTTCCGGGTTGGTTAATTCAGTGGGATAGCGAGAGATGGAGTAAGAGCTCGAGGTGACTATATGCAGATATATCTTTAGCAGCCCGCGCCATTTTATCTTCAAACGCACCGATAAGCGCCCACGTCAGATTGACTTCACTAGCCGGACGGACGGTGACCCCGTGTTCGTAGAACGATACTGAGCTATGTTTTTTTTTTCTTAGCAGTAAGTCAGTTTGGCTGTCACGCTTCAGTCGTGTGGGTCTTCGAGGACTTCTTCAGTTTTATCTGACTGCAACACACATTGCTGTTGTTTTGGGCGTATGCGCTCCAGATGTGCCGTAAGAATGGCGTACTTGTATAGCGAAAAATGTGGTAAAGCTAGCGCGGCACGATTGGCTGCGTGCTTTAGGGCCCTCGGGAACGGCGTTTCAGGGTTCGAGAGTTCGCCGCACGCGTTGCAAAGACAAAAAAAAGTTGTAAAGTTCAGACGGAAACGCCTCCGTTCTGCACCATAGCTATAAGTACACTGCCACTGATTGATTGATTGATATGTGGGGTTTAACGTCCCAAAACCACTATATGATTATGAGAGACGCCGTAGTGGAGGGCTCCGGAAATTTATACCACCTGGGGTTCTTTAACGTGCACCCAAATCTGAGCACACGGGCCTACAACATTTCCGCCTCCATCGGAAATGCAGCCGCCGCAGCCGGGATTCGAACCCGCGCCCTGCGGGTCAGCAGCCGAGTACCTTAGCCACTAGACCACCGCGGCGGGGCGTGCACTACCACTGAAATCGCTTTCTTCTTTTCTTGGCAGTCTATCTGCGTAAAGCTCTCGGAAGCCCTGTCACGCGTGGATGGCGGATCGCATTGAATTTGTAGGCACTTAGGACGCTATAAAGCAGCGTATTGAAGCCCTAGTGACTTTTCTACCACGTACTTCTACGGTTTACATCGTTATGGCAACGGCATTTGGTGAAAATGTATTTTCGTTTGCTTTTGTCTTTTTAACAAACGTCGCCGTTTGCGTCACTCCAACGCTTGCGAGCCTATTTGATGTTAGAATCGGGAAATCGGGTTCCTATATAAACCGCGTCGTGCGTGTGTGTGTGTTTTCTGACTCTGCATGTAGACGTATAAGGTGCATATTACGCCTGCAGAGTGGATTCGTGGTCATCATAAAATTTCCGCACGCGAATTTGAACCATACGAAAAAAAAAAGAAAGACGTCATTTGAACTTTTCAACACGAAAGGGCTTTATGCCAGGTTTTACCATGGCTCCACTGACATATTTCGTTTATGGAAGTAACATTAAAAAACATACGCTAAGAGATTGAAAAAAAAAATGCTAGAAGGCAATGCTCTGTCGTGCGGAATTGAACCAGTAATCTATCTAGCCTCAGCTGACCACGCTAACCACTGTGTCAAAACGCGAACATTGCCTAGGATACTAACGACAAGCCATTTTTATACAGCACACACGATTTGTCGCTCCTCAGAGCTTCCAAAATTTAGGGCGTTTACGTTATGAGTGGCGAGATGGCGGGACGGGCTCGCGTTCGACGCGCTCAGAAGGTCGTCGTCTCCATGAAGTGCCGCCCCCACGGAGCGTGGTCTCTCTTGCGCGTGTGCTCATCAGACTCGTACCTGTTTATCAGACTCTCCTACCTGTCTTCGCGCTGTTTGTGCATACTAACCAATCGCGGAAAGCATGCAAAACAAAGCAACCAGCTCGACACCGCGCCGTCTGGACAGTATGGTGGTCAAACTGCTCGCTGTGTTCTGCCATTGCGCTACGCTTCCGCATCCTTTCATGAAATTTCTTGGTTCTCCCAGCGTACGAAGTGGGACAGTCGGCGCATGGGTACGCTCGGCGCTTTTCCCGCAGGTGCGTAGGCTTTGAGCCGAGGAAAGAAACTGCGGATGGTGGTGGATGGCCTGTGAGAAATATCACGGCGTCCTTGCGGTTCTGTTGTTGCCACGTTCCCCCGTTTTTTTTTTTTAATGCGAAGGATTTCTTAGTGAACTGCGGCGACTTTGAGCGTATCTATCTATCTATCTATCTATCTATCTATCTATCTATCTATCTATCTATCTATCTATCTATCTATCTATCTATATACTTATCTATCTATCCATCTATCTATCTCTCTATCTACTTATCTATCTATCTATCTATATATCTATCTATCTATCTATCTATCTATCTATCTATCTATCTATTTGTTTATCTATCTATCTATCTAGCCGCCTACAACTTTTGGCTCTCCTGACCGTTTCGATAATGATATTGATACCAAACTTTGTATGGCATAGCATCACTGTATGAAGAACATATTTCACTTGTAACAAAATTAAAATCATGAAATGTGTGTCACAAATTTCATTACATACATTTCACAGTTCTGTAGCTCTTGCGGTGATTTCGTTGACATGGCATGTTGCAAAACTGGTATGGTATGACATGATTACATGGCGAACACAAGCGACTAACCCTAACATGAAAATTATGAAATGCGTGTCATGTGACAACATAATTACATACCACGCTCATGATGCACTCGCGGATGTTTCGCTAGCTTCACTTATACCAAATTTGGTATTACGGGATGTGAATAGATGACAAAGGTATCATACTGGTGCAAGAATGATAAACATGAGCTGCGTGTCATGTAACAACTTGACTACATGCCACACTCATGATGCGCTCGGGGCCGTTTCGCTAGCTTCACATATGTCAAAATTGGTATTACGTGACGTCAGCGGATGACGAAGGTATGTGACTGGTGAAAACATGATAATCTTGAGATGCCTGTCATGTGAGAACATGACTACAGGCCACAAAGGCGCCAATACAATTCGACGTGACGTGGTGCACGTGCTCGCCGGCGTTCATTTTGTCGCGTCACGCCGGCGTTGCCAACCCGACGCCGGTCGTGCCATATACTCGCAGGCGTACACCGTGCTGCGTTGGTTTGACGCATGCGCGTTACAGCTAAAGCCCCTAGATCTTTAGTTACAGCGTGTCCGGCGTCCCTCCGTCCCGAAAAGAGGGAGATTCAGTGTTGCCTGGGTAACGCATCGGCGCGAAATGAAGCCTGTCGCATTTCGCGCCGGCTGCCGTCGGGCCTCACCGAGGGAGGCTGCCGCGTTTGCTAGCGTAGCGAGTGCTCGCGTAGAGTGCTCGCGTTTTGTTAACGTAGCGTCGCTGTGCCCAGCGTGCGCACGCGTCAACGCTACATTGGAGTATATTGGGTCCTTCATGATGCGCTCGCAGCCGTTTTGATAGGTCCGAATACACGAAATTAGGTGTTACGTGACGTCAATAGATGACGAAAGTATAGGACTGGTGAAAACATGATAATCCTGAGAAGCGTGTCATCCAAGAACATGACGACATACCACGCTCATAGCGTGCTCGTGGGAATTTCGCTAGCTCTACATATACTAAATTTGGTATAACGTGACGTGAATAGATAATGAAGGCAAACGACACATCCAAACATAATTATCATGACACGCAAGTCATGTACGGCATCATTTACTTTCACCTCATAACGTTGTGCTGATTTTAAAGTGACATATCAACATTTCTCATTCATGATTCGCATATCGGCGATTCCCACTGTACGTGGGATTGGCCAATTTTTCTCTCACACAGAGCCCTGCGAATAAACCCCTTTGTATAGCCGTTGGTGCTGAGATCACGCATTCTATATCCTCTTCCCTACGCCACTGCGGTGACAATTGACAGATGAACGATCAGTTATTTTGTTCGTACTTTTGTATATTCTCCAATTTTCTGTTTTCGTTCCTAAACAAGGTGATTTTGAGCATTTTTGTTCGTGGGAATGGCTATGGATATGAACGTACGTGGTTGCATTTAGGGGAAGGTTGTACAAACTGATTGGAAAGGTGGTGGGGTTCGCTGAAATACTTCACGCAGAGCTACCGAGCGCCGCCCCCCCCCCCCCCCAAAAAAAAAAAGAATCTTAGCCTAGAGTCAACAGAAGGCACGGAGATAGCACAGCAAGATGAAAACGGAGAATTCTTCGCGTGATGGAGCGCTGCTAATGTCGTTGTGGCAACCTTTTTTTTTTGACCACTATCCCCGCTTCCATTTGTACATTACACCCTCACCCCCCACCGAAAGGGGGGGGGGGAGGGACCGAGCAAAGGAGCACTGACGCAACAAAAAATGTTGCATCTTTTTTGTTTCTGTGTTGCAACAGGTAACCGATGACTTAATTTTTCTCGAACAATCATGCAGCGCAGCAAGCAACACAGTGACTACCATATAAAAAGGCGCAAACACACGTGCTTTAGTGCAAATGGTCATTTATTGTCAGCGCACTCACACCAGTGAATTAAGTGAAGAGCAGTATATCTCGCGAAAAATTACAAGACACCTCAGCCTATCACCCATCAATGACCCTTACCTGATTTGAAACTCGGGACACGCAATTGACTTCTTTTTTTTAAAGAACGCAACCTCGTGTCGTGATGACGTGGTCTACAGCTTTTTTTTTTGCTAAAATAAAAAATGTGCACAACACCATTTCATATAACGGTAGAATGACAAGCGTAAGTAAATGTATTAACGAGCATGGTGCCAGCAAATTTAAGAATAGCACCAATATTCTTAGCAGCGAATTCGCTGTATTTAATGGTGTAAGTTAACATGCGTCTGTTGTAAAAATTGAGTGTAATACCACATTCTTTTTGACCATAGATATTGGGATGCACCAGAAATGACTTGGTTTTGTTTGTTGAAAGCTATTATATACATTTTTTAAAGTTTCATAGCACTTTTAGCTCTTTAACGCGTGTTGTGTACATAAGCATTCAATATGACGCTCTTTCGACATTTATTGTATAAGCCGGGCAAATCAAATATTCCTTATTCATAGTCCCAGCACGTCTGTTTGAAAAAACGTTTGGTGAGTATTAGTGCGCCTTAGTTATAGTTTAGTTACTTTTACATGAGTCTGAGTGTCTGAGGAGCCTGCCTGACCAATAGCTTGTCAGTGTTTGTCAGTGTGAATATGTGAGTCTGGTTAATTTTTATTTTACCAATTCCGAGTTCGGGTGAGTCCGCTTGAGAAACATTTTTGGTGAGTATGAGTCCGAGTGAGTCCGGCTGACGAAAACATCGGTGAGTTTCAGTCCGAATGAGTTTGGTTGGAGCAACATTTTGTGAGTCTGAGTCCAAAGGATTTTGCTTCAGGACAACTATGGTGGGTCTGAATCTGAGTGAGCCTATGCGAAAAACAAGTTCATTGAGTGAATCTGAGTGCGTTTCATTTGTTTTGCTGACCTATGGTTGGTATTGCCTGCAAATTTCATTGAAGGTAAGGAATAGATCTGTGTGCCGCATGTCTGATTCACCTCGGATTGGCTTAAGTCTGGCTAATGCGGCACAGTTCACGTGCTCTCGCATAGGCCAACTTCTTGGTGTTCGGGATGACCGGGTGGGGACCCTCACCAATGTGGGCAGGAATCCCATGATCTCGGCTCTCTTTTACATCAAAATAGAATGGATGAGCACTGTGGTGTTTTATGTACCAGAAAAGTCGGTGAAGCCCTACTTGTTACTACTCGTTACCTAAATGAGGGAAACACAAGGGCGGCAGACGCCAAACGAGATAAATCTGCGGACATTATTTCAATAATAAATAAATACTGCAATTAACCTTCAAAACTAAGGCAGTGGTAAACACTGCGTTGAAGTTTCCATCATTGCTTGTTAACCATCCAGACTAAGTGCTTGTACGGTTCTTGTAGTCTTCTCCCTTCTGGAGTATTTTAAAACTTACACTCATGGTACGATACACCTCACATGGTGACAAACTTACATCATTACACCTGAATTTCCGCCAGTGCCTTAGCTAGGGTCTTTTCGATGGTATAACACAGCAGCGTCCTTTCGGGCGGCGTCTTCATGGAACCACCGAAACTCAGCTGCGCGTGTACTTTCGCACGGTCAGGCACACAAGTTTTGTCCTGGTGTAAAAAGAGCTACTGTTTGCCTTTTTTTTTCTCCGATTCACCCATGCTGTAAGTTCACGGCACGATGATATTTTTCTTTGCTGTATCTTCTTTACCAAGAGCCTTGTGGCTCAGTGACGAGGGTCGATGGCGCCGTTTACTACCGGACGTCATTGAGTAATCGCTCCCCGTTGCTGCTTCGCTCAGCTGGAAACGGCAGCGGCTGTAATTGCTCGCTCACACGGAAGCGAAAGGCTTGTACACGTAATAACAGACGTCTAAAGAACGGGAACGTTCGTTGCCCATATTTCCCGTCCGAAAGATGCTTTTTCTCGCGTCTTGCTGAATTTACTCGCAGTGATAGTCCGGGAAAAAAAGGATTTGACCGGCAGGGACTAACGAGGGAGGAGGGGGAAGTGATTTCAAATAAAAAGAAGAGAAAAATGAGCCCCGTATTTGTCTCTCAGGGGGAGGACACCCAACAATAGCCCACGAGGGATGGAGGTAGAGAAGGGATTAAAAGGAAAGGATTAAAAGGTAAATAGATATAGAGAGAGGAAGGAGAGAGCGAGGCGCAGGGACAGCGAACGACGGAAGTAAGGAGAAGACAGGAAAGATGGACACGGTTGCAGGAGTCCGAGGACGGGGCACCACTGGCGAGAGCTCTTGTCGGCGTCAAGAGATAGCGTAGGGCTAATCCAGTCGGCCAGAGCTACGCTGTCATCGTCGTCGTCGGGGACCGGCGTCAGGAGGTGGCGTAGGACCAGCCCAGTCGGCCAGAGCTGCACTGTCGTCGGAGATCGCAAGGGCACAACCGGTCAGCACGGAATCCAGCGAGCGAGTCGGACTAACGACGCCTGGTCCCATTGAAGTCCATCCTTGGGTGTTCTCACTTGGTTTTTTTTGCGTTTTGGTTTGTTGACTCCTGTGTAATCAGCAAGAAATAGACCGCTGGCACAAGTTTTTTCTATCGACGGAACACTTAGGCTAAATGCCTTAGCCATCGAATTCGAGATATTTTTGCCTCTTCACAATGGTATAAAATTTATTTTAAAGGAGAAAGGAATTTGTCATGAAGAAGTATCGTCGATTCTGTTCGAGAGATCAGCACCAATTATAAGAGAGTAACATTTTAGGCCCCAGGCTGCCAAATGCATTCAGCAAAACAACAAACTTATCTTCCTGCCAGTTTCTTCCTTTACAGTTGGCCTGGTGCAAGTACTCCAGGTGATCGAAATTATTACGAAATTTACCGACTGATTCTTACCTTCAATTTATAGTGTAATTTTGGCGGGTGGAACTCGCGAAATTAGCAAAAAACGAAACTGTATAGGCCAGGAGCGTGTTTCCCTTGTTAGAGACTACCTAACTATGCCACAAAGCAGTGAAGTCAATGAAGGTATAGCAGTCACTTTTTGGTGTATTTTATATATAGTATATCAAGGTTGATATAATTACGAATAAATAAAACTTAACAAAAAGGAAGCTTGACATATGTATGAACCATGCCTACAACTTTAAAATTAATGCACCCGATTGTCTGCCAGTCTACGCGGCTCTCGTCCTTCCGTCCTCTTTTATTATGTACTTCAGTGCATGTGAAGCTGGGACTGCGAAAAAGCCCCCTTTGTAGCACTGATGGTTATGTGGAACACTCTTTCAATCGAAAGCTTTACTGACCTAGTCGAGAGTGCTTTCCCGTCTATCTCCGCTCGGCCTTGAAGCGATGAACGCATACCGCGTGAGTAGGCACGCCCGCTACCGCCGCTTCTCCCGTATAGGGTTTCGTAAAGTTAACTGCAGCGTACTCTGGCGCAGCGATATTCATTGACCCTGAGAGTGATGGGTAGTACATGAATTTGTCTAGTCTTCATGGTCGCGCGCCTTCAACCTACTTGTGGCTTTGTTTACTGCGGGGTTTTGGTTTTGTTTGGAGTAAAAGAACAAACCCTTTTAAACTTCGTGACTCGTGTTGTATCGGTGAGCCTAAGACGTGATGGTGCTGAAGCGTAAGTGCTAAACTTCTGCTGATGGTCATCTCGTGACAAAGCCGCTCTGAAGCACACGAAGACAAAAGGTGCCGACAGTGCGGAGAGAACAGAATTTCATATCGCGTGCTCGCTGAAGTACCGAGCATGGCAGCTTCCATAGACACGAGCGCCAGAGTTTTGTGTTATGTGTTTATAGAAAAATACATGGCTGTTCCGACGACTGCTAGGACATGGAAGCTAGGATGACAAATATTGCCTCGGCAGCTGCCTCAACGTGATTAACCAGGGGACTCGCCGCTCTCTGTGCCAGGTCTGATCAACGGGTGAGTTGTTCCGCGCTGCTAACCATTGTGCCATGGTCGCGCTATGGAAGAAGGAAACGAGCACACTACTTTATATGTGCAAAAGGTGTTTCCGTGGACCCAGCGGCGACAGCGGAGAGCTGCATGGAACAATTCTGCGTATGTCGCTCGGTTAGTCAATGAGTGAAACGACAAAATAACACCAGCACGCAGAGTGGCAGGCTAAAACGAGTTGTGAACGAGAAGTTCGGCGAGGTAAACGTCTAACGAAGGATTGAAAATATGACCGTGATGGACATTAGAGCCTGTGATGAACGCCTCGCGTTCGACTTCGGCGATGGCTTCGGAAAGTGGTAAAAACACCACGCCTGCGAGGAAGGCGCAGCACAGTCACAGCGAATTCTAGAAGTGCGGCCTTCCAGAGCCTTTTATAAACGCTCATTGGGTAACAACAGCAAGTACACTTGCTTGACACCCACTATAGGGCATTAATAATGAAATTTTTCGGGTAGTAAGCCGGCATTCGCTATGGTATTTTTCGTCCTTCTTCTGAGAAGCGTGGTATCCGCTAAACACTTTCAAATAATTTTGTGCCAATACTTCATGCAACGACTGACGACGATGAAGAATTATGGTTGAAGTGGGTATGCACCACAGTTAATAGGGAAAGAAGAACAAGCTTTTGTAAAGGCTACGAGCATTGGACGGCCCAATCGTTTTGCTGTTCGCAATGTGCGACGACTGGTTGTTCTTTCGCTGCTTTAAAGTGTTCCTAAACCCCCATCCGATATTTTCCCAAATATTTCAAGTAAACAAACGCATCGCGTGCAGAATGCCGTCGCGATCAACGATGCCACATGCCGCAGTGCTCCAGGTAGTGTGCGCGCCACAATTTCGAAAAAACAATAGCTTCTTCTTTCCGGTCTCCGCCATTTTCGCCACTGACATGTGTGGCATCACCAGTGAAACTCGATGACGTTACCACTTTCGATTATTGCGATTGGCCGAACGACAATCGACGACTTCCGGTCACTCTGAAAACATCTGTTCGCGCGTACTTTGCTATTCTTGGTCGTGTTGCCGCATGCGAATCGACATCAGTCGCCCGTAAACAAACACAGTGTCCATACTAGCACGATTCGTAGGGGCGCGGACCGTCACGACAGCAACAACGGTATGGTTGCTAGAAAGGGCGGTGGGAGCATCGCGCGCTGCGGAGGTTGGCGGAAAGGGTGTCAGTTGTTCATGCCGATGAGCGGTGGCGTGCGTGTTGTTTTTTAGATGCCCCTCTGAGCCGAAGCGGAGCACGTGCGTTTCCACGGCTTGCGTTCGTACTGTTCGCATGATGCTCGAAGTTTTGAAGCCTCTTCACACCGCATATCGTGATGGCTAAACCAGTGAAGCGCCAGACTCACTGCTTCGCGCCCGGATGCTCTACCGGGTACGTTTCAGCACGAAACACTTGCCGAAAGGCAGGTGTAAAAAGGTCTGTTTTTACCGTACTGAACGATGAGGACCGGCTGAAAGCATGGAAGCGGTACGTTCCACGTGGGGACAAACTGCTCGACCGAACTGCAGTCCTGTGCGAGTTACACTTCGAGCAACGATTTATTGTGAGAGATTACACCCACATCGTGAATGGTGAAGTTGTGAAGATTCCTCGCGGCGGCCCATGCCTTACCGACGATGCAATACCGTCGATCTTCCCAAACACGCCGAGTTATCTCTCTAAAAAGCTTCCTCAGAAGCGCAGCTCCCGGACATCGAGAGGAGAAGTGCTCGGCAAAAAAAAAAAATGAAAAGTGAACGATGAAAACGAACTTGCTTCGATGGAGCACGATTCTTCCTTAGATGTGACAACGAACGGGGAACGTGTTCCCGGCGCGTCGTGTACAGTGGAAAAACTGGAGCATATGAAACGTGAGAAGCTTCAATTCGTTGGTTAGGTGCCTGCCAGCACCTAACCGACGGTATTCTAATGACTTTTAAAGAATGTTTTAAACCGCTTTTATTGACTCACGAGTTGCCAGTTGACAATAGCTTACGTTTTTTAGATTTGAATTTAATTCTTTCACCTGACCATGTGTGCTGGCTATTTGAACCTAGAAATGGAAAACCCCTTTTACCCTATGACTCTTCCCATTCCAAGTTAGTTAAGCGCAGCACCACAAATCTTTCTCTCATCAATCCTCTTAGGAAATCGTGTCATCCTGTCATGCAGCGCAGCTTTGCAGCTCGAGCTGAAAGGCTTTTGAGTGCTGGGTACCCAGCTATTTTACTGGCATCTGTAGCTGACAAGCTATTAAAACAGATAAAGAAAGGCTGCAACTCCGAGGCTCAGCCGGAATCTAACGAACGTAAAAGACCCGTAGTTTACCCTACGTGCATGACATTTCCCACCGGCTCAAAAAGATAGGGGAGAAATCCAGCGTCAAAGTGGTGTTTTCAGCGCCGGATAAGTTACAGCGGCTTTGCAAAGCAGTCAACCCTCTCAAATCACGTACCACTGGTTGCGCAACTAAGCACAAAACTCGGTTTGTGCCGTGTGTAGCGGGGGTTGTTTACGCGATTCCATTCTCATGTGGTATGTGGTATTTCGGCCAAACGGGGCGATGCCTTAATGAAAGGCTAAAAGAGCACCATTATAATGTTCACAAGCAATCCAGGGCCACATTAGAATTCACTGCCGCGAGTGTGGATGTACCCCCCTGTTTGATCAATGCGAAGTGGTAAAAAGGCACCCGTCACAATTAACTCGGGAAATTATAGAAGCGCATTGTATAGCAAGAGCTGGCAGCACGTGTATTAGCGCCCCTTCTTTGGTTTTATCTGAACATGAAGTGGCTTTCCTTAATCAGGATAACCGCCTATGAATCTGTGATATGTGACGGTGTGATGTGTGTTATCTTGTCGTTGCGTTTGGGTGGTTTTGTATGCTTGCGCCGGTCTACATATTTGATGCAGTTTGACAATAAAGCTCAGTTGGAAGTTAGCGCTCTGTCCTCTTGTGTCGGTCTGCTCGGCCGTTTCTTCTTCCCCATAATGCGCTATACCAGTTCAAGGATACCTAATGAACGCGCAGACAGAGCGGTCACGTAGTGGTCGTATAAAAAGATTAAGGCCCGTATTCACAAACGCTTCTTCACTCAAGGGCTCCCCTCGACTTGATGAAGTCAAGGTGGAGCCTGCTCCTCCGTTCAAGGAGCCGCTGCGTTTCATGAACGCTCCTCCACACTTCCTTCGCCAAGGAAGGCCTTGGAAATGCTTCCTCCACTTGAGTGAACTGCATGCGCCAAGAAAAGCGCCTGATAACGAGAGTATTCGCAATTGAGGTTAAGAATTGCCTATCGATGTACATCAAGAGAATGCCTTTTCTAGTTATTCTTTGTTATAAATTGACATTACAGCAAAATACGTGCATTTAGAGTGGTAGTGTTGTTTCCCTAAGCCTTGTGCTCATAGAGTTAGCGAAACCCTCCTTCAAGTCTGGCAACAGTCGAACCCAGGCAGCTGAACGAACAGCTGATGGCATTTCGTCTGCTGCTGAATGTGTCTACCTGCTTAGTTTATTTTGTCTTGTATGAGTCTATAAATTGCAGTTTATATTTACGGTAGTGTTTGCGTGTGTGTCGTTTGAGAGCCTACTTTCGCCGGGTTGACTAACGAACTACGTGATTGATGACAGGAAGCGCAATAGATGGTTTGTTGCTTTGTTTACTTTCGATTTACTGAGAGCCTTCTGATCACTAATGTAGCCACCGAATATATAACACGGTGAAATGAGTATTTTTTACTATATATCACAGTATGTTGGCGTGCTTTTAGCATTCACCACTGCATTATGTATAAGGATTACTCGTACGTAAATTCATTCTCGCTACGGGAGTACGTGCACAGTTCCTAATTTCAGGGGCCTGTGCAATGTTTATTTGTCTCATTTACTGCGAATTTCACCGTGGCGCTTTCGTAGCTGTTCCTCTGCGTATAATAGGAAATTTGAAAGACATTGCTCGCAACTGATATTCAAGGTTATACCAGGGTAGCGTTAAAAACCATCCCATTTTTCCCTTACGACGGAGTTGTTGGGCTCCATGGTAGCATCTTTTCTTTGTCATTTATTTTCTCAACGCTCATTACCAGCATCGAGGCGATGCTTTTCGAGGAGAGGGAGTAATGTCACAGGTAATGGGTATGAGCCATCAACTGTAGGAATCCCTTGGAAGTATTTGCGATGATAAAGTGCGTCACTGCGTCGCTTGTTGTACCGACTAGAATCGACGTGCTCTTGGTGGCGTATTCGGTATCTTGCCATTTGCCGTGCTTCTTCGGCTCTTTGCAAGAAGTCATCTAAGTCAGGTGGATAGCTGCTTTCGTCCTGTAGTGGTAACATGGCATCCAGCGGGGTGGTCACTCTTCGGCCGAATACTAGTTCGAAAGGAGCAACGTGGGTTGTTTCTTGAACGGCTGTATTATATGCGAATGTTACGTAGGGTAATATTTCATCCCACTGTTTATGTTCAACATCAACATGCATTGATAGCATGTCGGTCATCAGAGTTCGGTTGAGGCGTTCGGTTAAGCCATTTGACTGAGGGTGATACGCCGTTGTTCTTCTGTGATTGGTATTTGTCATGCGCATCAGGCATTGCATTAGGTCTGCAGTAAATGCGGTGCCCCGATCCGTAATAACGACGATGGGCGCACCATGTCTGAGCACTATGTTGTTCATAAAGAACTTGGCGACTTCAGCAGCTGTCGCGCTGTACAGAGAGTCAGTCTCAGCATAACGGGTCAGATAGTCTGTGGCTACGACTATCCATTTCTTGCCTGCACACGATGTCGAGAAAGGTCCTAGGAAGTCCATGCCGAGTTGTTGAAATGGGGCATCTGGAGGGTCTATTGACTGGAGAAGGCCGGCTGGTTTTACGGGTGGAGTTTTGCGCCGTTAACATTGACGACAAGTTTTCACGTAGTGCTGCACTGATGCGAGCAACTTAGGCCAATAGTACTTCAGACGAATCCTGGCGAATGTTCGGCTCACACCCATGTGTCCAGATGTTGGCTCGTCGTGGCATGCGTGCAGAATTTCCTCTCGCAAGGCTGTGGGCACGACTACTAAAAACGTTTCACCATTAGGTTCGAAGTTCCTCCTGTAAAGCACACTTCCTCGAAGGCAGAATGGGGAGAGCCCTCTGGAGAATATGCGAGGGACTTGAACGTCGAGACCCTGCAGGTGTTGAATAAGCGTCAGCAAGTCCGGGTCATCTCGTTGTAGTTGAGCGATTTCGGTTGCGTTGACAACGCCTAGAAACGGGAAGTCTTCCTCTTCAGGTACACTTGGATCGACGGGAGAGCGTGACAGGCAGTCGGCATCACTGTGTTTCCTTCCAGATTTGTACACGACCGTAATGTCATACTCCTGCAGCCTGAGGCTCCATCTTGCTAGTCGACCTGACGGGTCCTTGAGATTTGCCAGCCAGCATAGAGCATGGTGGTCACTGACAGCTCTGAACGGTCTACCATAAAGGTATGGTCGAAACTTGTTTATTGCCCAGATGACTGCGAGGCACTCTTTTTCAGTTGCAGAGTAGTTAGCCTCAGCTTTTGATAGTTTGCGGCTGGCATAGGCTAACACTTTCTCTTGGCCATTTTGCCATTGGACAAGGATGGCGCCGAGGCCGACATTGCTGGCATCGGTATGGACTTCAGTGTCGGCTGTTTCATCAAAATGGGCAAGTATTGGTGAGCACTGTAGTCGTTTTCTTAATTCGTCAAAAGATTTTGTTGTTCGCTTTCCCATGTGAAGGGCACGTCGTCTTTCGTCAGTTTTGTAAGAGGATCCGCAATCTTTGCGAAATTTTCAACAAATCGCCTATAGTAGGCACATAAACCCGAAAATCGACGCACTGACTTTTTGTCTCTGGGTGTGGGGAACCTCTGAACAGCGGCTGTCTTTTCGGGATCAGGACGAACACCATCGGAACTAATGACATGTCCAAGGAATCGCAGCTTTTCGAAGCCAAAGTGGCATTTTTCGGGTTTGATTGTCAATTTTGCTGACCGGATGGCTTCCAATACTGTGCGTAGTCGCTCTAGATGTTTGTCAAACGTTGCAGAGAATACCACCACGTCATCCAAATACACTAGGCATGACTACCATTTCAATCCCGCGAGGACAGTGTCCATCTTACGCTGGAACGTTGCTGGTGCGGAACAGAGGCCGAATGGAAGCGCTTTAAATTCGTAGAGACCATCTGGTGTTACGAATGCCGTTTTTTCACGGTCCCGCTCGTCGACCTCTATTTGCCAATATCCGCTTTTCAGATCTAAGGAGGAGAAAAACTTTGCGGATCGCAACCGATCTAGTGTATCGTCGATACGTGGCAAGGGGTAGACATCTCGTTTAGTTACACTGTTCAGTTTTCTGTAGTCGACACAGAATCTAAGTGTGTTGTCTTTCTTCTTAACGAGCACTACGGGGGACGCCCATGGACTATTCGAAGGCTGGATGACATCATCCGAAAGCATCTCCTCCACTTGCTTCTTGATAATTTCCCGTTCTTTCTGTGACACCCGATATGGATGCTGGCATATAGGCCTCGTGTCGTCTTGCGTTATAATTCTGTGTTTCGTGATTAACGTGCGCTGGACCTTCGAGGCACTTGAAAAGCAATCAGAGAATTCTTTTACCAAGGCGTAAATCTGTTTCTTTTGACTGTCCGGAAGGCTCTGATTGACGGTCACGGATGTGTCGATGTTGCAGGCCACTGGTCGAGTGGTTAATGTCATTAAGCTGCATAGTTCAGTCGCCATACAGAAGTCGTGTAAATAGGCAATAGCCGTGCCTTGAGCGATGTGTTGAAGTTCATTGGAGAAATTTGTGAGTAGGACATCTGCACGGCCTTTCGTCAAGTGAACAAGACCCCTAGCTACGCAGACACCTTTGTTCAAAAACAGCCCTACATTTGTATCCGCTATGCCTTCGCGGTTGTACAATGCGTCATTTTCTACGAGCACCATTATACTGCAGCGTGGCGGCACAGTTACGTCATCATGAACAACGCGTAGAGCAGTTAGGCGTCGTTCCTCAGATTCCTCCACAGGTATAGCTCGTTCAGTCGAAAACGACACGCTGGATCTACGCAGGTCAATTACGGCGCCATTAGCTCGCAAAAAATCCATTCCTATAATGAGTTCCCTTGAACATTCTGGCAGCACAATGAAATCGGCCACGTAAATAAAGCCCCGTATTTCAAGTCTTGCAGTGCATCTGCCAAGGGGCGTAATAATGTGACCGCCTGCCGTGCGTATCTGCGATCCACTCCACTGTGTCACAACTTTGTTTAGCTTTTTCACCATCTTGTGACTTATCACTGAATAATCATCACCGGTGTCGACTAAGGCATTCAACTCCCATCCTTCTATTCTCAACCGCAAATATGAAGTAACGTTTTCGTTGCTGCACCCATCTACCGGAAATACACCGTCATCACCCTCAAACCATATTGGAGGATCTTCGTAACTGACGTTATCAGCGGCCTCACCTCCACAGGTCGCCTGCTTCAGTTTTCCGGTAGTGGACTTGGAGAGCAATGACCAGGCTGCCTTGAAGGTCTACGTGGGCTGGAGGACCGGTAGCGCATAGGCGATGGTGACGGTGACCGGTGTTGGCGTAGAGTTGGCGAGTTCTGGCGCGTGGACAAGTACTCCTCAATCTCCGCTGGTCGTTCGCCGTTTCGGGGGCACGGTGCATACGACGGGAAGCCTCTTAATCCAGCCTGTCGGTAAGGACAGAATCTGTACAGATGACCTGCTTCCCCACAATGAAAACACAGAGGCCTGCGCTCGTGATCCCGCCAGACGTCACTTTTCCTGGGCCTACGCTCCACATAGTGATGCGTGCTACGTGCTCCTGGGGGCAGATAGGTAGCTGTTGGTTCCCGCGGACGAGGTGCGCTGCGTGCCACAGGCGGGAGAGGAGTCGTCGCCATCGCAACTGCTGCATTGCTGTGTACGGTGGGTTGTCTGACAACCTCAGAGTATGTTCGGATAGGTCGAACCGGCTGCAGCTCACGCTCTGGCCTTCGTATCACCTGCCTCAGTTCATCACGAACAACGTCCGTAATGGATAGTGCAGTTGAAGTCTGGGGCATTCGCAGTCTGCTCAGTTCTTCTCTAAGAACTGATCTAATGAGCTCTCGCAGGGCTTCAACGTCGTTTTGCACGCCTCCGGAGAATACCTGTGCAGATGCGCAGGTAAGATTCCGGTTGTACTGCCGAGCCCACTGTTCCAGTGTTTTTTCGATGGCTGTCGCTTCCGAGTAAAACTCAGCAACTGTGCTTGGAGGGTTGCGGACGAGAACGGCGAACAGCTCTTGCTTCACTCCGCGCATTAGATGGCGCACCTTTTTATCCTCAGCCATGTTGTAATCCGCCCGCTTGAACAGACGGACCATGTCCTTAATGTACATAGCAGCACTCTCGTTCGTAAGCTGGTTCCTCGATTGAAGAGCAGCCTCCGCCTTTTCTTTCCGGTCCATGTTCGCGAACGTAGCCACCGCTTGTCGACGAAATACTTCCCAGGTAGACAACGAGGTTTCATGGTTCTCAAACCATGTCTTTGCGAAGTCTTCCAGGGCGAAGAATACGCGATGGAGCTTCTCTCTTTCGTCCCATTCATTCAAGCTCGCCACTCTCTCGAAAAGGTCCAACCAATCTTCAACATCCTCGTACGAGTCGCCGTGGAATACTGGCGGCTGGTGCGGTTGGCTAATGAACACTTGTGCCGGTGTTACCTGAGTAGTCATAGTGGTGGCATCCATCGTTTGAATTCCCTTGGTGTAAAGTGAAGAGGACCGAACACAGGTGAGTCACCTCGAAGACGGCGACTTGCCCTCTGGTGTACAGGAGTCACTTCCACGGGCTTGATACGCTGGTCGTCGGGGCTACGCTGTCTTGAGCTCGCGGGGCTTCGATTCATAACCCAGCACCTCCACCAGAAATGTAGCGATGCTGAGGCAGACAGGATAAAAACAAGCAACTTTATTAGGGCGAACTTGTGCCCACAATTCTAAAGACTGGGGTGTTCAAGTCCGAGCAGCCGAGTGGCACAGATACAACTATCTTCCTCTTCGTCGTTGCTAAGCGCACGAACGCGTGGCGCATGCCAGCTGGGTCTTGCTTGTGCTCTTGCCACGATGATTGCAGCGGGCTATTTGAACGTGGTCAACCTGTCGCAGCAATATGATCAAAAGCTAGCAGGCTGGCTTTCTAATTCACAGAGGCCACTCAGAATGACATGAAAGAGACTAGGAGGAATACTCCCGATCCGTTAAAACTCTGGATGTGCTCTTGCTATTGGCAACACATATAGATGTGCCGAAGTGTATGTGCCCTGTCACGGGAATGGTATGAAGCCTTTGTGTTCTGTACATGATGTAAATAATTTTTTTCTGAACCGGCAACACATAAATGTCTTCTGTGTATGCATAATTTTTCAGAAATAAAATCCTCTTAAACATGAACGGCCTAGTGCTCTCCCATAGTCGAGTATAAGTACCCTAAATCGTTCACCAGTTTTCAGGGGCGGAGCTCCTTATAGTGGCACCCGTTCGTCCCTCATATTGTAGTAGTGTGTAACCAGTCTTACGTTTTGACTTCCAAGGTGGTGCCGGTGGTAGATTTCTTCTGTGCGTAGTTGCACAATAAAAAAATCGCAGTGTGCGCGTTAAGCAAAAGCCGAATTCTCCTGTCTCTCATCCCCCCTTAGCAGCCATTGGCATGTACATATAGCACTATATGACAAGCAAGGGTTGCTACGTTATACTCGCTGGGCGTAACCTCCTTGGTTTTAGAAAGGCTTAGCGAACGTGGGCCGCAGTGCCATGAATACAGTGAACTAGTATCTACCATGAACTCGTGGTGGTTAAAGGTGGGAAGTAGTCACGAAGCGCAAGCCGTAAGAAAGTGTGTGTGTGCCTCCTCTCATCCAGTCCTTGGAATGTGCGCTCCATGGCGGTGCTTTTATATCAGGAATATACGATGAAAAGATGCGAGATGGTGGTAGTTGGAGTGTTGAATAGGTGCATGAACGGACACACAGACAGATGAATGGACGGACGCACGGATGGCTACATGGCCGGAGGGACGCATGGACGGACGCACAAATGGACATGCGGACGCGCGAACAGACGCACGCACGAATAGCCGGATGGACGCACAGGCGGCCACACAGACGCACGCATAGACGGACGAAAGCAACAACGAATTTACGGACGGATCCTTCGCCCCACGCAGCATATTCACTCTGTGAATATGCTGCCATTTTTTTCCTTTCGCCCGCCAGTCATCGTGTTTCCGCTTCTTCCGCACGTGCCTCAGCGTCTCCTTCTTTCATTGTCGAAAATAATGACGCACTTGATCGTTGGCGCACATACTACAATCACCCCGTTTCCTTTAACGCGGGACCTCGCTCTTTCTGGAGCTCTTTGCGTTTTGTTAATCGGTTTGATTTGACGTTCAGGTTTAAGTCGCCATGTGCTAATCCTACACTGCCAGTTTTTAGTGACCCAAGCAACGAGTTACACTCTCGTTTTTTTTCAGGCACTTCTAGTCGAGCACTTGCTTCTAGCTATCGCAATATTAACAAGTCTTTAGAAAAAAAAATAAGCCGCGTATCTGCGTGCTGCTTCCCTCCAAAGGGCTCGTTTTTCCGTGTTTTGACACAATATTGATGAGATCTAACAGAGAGTAATGCCAAGGAATGTATAGGGGAAGTTATTAGAACAAATAGAATGTAAACAAGAAGAAAGAAAAGTTGGTGAAAAAATAACCAGCTGTGAGCAGGAATCTAACCTACGACCTTCGAATATCGTGTTCGATGCTATAACCACTTTGCTCATCTTTGGTATACACTTCTTTCCCTTATTCATTAACGAGGGTCTCGTACTGGCAGAATTGGTGTAATTAGGTTGTATACGAGTGACTCTTGATCAGCTGCCCGCTCGTAATAAGTTCACGTGCTACACGACGCCAAACATGCGCATAAAAGAGTGTTTCACACTCGTCGCTTGGCTTATAGATGGCGCTGACTGGCACTCCTACTTCTAAATTCACATATAAACCCAAAGTGGATGAAGGAAACGCTGCTGTGACAGCTCAGTGGTTAGAGCATTGAACGCGTTATTCAAAGGTCGTAGGTTCGATTCCTGCTCACAGCTGGTTATTTTTAACCCACTTTTTTTTCTTCTTATTTACATTTCAATTTCTTTCTAATAACTTCCCTTATACATTCCTTGGCATTACCGTTTCTTAGATCTTATTGTATTGCATCAAAACACGGAAAAACGAGCCCTTTGGTATACACATCTTTCCCTATATATAAATATATATATATATATATATATATATATATATATATATATATATATATATATATATATATATATATATATATATATATATATATATATATATAAAGAGAGGAAACACATTTTAGCGGTTGTCTTAATTTTATCACCTACGGTTTCGACCAGGGGACTGGTCTGGTTTGCGATAACTATTGGGCAAAAAAATGAAAATATTTTAAAATTTAGAAGTTATTAAAACATTTAAGCTTCCGCGGGACTCGTGAACGGGAACATAGGAGGTCATGCTTTATCCACCAATTCCAAACACTAACACACGGTATCAATGAAAGCATCGGTAGCCTATTGCTTCTTAGGTCGTTCAGTGGTGAGATGGGACAGAAATCAAGTCTGGCGTAGATTTAACTTTTTAATTTCTAAATTTTTTAAATGTTTTAATAACTTCATAAGTTTAAATGATTTTCATTTTTTTTGCCCAATAGTTATCGCAAACCCAGACGAAGACCGGTCCAGCGGTAGAAACCGTTGGTAATAAAATTAAGACACAACCGCTAAGTTGTGTATATATATATATACATATATATATATATATATATATATATATATATATATATACTAACAGACAAGGATGCCACAGAAAGTATAGGAAGGTTATTAGACCAAACTGTGAGGTAAATGTGATGAAAGAAATGTTCCTGCCCACGGCAAGTTATCTTTTCGTCCACTTTTCTTGATATTTACCTCTTAATTCGGTCTACTAATCTTCCCTATATTTTCCTTTGACTCTATTGTCTGTTAGATTTCATTATCATTGTGTAAAAACATGGAAAAATGGAAAACAAGCCCTTAAGTATAAAGTATACTCTTCTTTTCGGTATATATATATATGTATGTATTTATATATATATATATATATATATATATATATATATATATATATATAAGTCAAGTAGATCCTCCAAGAGAACGGTAACAACGGAAGTGTTTAATTCGACAGTTTCGGCCAGAGTCTGGCCTTCATCAGGAGTCATGGTACATTCTGTTTGCGCTCACATTTATAGTATTTTGGGTAAAAAATGAGAGGGAAGGAACGAAAAAAAAAAAAAAAAAAAAAAAAAACAGAAAGAAAGAAAGAGTTTGAAAAACGAGAGAGGAAAGGATATCCAGAAAGTTCCAGGTTCCACTGTGCTTCGCGAGTGGCGTCGTCAGTGTGTATTTTCTTAGTATTGCGTTCAGTGCAGTTTGGTGGCGGTCCCTTTATTGTAGACGGGGCCTGGCTAAGGTAAGGGCTTGCGTGTCGCGAAAAATGCTTTTTTTATTATTATTTTTTATTTTTTATTTTTTAAAGACCGTCACTAATTCGGCGTCGGGGACAGCGTTCCGAGGCTCCAGGAAGTCGGCGCGGGAGAAAATGTTTCTTAAGGCGCTGTCTGTCGTTTTGAATGCTATTTTGCTCTGCGAATCCGCGTTTGGGGGTTTTAATTGTGTATGGGGTGGCCCTTCTATATGTCGGGCTTTGTTGTCGAAATGCGGGAAGGGTTTCCAAACTGCGAGAAAGGACGTTTGAAGTGATTGCTATTTTGTACTGGGAAACCGCGTTCGGGGCGTTTAGTTGTGTATGTGGATGTCGGGCTTTGTTGCCAAAATCGGGGAAGGGTTGCCAAAAGGCGAGAAGGGGCGTTTGAAGTGATTGCATTTTGTTCTGGGAATCCACGTTCGGGGCTTTTAGTTGTGCATGCGGTGACCCTTCGACAAGTCGGGCTTACAACTATTGTTCGGTTATTCAGAGAAATAGAAATAGACGACAGTGGTTCACTGAAACACGCAAAGATATTTGTAGTTGTCCAGTCCTCGTCGCCGCCACAGTGCCGCGAAATCTTGAACTGTTATGATTACAATTATAAACTTACATATACACACATACACCCCCATACATATGCGCATATGCATAAGTACATATACACATATAAATGCATATGTATATATTATAGTGCTTTGATTGCTGCAAGTGTACCCGGACTTTCATTTATGCCTTTTTCGAGGGTGTTAAATCGGTGTATGAGGTATGATTCACGTTGTTCACGTTCCCGGTTTGATTTAAATCCTGTTTCTAAAAGTGTGACTGACAATTTGTCGAAGGAGTGGCCGGGAAGGTTAAGGTGTTTTGATAGAGGTAGATTCGGCGCTGATTTCGCGTGGGCTCTGTGATTATTGAAACGAATCCTAAAGGGTGTTTCCGTTTGTCCGATGTATTGCATGCCGCACACGTTGCATTCAAGTAGATATACCACATTAGGGGAATCGCATGTTAGATTTCCTCGTATGTTAATTGAAAAGTTGGATTGTGTGCTGCTTGCCTTGCTTGTATCTCGCATCGCTTTGCATACAAAACATCGAGGCTTCAGACAAGGTCGGCATGAACTGTCGGAAGTTGAAGTATTGATTTGGGAGTTTACAAGTGTGTCTTTGAGGTTGCGTGTTCGTCGGTAAACGACGCCAGGAGCCGATGGGAATGCACGTTTTAGACGTTCACTTTGTTCCAGTATGTTGTAATGTCGTTTAAGGATTTTGTTAACGTTGGGGAAATTCGTGCTGTATGTTAAACATAGGTGTGTCTGTTGCAGGTTGTGTTGTGGTGGCCGCTTCATCAGAAGGTCATCACGCTGAAGTTTTCTAGCTTTTTGAATAGCGTCATCAATTACATGTGGAGGATATTTCTGTTTTTCGAGCACGAGTTTAAGCTTTTGTGAGCTCGCGTGGAAGTCAGTGTCTTTTGAGCAAATTCGCTTAAAACGGTGGGCCTGGCCGTATGGAATGCTGTTTTTACAATGGCGTGGATGATCACTTTGGTAATGGAGGTACTGTTGTCGATCTGTTGGTTTGCGGTAGAGGGTTGTGGAAAGTTTATCATCTTCTATTATTATGGTAACGTCAAGGAAATTTACGGTTACTTGTGAGTAGGTGTGTGTGAAGTGTATGTTTGGATGCACAGTATTGTAAGTATCGATAAAGTTTAGCAGTTCATCCTCGCTGTGAGTCCAAATAAGAAAAATATCGTCAATGTACCGCCTGTATAGGAGTGGTTTCAAGGGAGTTTGGGACAAAAATTCGGTTTCTAGTTCTCCCATAAAAATGTTAGCATAGTTTGGTGCGAGTTTGGTACCCATGGCGGTGCCGCTGATTTGTCGAAAGTACTCTTGGTTGAACTCGAATGAGTTCAGTTCTAATACAAGTCTTGTGAGGCTTGCGATGGCAGAGAAATCTGGGGTGTCAGGTTGTCTATGGTTTGTGTATGTGTTTTTTAATGCCGCTATGCCATCATCGTGGGGAATATTTGTATAAAGTGAAGACACATCAAGGGTAACTAAGTATGAGTGTTTCGGAATGCGCAGGTCTGCAATATCTCGAAGAAAATGTGAGGTGTCTTTTACGTACGACCCGAGAGTGCACGGAATGTGGCCTATTAATTTGTCTACGTACCCTGATATGGGCTCGGTTACTGTGCCTATACCTGAAATGATTGGTCGGCCTGGATTACCGGGTTTATGAATTTTTGGGAGTATGTAGAAGCGCCCTGGACGAGGGTGTACTGGCCGCATTAATTTGTGCTCACTGCGTGTTATTCTTCCCTCGTCCAACAGCTTCTTCAGTTCTGTTGCTACAATACGCGTGTATTTCTCTGTCGGGTCCCCTGGGAGGCGTTCGTAGAATTTTAAGTCGTTTAGTTGACGGTATGCTTCTTGTAGGTAGTCGGTTGTATTTAGGACTACAATTGCCCCTCCTTTGTCAGCGGGCTTTATTATTATATCAGTCCTAGATGTTAGGTTTTGCATACTCTTTTTCTCGGATTTTGTCATGTTTTCCCGCTTTCCCTTCTGTCTGTGATACTCCTGTAATATATCTTTCTGGACCGCGTTAATATATAAGTCCAGACACTTGTCTCGATGACTATTTGGTGTCCAATCGCTTGTTTGGTGGCGGGGAGTCTTTGGAATGTTAGACGGCTTGTCCAAGAAATATTCGTGCAGCCTCAATTTTCTAGCGAAGTTGTCGAGGTCTCGGAGTAAGTGAAACTCATCGAAAGATTTTCTAGTTGGGCAGAAGTTTAGTCCTTTAGATAATAGTTTTACTTCATCAGTTGACAAACTCGTGTCTGATAGGTTTATAATCGCAGCGTCGTAGTGAGTGTTGATAGGTGTTTTCTTGTTTGTGCCGTGAGTTTCCTCGTGGGTGAATGTGTTGTAGTCATACAGTGTAGCGTCTGGTAGTGTGGGGTTGGAAACATTGTCTCTTTTAAGTTTCTGTATTTTAGTTTTCTTGACCTCTTGGTATTTATTCTGTTCGAACTCTGTTAGTAGGGTGATTTCCTCGTTTGATAAGTGGTTGTTGTCGCGCAGAATGGCGTTGGTCATGTTGGTCAGTTTCTTTACTTGTTTTTCACTGTGGTTGATTGCAATTTCTGTTAGCTTGAGTGATGCTTCTAGAAGGACGTTTTGCCATGCGGCCTGGTTGTTTTCGTCGAGATTTGTGGCGGCAGGGGTGATGGAGAGTGTCATTCCTTTGGGGGCTATTCTAGCATTTAGGTATACTTGCAGCGTCGATCTATGCATTGCATGTCTGATTCGTTTATCCGTGAGTTTTCTTACTTTAAGAAAAGTGGCACTGTAACCGGAGAGCAGAGAGCTGGACTTACAGATTGGAAGTCAGTCTTCTTTTGGGCGCGGGGACGGCACTGCAGAAGTCCGCAGGTTGTAGGTGTGTTGTGTAGGCCTTCGTCGTTGAAAGGATGATCCGGGCGTCGAGCTGCTGGCAGGCGTTGAGCTCCGAGCGAGCGTTGAGGGCAGGATGTCCGTGTTGCTCGATGTTTCTTTGGGTGGGGTCGGCAATAGAGCAACACGCCTCTGTTGGTCGGCAGGTTTCACCTCTTGGGAAGGTGCGGTACTGCTGTCGATGACGGTGGGCTGTATCGGGCGTCGAGGTGTTATACTTTCAACGATCGTTGGGAACTCTGTCGTGGTGTCAGAGGTCTGCAGTGCTCCGGGAACGTGTTGGTGACTTCTGGTTCCCTGGTGATATTCTTCTGTTCGCATTTGGATGGGAGTGGTAGGTTGGGATGACCACCCCGCGGCAGGCTCGAGGTTCCCGCGATATATTGCCCCTTTCAGCGTTTGAGCAATGAGTGCTACCCCCATGAAGCTCGGATGTAGTCCGTCCGCAGCAAGGAAACGTCTGGCTGGCAGTTGGTCGAATTCATAGTCGATGTATGACACCTTGCCCGGTTTCCGGCAGTACGTCTTGATTGTCTCATTAAAGTGACGAGCTTCCCTGTTGAAGCGGTGGACGAATTTCTCGTTGGAACGTTGTAGGCGCCTGTTGGTGGATCGTGGTGGCACACATGAGACAATTAGTCTGTCAAGTTCCGGGCGTCTTTGAAGAGTGTTATTTACCATATATATATATATATATATATATATATATATATATATATATATATATATGTATATATATATATATATATATATATATATATATATATATGTATATATATATATATATATATATATATGCCGCTATGACGAATGGGCGACGTGGCCGGACTAATACGCCATGTTTATTCCTAAGGACTACTTCTTCCTCGGCTTCTACCAACCATCGCTACCTTCTTGCGTCGCATGATTCCCCCTCTTTCCGAAAAAATGCGTGAGATAGAATCTATGAAGCATGAATAAGTTGAGTCTCGTATTAAAAAATAATGCCAGAAAATGCAGTAGTTTCATGTCCCATGGTGGTTCCATGCACTTGCACAAAAACTTTCACAGGGAAGGCAGTCCGGTGATATTTAAGAGACCTCGGGTGGAAGATGTTGGCTGTTGCGTTCTAGAGAGCATAACCATGCATTTAGCGTGGAAAATAATGATGACACTGCTTGGTTAGTAGTGAAGATCGAAGAAGGTTGGGACACTTGTGGCGTTAGAAGGTCGGATGTCTCATGCATTAGATTTTGAGTCTTGGCTGCGACAGACGCTTTGCTTCTAGATTGCGTGCTTCTTGACGGATTGTGACGGCGTGATGCCCAAGTGCTGGAGGTATGCGAGAAGTGCTTCCCGATATTTTTAACGTTTTCCGTAATGTTGCGGTCTCTGTAACTGCAAGCGCAGACATCATCTCTTTCGACTTTCCTTTGTGCGAAAAAATTTGAAGTTTTGGAATATTCTTTGAGTGGGAAATCTTATTTTCCGCTGTTCATCATTTGTTGAGTGTGCTTCAGTTGAATTTTGCGTTCGTCGATACTTTCGTTACAGTATATCTCGTGGTCGCTTAATTTTGTGGGCTTGGCTTTGTTTGCTTTGCTGCTATTGTTCAGAAGATGACTGTAGTGGAGCCTCTTGCAGAATTGGACATTAATTTCTTTCGCAAGTTGACATGTCCTGTAGACAGTTGGTGCATTGTGAACTGATGACTTGCTTATCGGGCATGGTTGGTGGTGTGCCATGATTGCTAGCATGCTCTTTAGAAGCTTCGGTGACGTGGTTCATTACGGATGCTTCTGAAAGGCAACAACACACTAGGTTTGAAACATGATGTACTTCAGAATTAGTTCTATTCTTGAATTGGTGAGCACTGCATGAGGGTACCACAGGTGACGTGACATCACCAGGTTCGAATTTTAGATATTGACAAGTCTGCGGTGCCGTAAAAATGAAATCTTGCGACGAAACACATTCAGAGAGTACAGGTAGTTCATCAGGGGCTTCTTATTTGCTGTTCACTATGAGTGGTTCTTGCGCCAGGTAGCGTGCTACGTTCGACGCGTCTGAGCCTTCTCGGTGCGGAGTTTCAGGTGGCTGCGCACTGGACGGTAACACTGCAACTGGCGTGGTTCGGTCAGATTTGAGTTGTCAATGGCCCTCTTTCTCTGCAACTAACGATGTGAGCTGTTCTGGCGCATGAGTCTGGGCAGTAAGTCCAGGACTTTGCATAGCATTATCCAAGCTCCGCAGCTCTATCCCAAACGTTGTGAGCGTGCTAGATGTGAGACAGGCGTTTTGAGTCACAAAAGAGAGAAGCGATGGAAAACCAGGAGGTGGGCCAAGTGTGCGAGATGGGGAGTAAGCTGCTCCAAAGCGTGAAAACTGATTTTCACTCTTCGAGTCATCTTGGCGTTGTTTGGTATTTTCCCCATGCGTCAGCTGGTCTACCTTGAAAAAGGCGTCCTTATGCCACAAATAGCGACCGTTACAAGCCTTTGGAGAGCTGAGTGGTAGAAAACCAGGTGGTGAACTACGTATGCTAGGCGAAGCATGAAGGGCTATATTAGGGGGAGCGACGACTCGTGTCGTAAGTTGGTGCGACGACTTTGGAAATGCCGACTTTCGTGCAGAAGGGAGGCGCGATCTATAGTTGGGTTTTTCCCGAAATACGCATGGTCGCCTGTCAGTTAACTCATGTTCCACTCCGTCTTGTGGCAGTTGTCGATTCACGCTGAGCTTTAGATTGCTTGAAGACTGATTAGGAAATTAACGATAGAGTGCTGTTTTCTACAGCTGGTTGGCAATAAGTAAGTTTTGGTCATAGTTGGTAAAACGAGTGATGATCACTTCTTTGATCTTTTGCCATTACTCGTCGTTTTCAAAAATGTGGGTGAGATAAAACTTACATGCCTCACCGGAGATGTAGTCAGCGAAGTTGGTGACCATCTCCACTTCCGAACGGCATACAGCGGTGGCGTGGAGCTCGAATAGGTTGAACTAGTCATGCACGGGTCCGTCGTACGCCATTGCGGTGTACTCGGGGATGTTAAGGTCAGCTGATGGTGCTGTCATGATGCTATTCATGGTGTAGAGTTGGGATGCACTTATGTGGTCCACGTTTGGTCACTGCGTCTTGCTGAGGTGTTCGATGATGATGGCCAGTTCATGAAGTGGCTGCCATGTCTTCATCCTGTCGATTCCGATTCGTGTGACGCTATGATGAATGGGCAACGTGGCCTGGCTCATACGCCATGTTTATTCCTAAAGACTACTTCCTTATCGCCGTCTAAGAATTATCGCTACCTTCTTACGTCACGCACATGCGCCTCGGCTGCAGAGTAGCTTGGTGCCGACGCACCGAGCTACTTGGAGACAGCTGCAGCTCCCATGGCAAGAAGTAGTCGCCGCCTGCGAGGACTATTTCCCGAGTACGGTCCCCTCTCTCAAGATGAGATGGCAACTTCAACTAACAACCAGGCGAGTCGAACCAACGACGCCTATTCTTGTTTCCCGCATGTTTTTATGCGCCGCAAACACCACGCTCATTTCGTGGAGACATTTATGGAGATGTTGACGACTGGCTTGACTACTTCAATCGAGTTGCCAACATCAACGAATGGGATGAAGCTCGCAAGCTGCGGAGAGTTTACTTTGCGTTAGAAGACTCTGCCAAAACGTGGTACAAGAATCACGAGGGTTCCTTTGCGACGTGGCATGAGTTCAGCCGAAAGTTCCGTGATGCGTACCGCAGCACTGAAAGGAAATAGAGAGCGGAGCAGGCTATCTCGTCTTGGAACCAACGACCCAACGAGAGAGTTTCGATGTTTGTCGAGGACATGCTTCGACTCTTGAAGCATGCTGACCCTGCAATGTCCGAGGAAAAGAAGGTGCGCCATTTAATGCGTGGGGTAAAAGAGCAGCTGTTCGCCGGACTCGTGCGCAATCCACCGACGACTGTGGCAGAGATCATAAACGAGGCAACCACAATGGAGCGTACTCTCCAGTATAGGTCGTCACAGTATGAACGCCACGACGTGACCCCTGCTGCATGCGTTTTCGGGGCTGACAGCGAAAGGCATGCCCTCTCTGAGTTCTTAAAAAGCGTCGTGCGGGACGAGCTGCGCCCACTCCAAGCAGCGGGACCCCAACCACCCGTAAGTTCTCTCGCAAGCTTAATCCGAAATGAGATCCGTCAGGTGGTCACCCCACTCGCGCCAACAAGGCCTGAGACCCCTGTGCTGACTTATGCGGCGGCTCTGCGATCTCCTGCACCACATGGCCCTGATCCCACCATGGGGAGAATGGATCGGGCTAGCCATCGATTTCAGGGCACCTCTTCGACTCCGCCATCTGCCTCAAGGTTTCCGAGTGCACCAACTTATCGTCCGTCTGGATCGCGGCAGAACACCACAAAGGCCAGCGTGTGGCGTACGTCCGATAACCGTCCGCTCTGCTACCACTGTGGCGAAGCGGGTCACGTCTACCGTAACTGCCAGTACCGCTAACTTGGTCTCCGTGGCTTTCACCCTGATGATCGGTGCCCGTGTTACGGTGAGCGTCCCCGCGACATCGAAGAGTACCTTACGGGCCAGCAAGCTCCTCGCCTTGGTCAACGCCTCCAATCACGATCACCATCACCTCCCCGCCCCACGTCACCCAGCATTCCCTCGTCATCTTATGCTCCTTTCAGAGGCCGGTCACCGAGTCCCCACAGGGGAAACTAGAAACCACGGCTCCTGGGGGTGAAGCCGCGTCCCAACAAACTGTCACAGAGTCTCCTTCGACGCAAAGACTCGACGAAGACCGTTCTGACTTTCCAGTCGTTTCCGAAAGTCATAAGACTGTTTCCGACGACATCACCGTACACGTCGATAATCACGTCGTCACTGCCCTCGTCGACACCGGCGCCGATTATTCGGTTATGAGCAGCGCCCTAGCATCCCAACTGAGGAAGGTAACTACCCCTTGGCAAGGACCGCCGTTGCGCACGGCAGGAGGCCACCTTGTCACGCCAACTGGAATGTGCACAGCCCGTGTTTGAGTCCGTGCTTCGACGTTCACAGGGTCCTTCCTCGTATTACCTGTGTGCTCCCCATTCCCTCATTCTGGGGCTGGACTTCCTTTGCGAACACTGCGCAATTATTGACCTACGAGACTTGCAGGTATCGTTCGAGGACCCGTTTCAGCCTGAACCGGAAAACGCTCGCTCATCGAAGGCTGCCCTACGTGTATCCTCCGAATCTGTTACTCTGCCTCCCCGCAGCAGCCTTTTTATCAACGTTGAATGTGACCAAGACGTCCCCGACGCTGTAATTGCAGAAGGAAATTTGTCCCTACTTTTTGCACAACAAATCTGCGTTGCCCGAGGTATTGTTCAGCCCAGTAGAAAGCAGGCTTGCCTATTAGTCACGAATTTCAGCGAGGAGTATCGCCATCTTACCAAACACACTGCGATCGCATACCTTGAGGATATTGCCGACGTCCCTGGTCCCTTAACATTATCTGCTCTTTCGTCATGCGACGATTTCGCCATGACATTTGCAAGCACTCTCGACGTAAACCAGGGTCTACCGTCTGTACAACGGGAACATCTTTTGAAGCTACTCGACTCATTTCGGGACTGCTTCGCTACGACTTCGAAAGTTAACCAAACACCGCTTGCCAAGCATCGTATCATCCCCGAGCCTACCAAGAGACCCATTCGACAGCATGCCTACAGAGTCTCGCAAAAAGAACAAGATGTTATACGCCCACAGGTCCAGCAGATGCTCAAGGACGATGTCATCCAGCCGTCGACCAGTCCCTGGGCGTCCCCTGTTATGTTAGTAAAGAAAAAAGATGGTACTCTGCGATTTTGTGTCGACTACTGAAGGTTGAATAAGATCACGAAGAAAGACGTGTATCCTTCACCACGAATAGACGACTCGCTGGACCGCAATCGCAATGCTCGTTACTTTTCTTCCATGGATCTACGCAGCGGCTATTGGCAAATATCTGTTGATGAGCGCAACCGCGAAAAGACCGCCTTAATTACTCCTCACGGACTCTGCGAGTTCAAGGTCCTTCCCTTCGGCTTATGCTCGGCAGCAGCTACTTTTCAAAGAATGATGGACATGGTTCTCTCAAGGCTAAAATGGCAATCGTGTCTTGTCTACCTTGACGATGTGGTCGTCTTCTCGGACACGTTTGAGCAGCACGTCCAGCGCTTACAGGCAGTTCTTCAGGCGATTCGAACAGCTGGACTTTCTCTCAAACCTGAGAAATGGCTCTTTGCATTCGAGGAACTGAAATTTCTTGGTCACGTCTTCAGCCACGCCGGTATGCACCCAGACCCTGAGAAAACGAAAGCTGTTGCCGCATTTCCTGTCCCAACAAAGAAGCGCGACCTCCGCCGATTTTTTGGACTCTGCACATGTTACAGACGCTTCGTCAAAGGCTTTTCTAAAATCGCTGAACCACTAAACGAACTTACGAAAGACGGCGCACCGTTTGTTTGGGGTCCTGATCAGCATCACGCCTTTGACACGCTACGAAACCATCTCCAAGCACCACCTGTACTCGGTCACTTTGACGATAACGCTGCCACAGAGCTACACATGGATGCCAGCAACGTCGGACTTGGAGCTGTACTGGTTTAATGGCGAAATGGCTTAGAGCGCGTGATTGCTTATGCAAGTCGAATACTATAATCTGCAGAAAAGCACTACTCTGCAACAGAAAAAGAATGCTTAGCCGTTGTTAGGGCTATAACAAAGTTTCGCCCTTATTTAAATGGTCGACCATTCAGGGTAGTTAGCGACCATCATTCTTTATGCTGGCTCGCCAACCTCAAACACCCTTCCGGTCGTCTAGCATGCTGGAGCCTTCGGCTGCAAGAATTTGACGTTACAGTCATTCACAAGTCAGGACGCAAACACACTGATGCTGACTGTCCCTCACGTGCACCAATTGAAAGTACGAACGAGGACGTTGAAGAGGACGATACATTCCTTTCCCCTGTGTCAGCAACCGACCTGGCTCAACAACAACGCGACGACATGGAGCTAAGCCCGCTGATTGACTACCTCGAAGGCCGAAAACGCAGCCTTCCTCGAAACTTCGCACGTTCGCTGGCCTCGTTCTGCATCAGGGATGCAGTCCTCTATAAGAAAAATTTCGACCATACCCAGGCTACTTACCTACTGGTTGCGCCGACCTCGCTTCGGGACGATATTTTACAGGCTTGTCACGACGAACCATCATCCGGACACCTTGGCTACACGCGCACACTGGAAAGAATTCGCCGCTCATACTACTGGCCCCGCCTCGCGCAGACAGTCAAGCTGTACGTCCGCACATGCCGCGACTGCCAACGTTGTAAGACTCCACCTGTCCGACCAGCAGGACTACTACAGCCTATCGCCACGCCGAAGACACCATTCCATAAATTGCCATTGAATTGCTCGGCTCATTTCCCACCTCTTCGTCTGAAAACCGGTAGATTGTGGTTGCCACCGATTATTTAACGTGTTACAGCAAAACAAAGGCCCTGCTCAAAGCTACCGCAGCCGAAATCGCACAGTTTTTTGTCACCAGCATCGTACTTCGTCACGGAGCGCCAGCTGTGATAATTACTGATCGTGGTACAGCTTTCATCACAGAGATGCTTCAAGAAGTGCTGAGACTAAGTGGTACAGAACATCGGAAAACCACGGGTTATCAGCCCCAGACAAATGGACTCACTGAACGGTTGAACAAGATCATTGCAGATATGCTGTCAATGTATGTGGCCGTTGATCACAAGAACTGGGATGATATACTCCCTTACGTAAATTTTGCTTACAAAACAGCAGTCCAAGAGAGTACAGGTTTCACCCCATTTCGCTTAGTTCATGGTCGAGAGGTCACTACAATGCTCGACGCAATGCTCCTTCTCAACAACTTGAGCATGTTCAACACGGACGCTGCATTGTTCGCTCAACGCGCCGAGGAGGCCCGTCAACTCGCCCGATGCCGTATTCAGGCTCTCCAAACTGCCGACGCACACCGCTACAACCTCACACACCGAGAGGTTACCTTCCAACCAGGCGATGTAGTTTGGGTGTGGACTCCCATCCGGCAGCGTGGTCACTCTGAGAAGTTGCTTCGGCGCTACTTCGGCCCATACAAAGTTTTGCGCCGACTCAGTGACGTTACGTATGAAGTTCTCCCTGAGGGCGCCTCAAGACGTTCCCGTCGGTTTCCAGAAAGTGGTGTGGTGCACGTGTCAAGACTCAAGCCATATTTCTCGCGTCATCCATCGAACGTGGACTAACTTACCATGCGATTACTATTTTTTGTCACTTTGGTTTTTTTTATTGTCTTGTGTACTTACTCCTTTCTTTATGGAGTACTTCTATGACGCCAGCCCATTTTTTCCCTTACGACGGAGTTGTTGGGCTCCATGGTAGCATCTTTTCTTTGTCATTTATTTTCTCAACGCTCATTACCAGCATCGAGGCGATGCTTTTCGAGGAGAGGGAGTAATGTCACAGGTAATGGGTATGAGCCATCAACTGTAGGAATCCCTTGGAAGTGAAGAAAGAAGAGGGCTTTTGCGTCCTGGTCTGAGGGCAAGCAAGACGTCGTTTCGTCGCTGTCTGTTATTACGTTCGCGGCAATATATATATATATATGTATATATATATATATATATATATATATATATATATATATATATATATATATATATATATATATATATATATATATATATATATATATATATATATATATATATATTCGCGTGATTACAGATAGACCACAGCGTGTCTGTTCACAGAAGCAGCAGCACTGAACGTCGAGTCGAAGCGAACTTTAGACCACGAGCACAAACCAGTCTTCTTATTTGTCACAAATTGCACATACTCGCATTGGCATAGCTCAATCTTGTTCCATGCCCCTGTAATTACCCCCCTTTAGACGAAAAAAGTACCGCCCTGATGCTCAATGCCGATTAGAAGGTAAAGTAATCGCGTACACGCACAATGACGCATGATGAAACAGAGTCGGGTGGCTCGGGCGTGGTGTGGCTTCATCCGTGACACATGAACAATGTCCACCTGCTGGGAACATCGAGATTGCCGAGCTGCGTCTTCAAGCCAGACTTTGTAGTTGACATCCTTGAGGTGCCGTTGGACTCTATAAGGACCGAAGTGTCGGTCAAGTAACTTTTCCGAGAGGCCCCTTTGTCGAACGGGGATCTACAGCTACACCAGGTCACCGGGTTGGTAAATGACATGATTGATTGATCGATATGTCGGGTGTAACGTCCCAAAACCACCATATAATTATGTAACATGCCTTTGTGGAGAGTCCGGAGAATTCGACTATCGGGGGTACTTTAACGTGCACCCAAATCTGAGCACACGGGCCTACAACATTTCCGTCTCCATCGGAAATGCAGTCACCGCAGCCGGGATGCAAACCCGCGTTCTGCGGGTCAGCAGCTGACTACTTTAGTCACTAGACCGCCGCGGTGGGGCTAAATAACATGGCGAACACGGGAGTTGTACCTCTGCGAGTCGATGCGTTGTTTTCAGATCCGCTCGAGTGCATGCTCGTGGGCTGCGTCGACGAGCCGGATAAAGTTGCTCGATTCGGTAGGAATGTCGGTCATGTCAGGCAAGAGCATAGTATCTAGCGTCGTAGTTGCTTGTCAGCCGTGAAGCAGCCGGAAAGTACTGAAACCTGTAGTCTCTTGAACCGCAGTGTTGTAAGCGAACGCTACATACGGCAAAATTTCATCACAGTTTTTGTGATCGCGGTCGACGTACATGGATAGCATTTCAGCGAGTGTCCTGTTTATTCTTTCCGTCAGACTTTTCGTTTGTTGACGGTATGCGGTCGTTTTGCAAGGAGCTGTTCCATTGAGTCTCATGACGTCTTGCATTAATTGGGCCGTAAATGTTGTTCTACGGTCAGGGATAAAAACTGTTGGCGCTCCATGGCGAAGGATGATGTTGTTCATAAAAAAACACGCAATCTCATTGGCGGTGACTCGTTTAAGGACTTTCGCTTCGCAGTACCTTGTTAAATAGTCAGTAGTGACTACGGTCCAGCGAATGCCTTTATGCGACTTCGGGAAGGGCCCAAGCAAGTCCATGTCGATTCTTTCAAATGGTTTTGACAGTGGTGCCACAGGTTTCAATAAACCAGTAGGGCGCACAGGTGGGGCTTTACGGCGCTGCCAATGTTTATATGTTTTAACGTAATGCTTGACATCCTGGGTGAGCTTTGGCCAGAAGTAGTGAGTCTGAATTCGGGCAATGGTACGTGCGAATCCTAGGTGGCCGGAGGAAGGCTTGTCGTGGCAGGCAGATAAAATGTCAGCACGTAGCCCTGGTGGAATGACAAGGAGGTATTCAGTCGCATAAGGTTCAAAGTTTTTTTAACAGAGGATGTCGTTGCGGAAAGAAAATGACCCTGAACGTGGGAATGCCGATGGTGGACTCGAGCTGTGACCTTGAAGGTACTTGATTAGTTGTCGGAGCTCTGAATCATTCCACGGTTGTTGGGCCAAGAAAGATTCACTGACAGTGCAAAAAAGTCATCTGTATCATCATCACTCGATGTCATCGCGAGGGGAATGCATGAAAGGCAATCGGCATCAGTGTGCATGCGGCCAGACTTGTAGACGACTGTAACCTCAAGTTCTTAAAGGTGCAAGCTCCACCTAGTGAGGCGCCCTGTAGTGTCCTTGAGATTGGCCAGCCAACAGAGGACATAGATGTCCGTAACTAGTCTGAATGGACGGTCATACAGATAAGGTCGGAACTTTCATATTGCCCAAATTAAAGCAAGGCATTGCTTTTCCGTGGACGAGTAGTTAGTTTCCGAAGATGACAGAATGCGACTAGCATAAGCAATGGGACGCTTGGTACCGTCTTGCCACTAGACCAGCACTGCACCAAGACCGATGTTGCTTGCGTCAGTGAGCAGTTCGGTGGGAGCATGTTCATCAAAGTGCCCTAGTAAGGGTTCCCTCTGAAGGCGCCGTTGAAGCTTGAAAAGTGTGGCTTTTTGCTCTAAACCCCATACAAAAGGAGTATCCTCCTTCGTTAAGCGGGTAAGGGGTTTAGAGATGTTAGCAAAGCTCTGCAGAAAGCATCTGTAGTATGCACAGAGACCCGAAAATCGGCACAAATCCCGTTTGTTAGAAGGTGGAGGAAATGTAGCAACGGCCATAGTCTTTTCTGGGTATTGTCGAATGCCAAGTGAATGACAAGGTGGCCGAGAAACTTAAGTTCCTCGTAGCCGAAGTGACACTTCACCTGTTTTAGTGATAAGCCTGCGGATGGAATAGTAATGAAGATGGACTGAAGTTGTTGTAAATGTTGCCCAAATGTTTTGGGAAAGACAACGACGTCGCCTAAATAGACGAGGTAAGATTCTCACTTTAGACCGGATAGGATGGTGTCCACCATTTTTTTAAATGTTGCCGGTGCAGAGCACAATATAAATGGTAGCACTTTGAATTCGTAAAGGCCATCGCAAGTTTTGAACGCTATTTTTCCCTAACGTACGAAATGCTTCCATGTACGTTAATAGCGAAGCTTCGACTGGACGTGGGGTCATAATGGGTTGAAGCTCGGCTGGACGCGCAGAGGCATCATGGTCTGCCCCAGCTGCCGGACCTCTTCGCGGACGACATTCGTTAGAGCAGTAACATGGGGATGAGATGACACCACGTGCACATTTTGCAGCTCCTCGCGCACAATACTGCGCAAGAGCTCCGTCAGGTCTCTCACAGCCGTGACTGGCGCAACGGTTGTAGTCGTCCAGCCAGTCATCAACGTCCTTGTGTGGGTCACGGTGGATCGGCTTCGGGGTTCGGGGGTGATGAAAAACCATGGAGGAGGCAGCATTAATGTCTCTTGGGTTTCCGTTCTCGCACTAGCCATAGTTTTGTCGAGTCGTTGAAGCGGTCCAAATTCAGGTGGTAGGCCTAGTTGTCACCGGCTACGCCGTAGGTCAGCTGGTTTTTCCAAGTCGCGACTACTGTCGGGATCTTGCTGCTGATTGCAGTGCATACAACACTACCCCGCACGTGAAATTGTCACGTGATTGCGGATAGACCACAACGTCAGTTCACAGGAGCAGCAGCACTGGACGTCAAGCCAAAACGAGCGTTAGGTCACGAGCACAAAAAGCAGTCTTCATCTTTGTCACCAAATGGCACATACTCGCATTGGCGTAGCTCAATCTCGTGCCATGCCCGTCGTAGCAATATGTATATATATAATATATATATATATATATATATATATATATATATATATATATATATATATATATATATATATATATATATATATATATATATATATATATATATATATACATTTTAGGAAGCAGCGATGGCGTAATTGTCAGAGCATCCGCCTCGCATGCAAAAGGTGCGTGGTTTGAATCCCGGTGCCACACAGTTTCCAACCGGATAAAAAAAGAATCCGCGTGGTGACGGAACTGCATTAAGAGGGCTGGGGTTCAGCCTTACCGGTAACCACTGCCGACAGCGCACTCCCTCACCAGGAAATGATTGGCCACCCTGGTTCAGTATCTGGCCACTACCTCCCACATGCATCCGTCAATTAACTCACGGCCTTCAGTACCCAGCAGTTGTGAAGCAAGTGACCACGGCGGTGGTCAGATCTGCAACGCAGCAAAGGGTGCTAAGAATCTCTGGATCTAGACAGGCAGCCATTGGAACCTGAACTTGGCAACGTTTAACGCTAGAACCTTATCTAGGGAGGGGAGTCTAGCTGTACTATTCGAGGAGCTAGAGGGTGTTAAATGGGATATAATAGGGCTCAGTGATGTTACGGGGACAGATGAGGCCTATACGGTGCTACTGAATGGGCACGTCCTTCGCTATCAAGGCTTGGCTGACAGAAGAGGACAGGGAGCGGGGTTCTTAATTTGATAAAAACATAGCTGGCAACATAGAAGAACACTATAGCATTGTTGAAATTGTGGTAGGTATCGTAAATAAACTCAATAGGAGTTTCAAGATGAATGTGGTACAGGCTTGCGCGCCTACATCCAGCAATAATGAGGCTTCAGTGGAAAGCTTCTATGAAGACGTGAAATTGGCAATGAGTAAGGTAAAAACACAGTATACTATACTGATGGGAGACTTCAATGCAAAAGTAGGGAAGAAGCAGGCTGAAGACCAGGCTGTAGGAGATTATGGCATCGGTACTAGAAACGCCCAAGGAGAGCTACTAGTAGAATTCGCAGATCGCAATTATTCACGCATATTGGATACCTTCTACCAAAAACGAGGAAACCGCAAGTGGGCATGAAGGAGCCCTAATGGCGAAAATAGGAACGAAATAGATTTTTAATGAGTGCACACCCAGGCATCGTGCAGGATGTGGAAGTGGCTGGCAAGGTACGATGCAGCGACCATTGAATCGTACGGTCATGAATTCGCCTAGTCTCTAAGAAGGATTGACAGAAACTGATACGCAAGAAGCCAATCAATGAGCTAGCACTGTGAGGAAAAGGACAGAAATTCAGTCTCGCTTCAGAACAGGTACTCGGCTCTTAGTGAGGAAGCCAGCCTTAGCGTAGATACAGTGAGTGATAATCTGACGAGTATCATTACGGAGTGTGCAGTGGAAGTTGGAGGCAGGGTAGTTAGACAGGGCACTGGCAAGCTTTCTAAGAAAACGAATAATCTCAATAAGAAGCGTCAAATCAAGAAAGTCTCAAGTAAAACAGACAAAATAGAACTGGCAGAGCTTTCGAAGTTGATTATCAAGCATAAAGTATCCGACTTAAGAAGGTATAACATGGAGAAAATTGAACACGATCTGAAAAACGGAGGAAGCGTCAAAGCAGTGAAGCGGAAACCTGGGATAGTCAAAAATCAGATGTATGCACTAAGCGACGAAGAAAGCAAAATAACTACCAATATGGATAGGATAGTTCAAATAGCGGAGGAGTTTTACAGAGATCTGTACAGTAGCCGGGCCAACCACTACCTAGTACTATAAGAACTAGCAGCAACCCTGATGACACCTACCAGCAATAATGAAAGAAATCAGAAAAGCTTTAGAGAGCATGCAAAGAAGCAAAGCTGCAGGTGAGGATCAGGTAACAACAGATCTGCTGAAATATGGAGGACAGATTGTGCTAGAAAAACTAGCCACCCTGTTTACGAGGTGTCTTCTGACGGGAAGAATACCAGAGTCTTGAAGAATGATAGCATCATCCTAATACATAAGAAAGAAGATGACAAGGACTTGAAGAAATACAGGCCTAGGAAGAACGAATGGACGGACAAATGCTTTGCCCCACTCCCCATCATTCACTCCGTGGATATGCGGCTATTTTTTTTTTCAAAGCACTGGGTTTAGGAACAAGGAGGGCAAAATAGACTTTAAGCAGGTAAAAATAACTAGAATAAGGTTATCTGATCGGTGGCTAAAGTCAAGGCACGAGTGAAAATAAAACCTTCACTGCAAAGTACGAGTACTCAACCTCACTATTTAAAGGAAAAGAAAAATAAATCTAGTTTTTGGTTCACTAAGTATTACGGCTTGGTGGCGTAAGCCACCGCAAGATCTAAAGGGTACAGCCATATTAATCCATCCATCCACCCACATCGTCACGTCACGGCAGCGTGCGCTCTCGTCTCCCGCGCGTGCTTAGTCCCGCAGAGAGGAAGTGGGTGGACGCTCGATCGCGCGCTCTTAATTTTCGATGGGGAAGATCGTACGTCTTGGCTCACTTTCGACTTTCACCGGAAAAATTTTGTTGCAGTTACCGGACGCACAAAGGCCTTGCAATCGTTATACAGTCTCCGTTCGCGAAAGGGCGCGCTTTTCAGACACAGGCAAGTAACAACTGAGATGCCTATTCGCGTTCATCTGTACCTGTGAGTACGTTTCGTGCGTTATTTGCGCATGAGAAACGCGAGCACGTTTTCGTCTGCTTGCCATTCTACGCGTGACCTTCCAATTTGCCAATTGGGTGTCATCGTGTTCATTGCTTCGCCTATGCAGCGAAGTCGTGACTTTTTTGTTTTGAACAAAGGATGCCGGCACTTCCGACACCAGAAGATCATCAAAACGATCCCTTTATTTCTGTCGCGTGCAAATACAACCACTCTGTGTATGCCAATGTTTGCTGTTGTCGGTGGATTTGTATAACAAAAACACTGTTAACGAATGAGCTGCTTGAATAATAAGGAAGTAATTTCCGTTAAAACAGAGTCACAGTGTACACACTAAACGAAAATGACCTGAAATAACCTCAAAAACTGGGTAAACCATTTGTCCTCTAGCGCACTACCTTTCCTGGGTTTTTTTTCACCACCTACTATCGAGGTAAAAATTTACTCTCGTGCTAACTGAGTTTTTGAACGTAGCGAGAGTAGTAATTATTTACCCCAGTGAGGTTTTCAGCGAGTATAGAGAGAGTAAATTTTTACTGCCTTCACAAGGTTTTTGAGGTGATTTCCGGGAGTTATTTCCGGTGGTAAAAAAATAAAAATTGACGGGTGCATTCGCTCAGAGTCGACAAATTTATTGAATAGCAGAATTGATTGAATTTATTAAACGGCAGAATTGGTGACACATAGATTCACATACAGCCAAACACGCACACACACAACAAATGCAGAATAATACACCACTCGAACAGACTGCACGCGTTGCTCAACTATACACTTTGACAATCCGGTATATATAGGCACGACTTTTTGACCAGCCCTGTAGCACTGGTAGGAGAGCTCTTTTTTTGCATTGATTAACAACAACGGTTGAAGGTGCAAGCGTAAACTTAAGGTGGGCTGCAGGGCACTAAATGTCACACCGACCTTTTATAGTAAATCCACCCGATCTCACCTTTTTGAGTATCCAATAATTACTTGGCACACCTGGCTCATGGCCCCACGCGTGTTAGCACTGCTGATGCACAAGTCCAAAAAATATACCTAAGTACGCACAAACCATGGTAGCTCAATGATTTTCATTGAGCGACGGTGCACAAACGCAGTAGCAGCACGTATTCATCACAACGGGCGTAGAGGAGCGGTGCACGCCTGCACACAAGCTTCTTACCGACGGCGCACTAGGCCTTCTCGAAGAGCACGGCTATCCGATGAAACACAGCTGGCGATCACAGAACTCATATCCTGTGCGAATTTCGTCGTCATTTCAGACACAAATGAACACGTGACCGCTATCTTACGGGGACAGGGCGGTGTATGCATACTTCCAACGAAAGATCACCGTCCGGGTTTTCTTCGTGCTCACCGGCAGCCGCTTGTTGGTTCCGTCTGCCTCGTATCGGCTTCGCGCTACATGTTTGAGAACAGTTGGTGCATGAGATGGGCGATTCGGGCAGCACTTTACTCATGCAGACATCGCCTACTCGGGAACAAGATATATGCGATGCTTCTTTCACCTGCCCCGGCGACACACTCCCACTGGTCACTGGCGGCCGCGGCTCGGTGCCGACGACAGAGTGAAGCATTTTGCTTATTGCTTCTCCTGTAGGCAAGCATGGACGATGACATCAGATTGATTTTGTTACCACTGGCAGATCTTCGCGATTCGGCTCGGAAGCGAGATATCCGCGACGTGCAGGTTCGGAGGCTCTCGGAAGCGCACAATCGCTCGATGATGTAGGAAACACGTGAGATCCACCAGCCCAACGAGACACACAGGTACCGAGCTTCTTGCACCGTCTTTCTCCAAAGCCACCGCCGAGCAAAAGCCAACAATTTGCGAAAATATGCACGACAACTTTCCACAGCAGGTCTTCTTTCTTTTTTTCCTTCTTTTGAGATCTCCCCCCCTCCCCCGTCTTTTTTTTTCTTTTTCACTCACAGAATGCTGCTCCCGCTTGTTGTGCTTATGCTGCCCCCCGTTCCAGTGAAAGTGCATTAACTCGAGGTCAGTCCTGAGGCACGGCGATACCAAAAAAAAAATATCTGTGGTCCTCGCGTACCTTCATGACTCACTGAGAGCGTCACAATGGGTGGCATGGGGCAAAAGCCACCGAAGCAGCTGCACCTTGCAGTCACGTGGTAATAAACTCTGAAACGCAGGTTAAAAATCACGTGATAGAAAACTCCCTACGTGGTAAAACTGGATTTTGACATCCTTTTACTACTTGCTTGAGAGGTGGTGGTAAAACTATGTCATGTACCATCTTTTACTCCTACACGAGGTAGTAATTTTAAACCCGAGAGAGTTTTCAGAGGTCATGAGCCGCAAAAACCCCAAACTCAGATAGTTTTTGCTTACAGTGTATTTTTATTGACATCTATGTACAAGTGTATGTCGGTCGTAATAAACCATCCATGCTCCGTTGTAATAACCTTCTACAGGCGTATCGAGTCGCTCTCCGGTGAGCGTCTTAGCCCACCATCCGCGAGCGCCATCTGCTGCATCAAACAAAAACAGCTCAGGTGGCGAACAGAAACTAGACGTGCCACCGGGCGCCGTTTCATAACCTAGCATATTTTTACTCAGTGGTCCAGGCCTACCACTCTCGCGAGCACCAGCACCTAATTTAAGCTTACCACTTCTGATGGTGCTGGCATAGTTATGCACCTGTAAATAACTGGTGACATAAAAGATACACGGCTATTTAAGGTATGTCTGTACGTGCATATGTACATATTTTTAGTTTCACTTCGTGAAGTTTCATTTTATGAAAAAAGTTTCAACTCTCCTTACATGCGGATGCTTCACATAACATCGATTCCCGAAGTACATGTGATTTGCCGAATTTGTGTTATATTGTTCCCTAAAAACTATGATTGACGTCAGTGTATCGTTAAAAGCTGTTTTGTGTCTCACATATTGTACTCGAGGATCGGGCCAGTTATTGTAAAGAAGTAACATGAAGTGACTTCTTTAAGTCGAAAATAGGTCCTCAAGTCCATAGTGTCTACGCTGAGGTCGCCGACTGGTAAAAGGATTTGTGCTTCCAGGTGTTTAAGATTGTTCCATACAAGTACGATTGTTGGACGCCTATAGAAAATTTTTCTTCATTCACGTACACACATATGTTTGTGACTGTTTTCTATAGCCTCGGTTTTCAGGCCACCATAACAAGGGACAGGGAACGTCGACGACAAAGCTAGGTGCTGCGGTTCATAATATGTCCGTTAAAATGACCAACTAGTATAAAAAGTTTGCGCTTCTAGGTGCGTCATACTGTTCAGTCAGAAATGTGTCTCATATTCGGCCATTAAACTTTCTTGCATGTCTCACATCTACAAGTCTACCAATGACAGACAACGGCAACGAACAAGGTTTGTCCTCAGGTGCTTCCGCCCAAAAATGCATAGTAAAGAACCGTGGTGGTGAAGTGTGTTCAGGTGTCACGCATCGGCAGATTTGCAGCACTTCCGGTAATAAAATTTTCTGCTCTATGAGGAGCAAGTCTGTTTTATTTGCAGATTGAGAGTGCTGTCTATATGTTTCGTCCGCAGATCTCGAGCTGCTCCATCGCGAAGTCCACTCACTCCACAGAGGGACTTTTTCTACTCTGTAAAAATAGGCGGATTAGAGCGGAAGTCGGAAGCACCCCCCGCGTTCGCATTACGTGGCGTACCAACGCTATCTTCATCCACGCCTGTTCCCTTTAAGCGCGCCGTGAAAGCTAAAAGCGTCCTGAAAGGAAAATTGGGTGGTGTGTAGAAGCATCAAATCGCAGTTTTACTGCTTGCTGAGAGCGATGATTCCAGTTCAAGTTCTGAATCGATCACTGAGGATTTGAGTGATGGAGGGACAGCGCTACACAGGCTAGTGAAACAGCTGCTACTCATCTAAAAAGAAAGGAGCTCTGACGCATGGAATCGAACCAACGACGGTGCGTTAATGCCTCACACCTACATGTGCATTCACCTCACTCGGTCACGAACTACACCATGGTGCCGATGACAAGCAGGGGTGTATCAATATATCACAAGCATTTGATAGAGCTCGTTTCAAAAAAATTGGCAGATCTCACGTACAGTGAGAACCGATGATATGCGAAGCACGAATGAGAAATGTTGAAATGTCACTTTAAAATCAGCACAACGTTACGAGGTGGAGGTTAATGATGCCGTACATAACTTCCGTGTCATGATTATAATTTTTGAATGTGACGTTTACTTTCGTCATCTATTCACGTCCCGTGATACCAAATTTAGTAAATGTGGAGCTAGCGAAACGCCCGCGAGCACGCTATGAGCGTGGTATGCTGTCAAGTTCTTACATAACACGCGTGTCGAGATTATGATGTTTGCACCAGTCGTAAAATTCGTCATCCAACGACATCACGTAACACCAAATTTGGTATTAGTGGAGCAAGCGAAACGGCCACGAGCGCATCATGAAGGGCCAATATACTCCAATGGAGCGTTGACGCGTGCGCACGCTAAGCACAGCGACAAAACGTTAGCGAAACGCGAGGGCTCTATAGTCTGACGCCAGGCACGACAAGCGTCCGTCGGTGCGGCACGACGGCCAGAAGCACGACATGTGACATGGTGCATTTCGCGCCGATTCGTAACCCAGACAACACTGCGTCTCCCTCTTTCCATCATGGAGGGACGCCCGACGCGCTGAAGCGCAGAAGCGCCAAAGCACCGCAGCACGGCGTGCGCCTGCGAATATGAGACGCTGCTGGGATGCCGATGAGTGCAGACGCGTGCACATCGAGCTCCGTATGTTCTTGTCTTTTCTGTACGGTTCAACCCTTGAATCGTCCAGAAATTGCCACAGGCGTGTAGGGGAGATGCTCCGGTATCGGTGGACTCCAGTTTCACTGAAATCGGACCATTTTTCTTGTTTTTACGGCCACTTCTTTGTTCGCCCATGTGGAGTTTTCGCTACCTCTAGCGTCCAGTAGAGGAGCGGCGGCGACGACGCCGGGAGACGCTCGCCCGAAGACGACAACCACGGCGTTGCCGCGGTTGCTGACGGCTATGGACTCGACTGGGGAGTCGCAAACAGCGTCCGTACGACAATCCGAACCAGGTTTGGGTGAAGAAGTCATGGACTTTGCCGCGCAAAACCGGGATGAAGCAGCACTGCCTGGGAACTGCAACGTGGCGTCCACGCACGCCGCCGCAGATTTCTCCGCCCCAACGGAGACCGACCGCACAGAGGAGGGATGGCAAATATCCCAATCGCTCAGAGCGAAGAAGAAACAGGCGAAGGAGCGGAAATTTCAACACGAAGGGGACTTCTCCGCAGGCAGCAGACCTACGACGGACAACCAGCCAAAGCGCCGGGGTCGACCTACAAGACGGAGGCCCCCAGCACTACCCAAGGACGATCTGAAAGTAGTCTTCCGACCTCACCAGGGACTGCCTCTGAAGAATGTGACCACCCAAGCGATCTCCGACGCTATAGTGGAGGCTTGCCAAGGAAAAGTCAGGTGGGATCAGTTTATTTTCTGCATCCGACCGGGGTCCAACATTGCGCTAGCGTCGACTCCAGACACGACCGTTGCGATGGCGATGAGAGGCATCACGTCTTTGAATATCAACGGAAGACCACACCCGGTCAACGTCTACGTTACGGCAGGTGAAGGAACCAAAAAAAGGTGTTATTCACGGTATAGAGCCGCACACCCCGTCTGAGACCATCAAAGCGAGCATCCGTTTTCGCACCCAGAGCGTGACGCTGGTCGACGCTCGGATGTTGGGAGACTCTCAGAGTGCCGTCTTGACTTTCTTCGGGGACATTCTACCAAGATATGTTTACTACAGAGGAGGTGAGAAGGAGTGTATTCCTTTTCGTAACACCGTCCAATTCTGCCGAGCGTGTGGGGCGGTTGGCCACCGCACCGACGTGTGTCCGCAGCCAGACTCACCCGTGTGCCATACCTGTGGAATGCGCAACCCCGAAGTAAACCATAATTGCACTCCAACATGCGCAATTTGCACGGGAAACCATATCACTGGAGACCGCAGTTGTCTGAAACGCCTCAAGCCTATTCGCAAGCAAGCAGCGAAACCACCCAAAAAACCACACAAGCCAGCCTCTCGCTGGTTTCAGTCGGCGGAAGAGGAATCAGAATGGGAGTACGGACGAGGCGGGACCGGAAAGAGCCGTTCCAGAACCCGCACGCCGTCGAAAAACCGTGCCGTGGAGACAGGACAACCAGGACAGCGGCATCCAAAGTCGACTTCGACGCCGAGAGCAATCTCCCAGGACAATCCGAACGCGCAAGCTCTTCCGAGAAGCAAGCCACCGGGGGCGTGTCCTGCACATAGCAACCCACAGGCGGACGCGGTAAGCTATGCGCAAGCCATATCTCCCACTACCAAACATAAACCCGTTACACCAACGATCACAGAACACCCAGAATACAAGCGGGTAGTAGCTGAAAACAGACAATTTAGAACAGAACTACAGGAGGTTAAGTCTCGAATGGCGCGCCTGGAGTCACTACTAAACCAGTCGAGCAACACACAAAGCCCGGCGAGCACACCTGTTGTCTCGCAGCCCGTTGCGCAGCCCGTGGAAACGCAACCACCACAAACACCGCCGATACCGTTCCTAGTTCAACAAATTCAACTTGTTTTTGCCAAACTAGGCCAGATGGAACGCACCATAAGCGACTTGAGTCAGGCGCAGAATCCTCGCAAGAGATCTTGTCAGAGCCCGGGTGCCCCCACCAGACAACCTAAAGAAAGTGGAATAACAGATTCCGAGAATACCAATCATGGCTAGACACCGTAACAATAAAAAGACCGAGCAAACGGAAATATGGCAGTGGAACTGCTGCTCATTGAGAACAAAACTTGAAAATTTCAAACAATTTATTGGAGCATCTCCAATCCCTCCTGATATAATCTGCCTTCAGGAAGTAGGCAAATTTCAGATAAATCTGAGAGGGTACATAAGACATGTTAACCCAAAGTACCCACAAGTGGCGACATTTACCAAAAAAAGATATTGCATTGAGTGTCAGCTACGTGAGTAATGAGGCAGTGCAACACCAGATAATAACAGTGTGGCCCAAAAAACGTGGAGGACCAAAAACAGTGGGGGTCAATATATATAGCCCACCTAAGGAGAGACGAGCCGACTTTGAGAACATTATAGCACATGCGATGGGTTTATTGAAAGAGAAAGACAGGTTAGTTATCATGGGGAATTTTAATGCGCCACACAGAAATTGGGGATATAGGCAGGACAGCCCTAAGGGCAAACTCCTTGTAGACCTTGTTGAACGGTATGATCTCTGCCAACTTACACAACCAGACCTACCGACATGGGTCGGGAATAGCTTAACGAAAGACACGTCACCGGACTTAACGTTTACAAATTCTGAAGGAAACGTCTCATGGGCGCACCTCGGAGAAAACTTGGGAAGTGACCACTACATTCTCGGAATAACTATTAATGCCGCCACGACAAGAAGAATGGGGAAAGCGACAATATCTGATTGGAACAAATTTAGGGAGAACGTAGGAGACCAAGGGTAAATAATAGATCTAGGTAACTGGGTGACACAGATAAAGGAGGCACACAGGAAAGTGACAAAGGAAATAGAAACAAGCGTGGAAATCCCAGCAGTCGACAAGCACCTGCTACATTTGTTGGACGCGCGGATAAGCCTCACAAAGCGATGGCGGAAGCAAAAGCTTAATCGCAAATTGAAGATAAGGATAGCTCAGTTGTCACAGGAAGCCAATGACTACGCACGTCAACTAAATAACAGTAACTGGAGGCAATTTAGTAACTCACTTAGAGGGACATTAGGAACCAAAAAGACCTGGCACATCCTGAGGAGTATGCTCGATCCAGGGGCAACAAAAACAATGACGAACAGGGCTTTAAGAATTCTGGAGAATGAATTTAATGGTAACGATGACGCACTTATCTACGAAGTCAAGAATTTATATGTCGGACAAGACGCATGTGAAGTGGTACATGGCAAATATGCAGGAAAAGAACAACCAGAGTTAGACGCTCCCATAACATTTGAAGAGGTTTATGCGGCGGCCCAGTCTTTCAAAAAAAAAATACCGCCCCAGGGCGAGACAAAATAACAAACTCTATGCTTAGAAATTTGAGTGATGCGGCCCTTCGACGAATCACGGATTTCTTTAATGAAAAGGTATGGGTAGATGGAGGAAACCTTCCAGTAGAATGGAAGGACTCAAACATCATGTTAATACCAAAACCAGGGAAACCAAGAGATATTAAGAACCTCCGACCAATCTCCCTTACCTCATGCTTGGGTAAGCTTTTTGAAAAAACAATATTGACTAGATTGACAGACTATGTAGAGAGAGAGGGTCTGCTACCGGTGAATATGTTCGGTTTCCGACCACATGTATCGGCCCAGGATGTTTTCCTGCTGTTGCAAAATGACGTCATGAACCCAAACAGAGGTTCAAGCGACGAATTCGTACTAGCACTAGATATCAAGAAAGCATTGGATACAATATCACACAAGGTGATAATGGAAGGCCTCGAATCGATTAACTGCGGCCAACGAATATATGAGTATGTCCAGTCATTTCTGACAAGCAGGAAAGCTACCATTTCTTTAGGCTCGGTTACATCTGAAACCTTCGATTACCCAAATAGAGGCACCCCCCAGGGAGCCATGCTATCCCCGATACTATTTAATATCGGCCTGAGAAAGCTCGCATGTGAGCTTGAAAATATAAAAGGTCTAGGAGCAGCTCTTTACGCAGACGATGTCACCTTATGGACAAAGGGTGGCTCTTATGCGGACAAAGAAAACGCCCTCCAGGAGGCAGTAGATAAAATACAAGCTTTCGTGACAGCTGCAGGAATGCAATGCTCGCCGGAAAAAACTGAAATGGTTAGAATTAGGGCAAGATACGCAAAGAAAAAGGACTTAATACCGGTAGCAGTACTGCTGGATGGGAGACAAATACGGGAGGCAGATGTAATACGCGTGCTTGGCATGTGGATACAAGGAAATTCGGGAACGTCACACACACTACAAAGGCTACGGGGAACCACGGCGAATGTGGCCCGGATGATCAGGCGGATAGCAAACAGCGAAATGGAACTAGAGGAGAAAGAAACCATTGCACTCGTTCATGCATTTGTGATCAGCCGAGTTACGTACGCGCTACCGTACCAGACAATGACAAACCAGGAGACAAAGCAAATAAACACAATAATAAGGAAAGCATTCAAAGCAGCATTGGGGAATCCGGAAAATGCCAAAACCGAGAGGGTAGAGAAATTGGGCATATACAATACCTTTGAGGAGTATGCGAATGCGGTGCTTTTATCTCAAAAGGAAAGGCTCAATTCAAGCTATCATGGGAGAAGAATTCTGGAAAAGATGGGATATACATTGCGACCATTATATTGCGACGAGGAAACGGTGCTAATAGATGCGGAAAAACGCACACATTTAACTGTAGCGCCTATTCCCAGAAATATGCATCCGACGTATCACGCAGGAAGGAGGAAAGCGAGAGCAGACTCCTTACGCAAAGCATTTCAGAATAGCTCAGAAGCCGTCTTTACAGACGTAAGTAAAGCGAGCAGAGGGTCACATGTAGTGGCAATTGTAGCACAAAATCACACCACAATGGCGTCGGTTAAAACTTGTTTCACACGAGTGGCAGAGGCGGCAGCAATAGCCATAGCCATATCCAACGCAGAAATCAGGGGAGAATCAGTGGTTGTGCTCTCCGATTCACAGGCGGCATGCCAAATGTTTCTCCGAGGAACGCTACCTAAAATAGCGTATAAATTTTTAAATAAACCCATAACAGGAGACCATCACATTATATGGTGTCCTGCTCACGAAGGTTTGGAGGGGAACGTCGTGGCAGACCGTATAGCTCGAGGCATCACCAACCGAGCGACGGCAGGCCACGACGTTGAACCTCTTTCCAATTCGCGTGACATCCTCCTCCAACAAAGGAAGCAACGAAAGAAATATGGGCTTCCACATAAGGACTTGGATAGCCAGCAAAGCAGGGATTGGAGACGCATACAAACCAATAGCTTTCCCAATTTGTACCATCTAAGTAGAATATATCCCGCAAGATATAAAGACACCTGTCCGTGGTGTTCACAAGTACCAACACTCAGCCACATAACATGGGAGTGCACCCAGAGGCCCACACACATCGACAGCCCACACATCACGAAGCAACCACACATGTTTCACAGGCAGTAGGAGGCATGGCTTGCGGACGAGGACAAGCAGAGCCAAATAGCTTTGCTTGACCAGCTCCAGCGAGCCGCTCGTGCCAGCGGAGCCCTGGACTGAGGGCCCGACCAAACTGCCTGCATTTCAAATTTTTTAATTTTTTTTTCTCTCTGAATAAAGTTTCTTCCTCCTCCTCCTGGGAATATATGGCAGGACCGGCGCCTGCCGTGGCAACGCTGGCGTGACGCGACTAAATGAACGCCGGCGAGCCCGCGCACCACGTCATGCGAAATGTATTGGCGCCTTGACTGTGGCATGTAGTCATGTTCTCACATTACGCGCATTTTATGATTCTCTTGTTTGAACCAGTCACATGCCTTCGTCATCCATTCGCATCAGGTAATACCAAGCTTGGCATTCGTGAAGCTAGCGAAACGACCATGAGCACATCAGCAATGTGGTATGAAGTCACGTTGTTACATTATTCGCATCTCGTGATTATCATGTTTGGACGTGTCATTTACCTATGTCGTCCGTTCGCGTTGCATAATACCGAGTTTGGTACATGTGAAGCTAGCGAAACGGCCGCGCGCGCATCTTGAGTGTAGCATGTAGTCATGTTGTTACATCACACGCACCTCATGTTTACCATGTTTCAACCAGTATAATCCCTTCATCATCCATTCACGTTGTACTACAAAATTTGCTATATGGGACACTAGCGAAACGGCCACGAGCGCATCATGAGAGAGGCATGTAGTCATGTTGTTACATGACACGCATGTCACGATTTTCATGTTAGGGTCCGCCACTTCTGTTCGCCATGCAATTATTTCATATCATACCAGTTTTGCAAGATGCCATGTGAACGAAACCACCGCAAGAGCTGCAGGATCATGAAAACTAAATAATAACATTTATGACATAAATATCTATATTTTTATGTTATGACTACTAAAATATATTCCTCACACAGTCATGTTATGCCATATCAAGTTTAGAATAGACACCGTTATCGAAACGGCCAGGAGAGCTAAGAGTCATAGGTGGATAGATAGATAGATAGATAGATAGATAGATAGATAGATACGCTCAAAGCCGCCGAAGTTCGCTAAGAAATGCTTCGCATTTAAATCGCATTAGGGGACAATGTTATGCCAGTTGCGGCAAGTTGAGAATGACTGAAATCGAATGCTGAATGTCCGGACTACATTCGTTGTACTCACCATTATTATAACTTGTTAAGTTTAACACCGTGAGCATTTCTCACTAGAAAAACAGCCCATTTTCTTCATAGTTTTCATGGACTCCCATTGTGCGACCTTTAACGGCAATTACAAGAATAATAAAGCTTACCGCAACGTCATCGTTGCACTATTCTCGTCTGTTTAAGTTCGCCGAAGCGCTACGTGGATGGCATTTTTTCAGAATTGACCCTCTACGCTTAACTATTTGCGAAAAACTTGCTCGTTTCGTTGAAAACGCTCTGGTTTCCCGCCGCGATCAGGCGGACGCTAGGTGGCGTCAAGTGGATCAGACGTGTTAGTCTCGGCTCCTCAAAATTTTGCCTGTTTTTGCGTTAAACGTCGTGGCTTCTTTAAAGTAAACGCAGAGTGTGTCTGGAAGTATGACGTGATCACTTGGACACTAAGTTATCAGGACAACGACGCCAATTTCTTCCCTTCTGAAGTGACCAAGAACCTGGCATGCCCGGCCGGCATGCTAGGAGTAGCGGTGGACCGGGGAACAGTGCATCGAACACCAACATTTCTCCTGGGCGGGCTAATGCAGCAGCCAATAACCCAACGAACGACGACCAGGTAACGGCAAAGGAAGCTATGGACACGAACGATCAAGATTTGAGCACAGAACTGGGCTCTGCTGGAGATTTCATCAAATACTCCCCATCGTCTGGTGAGGTGATACAAGTGGAGTCAGCCAGCGGCAACGCGAGCGAACACCAAGAAGCATCAAATAGAGCTGACGACGAGGCAAAAGATGCTCACTGGCAGCTTGCTCTTTCATTACGCGAACGTAAGAGACTAATGAAGCAAGCGCAGGCCATGGAAGTTCCCAGGCAAGTTGATTTTCAGAATACTTGATCACTAAGTCTTACAAAAAGAACAACTAATGACTTAGCGTCTCTGGCAGACAGCAGCTTCAGAGACAGCGACAGGAACGCGGGTGGCAGTTACGAAACGTCTGAGCGGGCGCACGGGAGTAGACGCGACGCGTCGGGTGCCATGAGAGGCCGCCGAAGCTCACATGCAACGCCTCTATTCAAGAATGATATGAAAATTATTATACGAACCAAACAAGGGTTCATGGTAAGTGACTTAAAAACATATTGCCACCTAGAGTTGTGAGCCGGCAAGCCCTAGCGAGCCGAAAAAGGAAAAGAGAACAGAGAAGTGTGTGTTAGCGCTTCCTTTGAAGATACATGCTCGTGTCTTTCTGCCCCGCTGTTCCTGTCTTGTCTTCACGGCTCTTGGTGCGTGACAAACTGGTGGACGTTCTGGGTAATCTATGCACCGTACCCCTCCACATAGCAGGAAGACAAGCGTCGTACCGGTGGTCACTCCTGTGCACCGCGCCAGCAGAAGAATCCGAGGGAACTCCCCTGAGTTTGGCCTGCTCGTAAACAACATGGCAGCTCCGACCAGCCCTACTGACACCAACCCAAACGGTACGAACGGCACAACGCCGCTTCATTGCACCTTACTCACACCGCAAACGCCAAATCCCTTTCATGGCACTGCACTTGAGGATGTCGAAGTTTGGCTCGTTCAATACGAGTTCGTTGCCGTGCACAACCAGTGGGACGATGCAGACAAACTGCGGCACTTCTTTTTCAGTTTTTTGGACGGCGCACGTGTATGGTATGAGAACCGGGCAGGTATTCTTCATCGTTGGAAGACTTCAAACGCCGACTTCTTGGGACATATGCCAGCCCTGACCGACGGGAAAGAGCTGAGCATGATCTGCCGTCCCGCATACAACTGCCAAATGAAGGGGTTGCGATGTATGTCGAGGACATGACGCGTCTTTTCCACCGAGCTGACCCCGGCATGTTAGAAGAAAAGAAGGTAGGGCACCTCATGCGCGGGTGAAAGAACAGCTTTTCGGTGGGCTTGTGCGCAGTCCTCCCAAGACTGTGTCCGAATTTCTCAGAGAAGCCGTCACCATCGAAAGCACCCTTAGGCACAGGGCTCCGTCATACGAACGGCACGTCAACGCTTCAACAACGCACTGCTTCGGAGATTTCGGTGGTCAAATGTATTTCTTCCGAGAGTTCATACGTTCAGTCATCCGCAAAGAACTCTGAAACATCTCAGTGCCCTGGCAGCCCACTATCTCCTTGTTGTCCAGCGTAGTCCGAGATGAAGTCCAGCATGCCTTTAGAGAACCTCCTTTCATGCGGGATTATCAACCACCCAGTGTCTTCCCTCGCATGTCGTATGTTCAAGCTTTGCGGCAACCTGTTACACCCACAATCCCGCATCCCACCGGTGGCCACAGCCATGCTGCAGATGGTCCAAGCGGCGCCATCTTACAGCGCACCTCGCCTCATTTCGCGGAAATCAGACGTCTGGCGTGCGCCAGATCGACGTCCTCTCTGCTTCCACTGTGGTGAAGCTGGGCATCTGTACCGACACTGTTCTTACCTACAACTTGGACTACGCAAATTTTCGACGAACTCACGGCCACCCAGGTTCGGTCAGCGGCCCACTGAAATTGAGGAGTATGTGGCTCAGCAGCGCGGAACTTCGTCGTCCTTGCACCAGTCACGCTCCCCGTCACCGCAGCGATTTTCTGCTAATTGCCGTACCTATCGAGCGTGGTGCAAGGTCGATCACCCAGTCCACGCCGGGAAAACTAACCACAGCAACCTTAGGGGGCGAGGCCGCTCATACTGGACAAGCTCAAGGCCTCCTACTGACACTTTCGCAAACTGACGACACCCCGACGACGACGACACCATCTGGTTCCACAAAGAGTTTATTAGACATTCCAGTGCTGCTCGACGGTTGCAAAGTCAGTGCTTTTGTTGACACGGGTGCGGATTTTTCTATAATAAGTGAAAAACAGGCTGCGCTCCTGAAGAAAGTCACAATGCCTTGGAACTTCAGTCCAACTCGTACTGCTGGTGGGCGCATCGTCCCGCCACTCGGTGTTTGCACAGCACGAATGCAGATTCGTGGTTCTACCTTTGTTGTCAGCTTGAGCGTTATTTGTCAGTGTTCTCGAGACTTGATCATTGGCATGGACTTCCTGAGGGAGCATGGTGCTATCATCGACATTCGACAACGCCTCGTCACGTTTTCAACAAAAAGCGCTACACAAGAGCCTAATCCCAGCCACGATCGAGTATGTCTGCGTGTAATTGACAATGATGTGATGATACCACCGCGCTTAAGTGTTATGGTTCAAGTGGCGTGTAACGAATCAGCACACGGTGAAATAGTGGTGGAGAGCAATCGATCCCTACTCTTTTCCCAAAGAGTCTGCGTAGCACGAACACTAGTGAACCTACAGGCTTGCCACTGCAAGGCTCTTGTTACGAACTTCAGCTACGAGCGCCGACACCTTTTCACTGGTACTGTCATCGCCTATGCCTACCCAGTAACCAATGTGACTGAGTGTTTTGCTTTCGAGGTGACCGATAATGCCGAAGCACCTCTCCAGTGTGTCGACGTAAATCCAACACTTTCTGACGAAAACAAACGAAGGCTTAACGACCTGTTGATATAATTTCACGCCTGTTTTGCTCGTTCATCGAGAATCCGTAAGACATCGATTATCAAACACCGTATTATACCCTACGGCAACGCGCACTCTATATGGCAACAGCCTTACCGAGTTTCACCAACTGAACGACGCGTGATTCGAAAGCAAGTGAAGGAAATGCTTCAAGATGGTGTAATACAGCCATCAAGCAGCTCTTTATCGCCAGTGGCCCTTGTAAGAAAGAAGGATGATGCACTTCGCTTCTGTGTCGATTATATGAAGCTGAATAACGTCACAAAGAAAGACATATACCGTTGCCTCAATTAGATGATTCTCTTGACAGGCTGACTGGAGAGAAGTACTTTTCCTCAATCGACCTCAAAAGTGGTTACTTGCAAATTGAAGTTGATGAATGTGACCGCGAAAAAATTGCTTTTGTAGCTCGTGACGATCTGTATGAATTCCGAGTGCTCCCATTCGGTCTCTGTTCCGCTCCGGCCTCATTCCAACGAATGATAGATAGCGTTCTCGCTGACCTCAAGTGTAAAAGTTGCCTCGTCTATCTAGATGATGTTGTTGTCTTTTCAAGAACGTTTGACGAGCACCTTCATTGCATTCGGAGTGTTCTTGAAGCTATACGATCCGCTGACCTTACCCTCAAGCCTGAGGAGTGCCATTTTGGCTACAAAAATCTGAAGTTCCTTGGTGACGTTGTGAGCGCTGCAGGCGTTCGGCCTAATCCCGAGAAGACTGCTGCTGTGGCCGCTTTTCCAGCTCCGACAGACAAGAAAAGTCTTCGACGATTTCTGGGGCTCTGCGCATACTATAGCCGCTTTATCGAAAACTTCTCTAAGATTGCGGAGCCACTCATCAGACTTACGCGTGAAGACACCCCATTTCTGTAAACTGACGAACAAGCGACTGCCTTTGCAGAACTGCAACATCGATTGTCTTCCCCTCCTGTGCTTGGTCATTTCAATGAGGGCGCTGACACAGAGGTGTGTACTGACGCAAGCATTATTGGTCTCGGAGCTATCTTGGTGCAAACACAAGATGGGACCGAACGTGTAATTGCCTATGCGAGCCGCACTTTATCACGTGCCGAAACCAACTATTCAACGTCATAGAAGTGATTTCTTGCGGTTATATGGGCGATCACTAAGTTCAGGCCTTGTCTCTATGGGCGCCCATTCAAAGTTGTGACTGATCACCACGCTTTATGTTGGTTGGCTAACCTCCGAGACCCCTCTGGGCGATTAGCACGATGGAGTCTGCGACTTCAGGAGGTTAATGTCACCATCGTATACAAGTCGTGCAAAAAGCATGAAGACGCCGACACGCTATCGCAAGCACATCTCAAATCCAACCGTACAGCTGTAGAAGACGACAGTGTCTTCCTGGGGACTCTCAGTGGGGCGGACCTTCTTAGTAAGCAACGAGCGGACCCTGGGTTAAGGCCTATCATCGATCATTTAGAAGGCAGCACCGCGTCTGTTCCTCGACCACTTTCCCGTACGTGGCCGTTATTTTGCTTACGACACGGCATAGTATACAAGAAAAACACCGGTGCCGGCAGCAGATCTTATCTTCTAGTCGTTCCTCAAGACCTTCGTGATGATATCCTATTAGCCTGCTACGATGAGCCGACATCCGGCCATCTGGGATACTCACGGACGCTCGACCGGGTACGACAGCTATATTTCTGGTCAAAACTCGCAGCTTGTGTCAAACGCTACGTGAAAGGATGCCGCGAACGTCAGCGTCACAAGTCACCCCCTGTAAAGCCTGCAGGCCTCCTACAACCCATCGACCCACCGCGTACGCTGTTTGACCAAGTTGGAATGGACCTCCTTGGACCATTACCTTTGTCGCACTCTGGAAACAAGTGGATCATCGTCGCAACTGATTATTTGACGCGTTACGCTGAAACGAAGCCACTGCCACGCGATACAGCATCTGAAGTCGCCCAGTTCTTCATGCACGACATTGTGCTTCGTCACGGTGCCCCGTCATTCATCATCACTGACCGAGGGACAGCGTTTACTGCAAAACTGTTGGACCACATCCTCAAGCTCAGTTATACAAACCACCGTAAGACAACCGCATACCACACCCAGAGGGACGGCTTGATAGAAAGGCTAAACAAGACTCTGGCGGACACGATTTCTATGTATGTGGATGTGCAGCATAAAACGCGTGACGAGATCCTGCCGTACGTAACGTTTGCGTATAACACCTCGACCCAGGAAACGACAAGGTTCGCACCCTTCTGCTTTGTTTACGGTCGAGACGTGCAAACCATGCTAGATGCCATGATTTCTTGTGACATCGACCAGCACGAGCTGCTAACTCCTGATGTCGAGGAATACATTCAGCGTGCAAAGAAAGCACGTCAATTAGCTCGCGTGCACATAAGATCGCAGCATCGTAAAGACTCTCGAAGGTACAACATCCACCATCGACCAGTTACCTATCAACCTGGCGACCAAGTGTGGGTTTGGACTCCTGTAAGACGGCGAGGCCTCAGCGAGAAACTCCTGAGCAAGTACTTCGGACCCTACAAAGTATTACGGCAGTTGAACGAGGTCAACTACGAAGTCAATCCAGGTGAAGGCTCGGCAACAACAGACATTTTTTTGCACCTGCATATGCCCTGTGCACTATAAGTATCGTTTCTCCCTTTTTTTTTATTCTCTTATGGGCCCGGCTGTCACCTTGTGTATGAGCATCAAGTCGATGCTCAAATGAGAGGGGTATAATGCCACCTAGAGTTGCGAGCCGGCAAGCCCTAGCGAGCCGAAAAGAGAAAAGTGAACAAAGAAGTGTGTGTTACCGCTTCGTTTGAAGATACACGCTCGTGTCTTTCTGCCCCACTGTTCCTGTCTTGTCTTCACGGCTCTTGGTGCATGACAATATGAAGTGGCACGAGCGATTGAACGTGCATGTGAAGACGCGGAAATGTGGAGAGGTGACAAATTGCTGCTGCGCCTCTGGAATGAATCCAACATTATCATTGCAAGTACTCCGCACGAGCACGTTGCCGAGCAAATTTCGAAAATCAAGGCGCTCGACCTCAAGAACACCTGACATCTCGTGATTGCCTACATTTCTACACTCTAGGGGTTTCTCAAGGGAGTTGTGCACGGACTGGAACGTGAAACACCGGAAGAAGAACTTCTCAACAACCTTACAGTACGCACACAGGGCATCAAAATCGTGCAAGCAATGTTGGGAAAATCTGAGACGGCAATGATAACCTTTGATGGACTCATTGTGCCGTGTTTTGTGTATTACCATGGTGGTGAGATGCCATGTCTACCATACCAACCCACAAGACAATACTGTAAACTGTGTAAAGCCAAGGCCACAGGACGGACGTCTGTCCAACACCCACTGTGAATGCGTGTTGTGGCTTCAGGCTTAAAGACCCTCCAAAAGACCACGAGTGCGTTCCCGAGTATGTACTATGTGGCGATGATCATCCAACGGCGGCAAAAGAATGCACTAAAAGGCTTACGAAAGTCCCCCAACGGGGAAAAGAACAGGTACAGCAGCTTAGACACGAAAATTGACAATGATCTCCAATAATACTGAAGCGTCGGTGGTTCAGCACCGAAAGGCAGGAAATGGATTTAACGGAACACCTTTTTACGCAAGATGTTCTACTACTAAAAAAAACAAGTATTAATGGACATCTCTAAGGTTGGCGAAAACGTCGTTATGGCAGTTCACATGAAGGGAGCCTTTGATAACATGAATCACAAAGCAGCTCTAGAAGGTCTGGAGGAAGCTAACTGTGGAGAACGAACGTTCGACTACGTCAAAAGTTTTCTTAGTCACAGGACTGCAACAATCAATCTGGGAAAATACGAATCCGACATCATTAAACCTCCAAACAAAGGAACACCCCAAGGAGCGGTCATTTCACCGACACTTTTCAATGTCGCCATGACAGGCCTTGCAGGAAAACTCTAAGATATTGTCGGTCTACAACATGCGATATATGCAGACGATGTTACGGTATGGACAACCACAGGCAGCCCAGCAAAGAAAGAAGATAGGTTACAACAGGCAGCCAGCACCGTAGAAGAGTACGCAAGGATACGGGGTCTTCAGTGCGCAGCCGAAAAGTCAGAGCTCATTCGCTTCACGAAGAGAAAAGCACGGAGGATCGACCCGAATCTAAAGCTGGAAGTCAAGCTCGACGGAAATGTTATTCCGGAGAAAGATACCGTACGCCTACTAGGAAGGTGACTTCAAGCTAATCAGAGATGTCTGCACACACAAAATCAGCTCAAAACATCAGTGGAGCCAATCTCACGCATGATCTCGCGAATAACAAACAACCACAAAGGCATGAGAGAACAAGATACCCTACAATTGGTCAAAAGCCTCGTCATCAGTCGCATTACATACTCGCTTCCGTATCAAATTATGAACAGGAAAGAGAAGGAAAAAGCTAACCAAATAATTAGAATGGCGTACAAGACAGCCCTGAGATTAACGCGGAATGCTTCAAACGACAAGCTACTGGCGCTTGGTCTTCATAACACAATCGAAGAATTATCCGTGGCCCAGTTACTAGCGCAAGAAAGTCGCCTCCTCCGGACCCCAACGGGCAGAGCAGTCCTAACAAAACTAGGGCGCGATACTTTATTACAAACACACCAAGAAACTAAAGAAGTACCAAGCGAATTCAGAAAATGGTACACTGTATTGCCAATACCAAGCAACATGGATCCTACTCTGCATGCTTGAAGAAGAAAGGAAATTGACTACATAGACAAAAAGACAAGATTTTTGAACACGGCCAGATTCACTGACGCCGCGCCTCATCAGACCAATGCAAAGAGATATGTGTGTGTAGCTACCGACCATAGAGGAAAACTTACAGCCTGCGCTTCAATAGATCAGGCGTCGACAACACAAACAGAAGAGGTTGCCTTAGCACTCGCAATAAAAGAGGGATGGGCGCAAAATGCTCCATTAACAATCTTTACAGATTCGCAAAAAGCTTTCAGAAACTATTTAAAGGGAAAAATTGGAGCACAGGTGCTCCGTTTATTGGTTGGGACAGAATGGGACCCTACAGTGAAATACGTACAGGCTGTGACTTGGGCACCGAGGCACGGGGGTGTGACAGAGAACCTGCGCGTGGACGAGGCGGCTAGACGCTTCACAAATCACCGAGCCACTCAAGCCAATGCAAGTGATGACCATACACCCCTGGACCCATGTTTCACAATGATTTTGAAGTACTACAGAGAAAATAGGCAGCTGTAACCATGCCCTCATAGCAAGCTCAGCGCTGCGGAGGAAACGGCGCTAAGAAGAATACAGACTAACACTAACATAAACCTGCACACTCTTCACCTGATCTACCCCACAGCGTACAGAGATATATGCCCGTGGTGTGGAGCCACCCCAACACTGTTTCACATCACGTGGGAGCGTGCAGAGCACGACGAAGAACAGGACACCACTGACACGTGGGAGGAATGGGAGGCGCTGCTGTCTAGCCCAGCCCTAGTGGATCAGCTGCGACTGATACACAGAGCTAAACAGATGGCTCGCGCCAGTGGAACCCTGGAATAGGGGCACCACCCTGCCGGACAGACTTCGCTCTCCACCCCGTATATTCCTCTGGGCACGGGAGTTCAAGCCTCTCTGGAATAGGTATATAATAAAGTTTTGTACTACTACTACTACTACTACTACTACTACCGCCGCGATCACTAGGAGAGCTGGCTCTTACGGGGCCGGGAGCGGCTACTTTATGATACGAAGAATATGTGGAGAAACACGCCATTTGAAGAGTGAAGAGTTATGAAGAGTTGGTCCTCTACGTTCCCGCGTGGAGCCTCGTGCCTGCTGAGGCCGCAAATGGAGGGAGCGAGCATACTTCTATTGCGGCAGTGGCTCTCCCAATAGCGTTTCGAAGGAGTTTCGTGACCAGAAAAACATTAAAGGACTCAAGCCAAACTGAACACAAGCCCACACTTAAAGACTACTTATGCCCTCTATTGCTTCGCCATGGTGGTCTAGTGGTTAAGGTACTCGGCTGCTGACCCTCAGTTCGCGGTATGGAATCCTGGCAGCGGCAGCTGCATTTCCGATGGAGGCGGCCATGTTGTAGGCCTGTTGGTTCAGATTTGGGTACTCATTAAAGAACCCCAGGTGGTCGAAACTTCTAGAGCCCTCCACTACGACGTCTCTCATAATCATATGGTGATTTTGGGACGTTAAACCTCACACATCAATTAATTATGCCGTATATTTCTGGCGATCGAGAGATCTGAATGAGCAGTCAGGTATTTACAAATGTCAGATAAGCTGTAAAGTAAATCGCTGGCTTGCTTTGCACGTCTAAAATTGAGAACGTTCAAAAAAAATTATTATATGGCTTCCCAACTCACTTGAAACGTGTGCCTGGCGCCGATGAATGTAACAATAGATTTTCGACCACTTTTCATTTTTCAACCAATGGGAACTATCTTTTGAAACCCGACCACAACTTACTACAATTTCATACACAATACCGACGAAGATATGTTGAAGTGTGTCTTTTCCTGCATGAATAGGAAGGCAAAGATGGAAGCTTGCGATGAACAAAACACAAACAGGGGTTCTATCGAGCTCACGTTTCTACAAGCGGATTTGCCTTCATCAAGGCTATAACGCAACTATCTAGCCTTAAGGAAGAGAAGTCCGCATGTCGAAACGTCGGCTCGACACGATCCCTGTTTACGGACCTTTTTTCCTGCGCGATTTGGCTTAGAGATGCGTGGACCAAAGCCAGCCAACTTGAGCGCCACAGAAGAAGCAATGCCGCATTTTTGTGTCACCATCATTGCTTTCAGTCTGACTACACCCACTGCATGACAAAGGCTTTTCGCGTAATCCGCCCAACAACTCGATGTTGTGTTCATTTCTGTCCTGTTATACCTTTGAAACTTTCTGTCTCCCCCTCGTGCGTCAGCGTTCGTTTACGAGCGCGCTACCGTCCATTGCACAAACTACAACGGTAACTTGTGTATTAATGAAATGTACGAAATACTAAGTATTTTTCAAAAATAGCTCAGTAAGTGCAAGAAGTGAATTCTCAAAAACAGACCAAAGTACATTTTACAATTTTTCCAGAAGTGGACACAGAAAATGCGGTACTCATCTGAAGGGAAACTCGTACACCAGCAAGTGGTGCAGCGGATATCGACCAATCAGCGTTGATGGACTATCACATGCCTCTCCTCGCTTACACTTTGCGTAATCGACCGCGGCTGGCGCCAACCAATGAGCAACATCGTCACGTCCTCACGCCAACCACCAGTCGCAGGGCATAGAATGCACGCCATCTGCGAAAGAAAGGCGTATGCAGGTGAGAGTTTGTTTAGCGAGCTATGCTGGTTCTTGCGTGAACCGCTTGCGCAGTCCACACATTTTGGAAAGTTCTCCCGCACGAGTTTCCACTGCTACAGCTTCCTGAGGCGCCCGCAGCATGACTGTCAGCAAGCGCCTTGACGACATTAACCCCACGGTTCGTGATTTCCAGCCCATCTTCGCTGACAAGGTTGCCCTCGGTCTTTGGGTCGGCAATGGCAGCAGGCGGCTCGTTCTTTGGAAGGTCGTAATTTGGGCTCTACTCGTCGGGTACGTTGCCCTGTGGTGCCTGCAAACATTCCGTCATAACGCCTTTTTCGTCGACGTCCGTCTGCTCAACGACAGTATTGGAATCTTATCCGCTCTCACCGTCCAGTTTCAAATGCAGAAATATTCGCGTGGCCTAGCGGCCGTCGTACACTCACTGGGTCCGCGGAAGCTGGTGCCACCTCTGCGTTCGCTAGTTCTTCTGCTCGCCTTCGTTCCGTGGGTTGCTCAAGCCTCTATGACAGCCGCACACCTTTCACACCCGGCCAACACAACCCTCGAGACACCCGTGACATGCTTGCAGTTCTTCCTGGTACGGAACCACATCTGGATAGGTGCTGTCCTGACCTCTTGTCTCTGCCTCGTGGTGGCCTCCAAGATCAAGGTCCTTAACTCCGCTCTCTTTCTCGATGGACCACTCAGCATGAGAGCAGTGGATGGTGCCCGCCAGGCGTACGGCCTCCTTTGCAGCATGATCAGCGTCATCGACAACGCTCTCGGGCCAGTGGTCTTTATGTGGAACGCTAGCTTCGTCGTGGACGTCGTGTACCTTTGCATCAAAGCAAGCTCTTCTCCACTGGTGCCCATGAGCTTGACGCTGGTAAACCTCCTCCTACTGCTACTGTTGTGGCTTTTGTTTGATGAGGCGGGCACTCGGTTGCGCCTCGGGGCTCTGGAAACCATCGACACATTCGCCTACAAGCTGTGCGAACAACCAGAACTCAGCCTTTCCGGTGCTCTCGCCTGCGCGGCGGCTCACCAGCAGGATTTGGGGTTAAGTTGTGAGGGCTTAGTACCCGTTGGTCGGTCCTTGGCTGCTTTTGTTTTCGGCGTTACGGCTGCACTGTCCGGGCTTGCTCTTTATTTTAAAGATGAGCTGGACGTTGCCAAGCAGTACAGAATTACCGACTAGGTATCGTGCACTGCTTCTCAAGTCTCTTTTTTTACTTGTAACGTACTTAGCGTACGCTATGTAATGCACATAGCGTACATTGTAACGTACATCAGAATACTTCTATGCCTAGCCTGCCTTTTCACATCCAAATATATTAAATTATGCGGTAGTAACATGTCACAAACTAAGATTCTTGGCAGCTAAATCGACAATCACTACGGCAAGACTTCGTAGTCAGCAGAGACACACAATTAGACTTTCATTTGGTAAGCATTTCAATTGTTATTGCTACAATTTCTTTCAAATTAGTTCCGCGAAGTGCGCACTAATTTGTGCAACTCGATCGCTTTTATGCGCAGGTATGAATTTCACAAATTCGAATTTCAAAAGAGATTCAAAGTTCAATACAAAATAAAGCTAGATTATGAGGATAACAGGTAAAAAAGGTGTAACAGGAGATGTAGGGATCCTCGTGGTTCAGTACAAAAGATCGCATTAACACAAGAACAATTCGAGTGACCGGACATCACAATGAAAAAGGGAATTTCAAAGCAGGCATAAATAGACAACAACGGATATCACGTACCAACGCATCACCTTCCGCTACGCACATTAGTGAACTATTGTGCTGGAATCAAACAGAAAGTAAGAATGCATGCAGGTTTTGAGGAAGAAAATATACTTTCATAACGAACAATACCAATACTTATAGCAAGATAATGGGTGCAATTTTTCTGATGGCTGCAGGGAAGCTTATAAAGGTAGTGAAGACGAAACTGAAGTTATCTACAGCTTCAACATAGCGCTAATAAAGTAGAGTTATATAGAAAACTGGTAAAAGAGGAACTCAGGGAAGCGAATGTCATGAGCAGGAGAGGTTACGTTTTCGGTAAGATTGAATATGAAATGCTCAGATAAAACCATCATCTTGCGTGAAGCTGCTTTGACTTGCCCTGATCCAAGATAGTTCTTAAGGAGGTCGTAACATGAGGCGTTTCATACGAGTCAGTCAACCACGGTTATTGCTTTAGCAGCTGCTGGCGTACGAGTAAAACAACAATCCACGCCTTTATTCTCATGGCTGCTACAGAGACACCAGCTAGTTGCTTTATATAAAGTTCCAGGAAAAAGACATTTATAGTAGCTTTGTGGGAGACCTACTGTAATAGACAGGCCATTTGAATTGATTTAATGCATATGTCTTTGCAGCACTTCTGTCACTATTCGCAAAGCAATATAAAAGAGCATTTCGAACGTGTGCAATGTCTTTATTACTCACGCTGGCTACATTCTGTCATAGACAGGTTAACTTGAAAAACAGGCGTTCTGTGGCGAGTGGTACCGAAGCCGCCAGCTTAAGTTTCAACAAAACGCAATGTCCTGCATTGCTGCTCAGTTCATATATAGTATAGGGTCTTTCACAATATCTATCTATATTTATTTATTATTTATTAGAATACCCTCAGGGCATAAACTGATAAACTGATAACAAAGCTGCGAGTTCTGAACTGATAAAATTCTATGTCAAACGAGTAAGAATGTGGCATTGAGCATAAAGCTAGCTTTAGATATATTGAAAATATATTGCAGAATACATGGACCTTGAATACATCGAATCCATTCGAACGGCCCGCTGCTACCAGAACTGAATTCACTAGCTTTCCGGCAAAGCTCAATGACTGCTGTAACCCATCGGCCATCGAGGTTGACATATGTCAAGGTTAGTGGCTGCCTCTGGTAAGTTACGTGCTAATGCAAACAACGGTGTGTTTTAGGAGTGGTGTATAGCATACCACTAACGTGCGGTTGCATGTACATGGGCCAGACCGGGCGATGTTTGAAGATACGCTTCAATAGAAAAATACTCCTTTTTCCGTTTTACCTTCAGATTGCAATTCCTGCAAGTGTCAAAGGTTGTTTGAAAAAACAAGTGTGCTTTTCCGGCATCCGCTTCAAATCACGCGTGAAATTTCCGAAGCCTATCACATTTCTAGAAATAAGAATCATTGTATTAGCCATCCGTCATTATGACTACTTCACTGTGAGTTTAACTATATTGATAATTCATAGACAAGTGCATCGAACGAACGCTACGCTTGCTGCTCACATTATCATTCTATTTTTGTTGACATGTGCACCCTTGTGTATTTATTTACATGTCCTTCAAACGTGAGAATAAATCAGTTGTTATTTGAGCGCACGTGCTGTGTGCCTCTTCTTTGCTTTGTGCCAAGTATGGTTTGTTTAACTTCCAGAAATTTTAGGTGGCTAACCTTAAGGTGGAATCGGGTTTCAGCCGAAGTGCCATGAATACACACACACAAACATACTTTATCTGACCTATATTCGTCGTTAAAGTGCTCACAACTTGCTCAAATAGCAAAGAAATAAAAAAGTGACGATTAATCTTGGTGGCATCTCGCCGTGAGTGCTATGTTCGAATCGGGACACTTCAATGCCTAAATAAAAGCGGAAGCATTTGTTGTCCTGCATTTTGTAGTTTAACCATACGGCCGAGGAAAGAATAAAAGGGCGGCAACCTCTCCCATGGGATCTCTATGCTAGTGCTACAAAAGAGCGTATCGCGAAGCTTGAGGTGTGGGAGGGCAACCCTTCAGCTACTCCGGAGGCAAGTTGGATCACTTGGGAACCACGAGCACCCGAGAAGTGGCGCTATCTGTGCAGAAATCAAAGATTACAAAATCACTAACAACGAAAATGAATGAGATGGAGGGTACAAATGTGTGACAAAGAGAGGGGTACGACCCTCGGTTGCGGTCATGTTGGTGAGGCTATTAATATTGTCGGGCCCAACCTCGGCATTAATCGAAGCAGAGAGCTAATGACGTATGCTTGTTCACGGAATAAGACTTCTGATGGGATGTCATGGTGATAATGAGGTTACATTAGACGGCCTTCAATCTTCATGGATAGTTTACTTCTGACTTGCTTCCAGTACTTGTGTATTTTTTGCGTGAAACAGTTGCAAAATAAACTGCATAGAGTGCTGAAATATTTTGCGCAAGCGTTAGTGATAATAATAAGGCTCATTCTTCTTCTAACGAATACCCTGTAAGTCAGTGCAGGCAAGGTTGATCATGCGCATTTAGTAAATGGTTGCATGAATTTCCATTATTTGTAAGTTCTCTGCACAGAGTTGTCGTACGGCCATGATCAATACTGTGGCTGTCGAAAGATGTGTGATACTTCGCAAGGAGACTCAAAAGTTAACACCTCTGTTGCAGATTTAGACCTTCGTCGATGACACAGTTGAGGATCTGGCTAGTCGAAGGGCCAGTCAGAAAACAACAGAAGAGGGCGTTGAGTTCAGATGATCAATCAGGATTTGCAATGTGCTGTCGGTTTCGAAAGATACCACTGAGCGGACACATTCATTCCGAAACAACGTAGTCGCAAAATAGCTGGATGAATGGATAAACTTTATTTCGTTATTTGGAACGTGCTTTAGCACATTGCGGGCCGCTGCCACGTCGGAACAGAAAGACCATGTCTTTCTGCTGCGTCGTGGGCCTGGTCGACTGGCCATAGCTGATGTTTGAGACTGGAGCTAGCAATAGCACCCTCCCTTTCTGACGGCGTGATGACTTTCCCAAAGCGTAACGCGGGGCATCGCCAGAGCATATGTGAATGGGAAAGGAATGTCTACAAGAAAATTGGTAGCAGCCTCTTGGAGTGTAAACAGAGCGGTGCAGTAGTAAAGGTGGCGAGTAACAAAAGCGGCGAAAGGCGTGCATAGTGTGGTAGCATCGGAGGCAGCGGAACACGAAAAAGATAAAAAAAAACGGTTGAGTTCGGAGGGATCTGGGTGTCCTTAGTATAACCAATTTCAAACAGAAAGGGTGACGGTGAGCAGGTGGAGCATCGCCCACGGAGGAAAAGACGACGTGGGCTGTGGCGCAATCATTGGTGGCTTGGTGATGAGAGAGAAAATGCAGCCTAAATTATTATCTTGCGAATAGTGTGGGTATGACGAACTAGACTTTGTAGGGCACTCCTTGGATTTCATGTTTGGCGGTACACGCAGCCTCAGGCTGCACAGGCTGTACTGTGGTGGTATGAAGGAACGGATCAAAAAACAGTGTCGTCACTTTTCGAATTGGGCGTAGATGACAGATATTGCAGCACCAGTGTCGATCAACACAAGTACAAGTTCACCTTCATGAACGGCATTAATCATAATTAGTGGTGAAAAAACAGGGCTTCGACTTCGTGAAGACGACGCATTTCTTTCCTCAGGAATTTCGTCATTTAGTTTTCATGTCGAATACCGAGGGACGCCGACGCATCTGGAAGGGTGAGCGATAAACGGCAATAATCATAATAGGTGGTGAAAAAACAGGGCTTCTACTTCTTGATGACGAGGTATTTCTTTCCTCAGGAATGCGTCATTTAGTTTTCATGTCGAATACCGAGGGACGCCGACGCATCTGGAAGGGCGAGCGAAGATAGGGTGAAAAACGACGATCAAAAGCTTCTCGATGGCTTGGCCGCGAAAAATGCGAACCGGGGTCCGAAGCATAAGGAATGTGTGGTCGTACTCATACGCACATGGGTCTTCACGTTTGTGTAGTAGTCAGAGGTGGCACAGTCGTGCAATATGTGCAGGCAGACAACACGAAAAGCATAATACCCGGTTATAGGCTGTGCGCCAGGGATCTGAGACATGATAGACAAGAGATCGTGGCGGCTGGGGGGAGGGAGGTGCTAACAGACGGCAGAGCTCGGAACGTCTGTAGTCGAGGTCGTGCTGCTGCTTTGGCGTACGTCAATGTTGCGATGACTGGGGCGCTGGCTGCGGTGGAGAGACATCAGACACTTGGTCTTGTATAATGTGCCATAGTGTGAGAATAGGTGGCATGCTGGGCTCTGATATGCTGAAAATGAGTTAGAGCTGGCGGGCATCTTCTTCGCGAACAAAATCTTTGATGTGTGAGAGAAGGACGGGATCTTGTGAGAGAGAGTTAAGCCGGACATTGACTCCCGAAAGGCGGCAAGAAGGCTGGTGACGAGGCGTTGCCGATGGCACTCATCATAGCTTCGGCAGAGCTCGGTAACTTGGGTGACAGCATCCGGGCTTTTCAAAATCAGCATATCAAATGCGCCCTCATAGATACCTTTATGTAAGTTATTGATGCGGTCCACTTCTGCTGTGGTAGCTCCGACGCGTTTGCACAGTTCGATGGTGTCCTTATAGTAACCGGTGAAATTCTGCACAGGCAGTTGAGATCATTTTCAAGGCGCTTTTTTGCGCGAAGTTTGGGGACAGCAGCAAAGACTGCTAACTTTGTCTTGAACGCTGTCTAAGTTGGAAAGTCAGCTTGATGATTCCGAAGCTACTAGTGTGGAATGCCACTAAAGTAAATTTCGACGGTGGACAGCCGCGTGGCTTCGTCCCAGTTGTACAAAACACTCATGAAATCACGGGTAGCTAGCCAGTCGTCGAAGTCGCGATTATCAGTGCTGTTCAATATTGGAGGGTCCCGCTGATGGGCCATGCCGAAGCACGCGTTGGCATGGGGAGCAAGAGGTGGAGAGCTTTTGGTAGGTTCAGTGGTCATGTTGGCAAGTAGAGTCCGGCTGCGCAACTCTAGGATTGTTGGCAGACCAAGCAAACTTTACCAGTTATAAGACCCAAGACAGCCTGACAAGTAGTACTGTTATTTCAGACAACACATGAGCAGAGGCCTAGCCAGTGATAACAGTAACAATTGCTGCCCGAGCTTATTGTGCTCAGTGCTGACAAGGTGACTTCCGAGCTTGGCATGAACCCATACTTCTTTTTGCACACTATAGTAACTGTTGAAGTTTCAAGCCCCAAAAGCCCAATATGAGTATGAGGAGCCCCGTATTAGAGGGCTTCAGAAATTTCAACCACCGGGAGTTTGCACGTGCCTCAAGCCTTCGCACTGCGTTGATCTGTCCTGTTACTTTTCTCCGCCTTGTAAATCTTGCGCCTCTTCCACAGCAGACGTACGCCATGTCATGTGGTACTGCCCTTAGCAGTGTTTTCATCCTACCTTAAACGCGTTTCGCACATGTTGAAGGCTGCTTTGCACAGATTGAAGCGAGACATTCAGGAGACCATCCTGGAGAGATCTGAGAGGGCAGAGGGGGACTGCTTTGAGTAGTTTCTCAGCATCATCCTCTGTCCTATTGCCCTGTGCTGTTTAGAAGGGGACAAATTAAGTTGTGTATTCATTCGTTTGCACCTCTGCAAAAAATTTGACTTGCGCTGTCTGGATGCGATGCCGAAAGCTTAGGTTCAGTAGTCGAGTACCATAACCACTAAAAGACTATACCTGGCAGTGTACAGTATCGCAAAGATTTATGGTTGTAGTGTCATAACTAACCAGCCTGCTCAGATGGTAGAAACTTCCTACTTGGATGTACTTTCGATTACGATAACATTAGCCTTTTCTTAGAGACTAACATACCAGTGCAATAGAAGACAAATAAGGGTTCCCGCTAGAGCTGCTTTGCAAGGAGCCGTGAGAGTTCCTCTCTACTCACAGCGTGCTCCATTGAAATTGGGCTATCTGACACGTGTGCAGGCCCATATTTAGCAATTAACATGAACTCTCACGGCTCCTCACAGCGTGCTCCATTGAAATTGGGCTATCTGACACGTGTGCAGGCCCATATTTAGCAATTAACATGGTAGTATATACTGCACTCTCTTCGGCTCATTTCTGGAGGGCAACCAGCCACTACATTGCCTCCCTTGCAACCGCAATAGCAGTGACGTATTTTTCAGGCATTTGTTTCCTCTTCAAAAGAAAATAATTTGTTCTTTCCTCAGCGATGCCAGAAAGAACAATCACGTAACCCATTCGTTGTAGCAATTCAATTTTGGCTATTCCCCTCAACTGCATGCTTTCATTTTGAGATAGCGAAGTTTCTTAGGATCGCACGAGTTCTGTTGTCGTCACCGTCATGGGTTCTTGTCATCCGTCCGTTTATAGCATGCATAAAGCGTGCATAGCACGCATAAACCATACCGTCTCCACCCATCTGTCTGTCTGACAGTCCACGCGTCTGTCCGCCAATGCGTTCGTGTGCCAAGCCACGCATCGTCGTAGCATCTGTACGTCCATTCATGCATCCGTTCGTTCGTCCAGTCATCCTTTATGCTAGTCAGCGACTTCAACGTCAACGTTCACATTATGGACCTTGGAACCTAGCTGCGCTCCTTCATCAGCATAAACTTCTTGGATCGGCTGCCAAAATTTTAGGAGAGAAAGAGAGTAAGAGGGTACATAAATAGTACAAAGAAAGGAAAAGAAAGTTCGGGTGCTGTTACGTTTGGCCCGGCAATTCGTCTAGGCAGACGCCATTGTGCGTAAGCTAGTCTACTAGGGAGGCTTTCCACCCCATCGGCGCCCAGTCCGCAAGACGCTGTCGGGTAGACCTTCCGGGAAACAGTCAGGGCTCAACGGAAGCTTCGCGAGACAAGCCTTTTGTTGAACGGGCTCGAGCAGCGGGGGGAACGGCGCCATTGAGGCTGGTTTCATTAAGTCAACCTCTTTACTCGGCTTTTGTCGTCTAGGCGAGGCCATCCCAACACACCGACAGCCCGGAAGCGTGGATACGCGTCGAAAAAGCCGTTCACCGGAATTGAGCGTTTGGACTGCCTGAAGCTGAAAGCAGCATGGACTGACGTTTGGGTTAGCGGCCATCTCCCCGGAGAAGCTTAAGTTTCCCCCTCCGGACTCTACCTCCTTGCCCTACGGTGCCTTCAAGGCGTGGTCTGGGTGCGTCTTTGTGCGGTGCGTTGCTGTTACTATTGGGCCGTTTCGCCCAGCCGAGTGGTGCAATATCTGCACCCTTTCTGTTGGGTGGACCACATAGACTTCGTCGCCTGCTTTGTGACAAGAGTGATTACCGCCGCCTTCGGACGGCGGTGACGGTGGGCTATAAAAGCCGAAGCATTTTTGTAAATAGTGCTGAGTCTTGTGCTGAATCACGAGCTCTCCATCTTGTGATAAATTATGAACTGATTCTGTGTTGTACATATTGCTGCATCTTCTGGATCTCTGTACAATTCCTATGTTTCAAATGTAAATAAATCTTCGTTTTACCTCTTTTACGAACGCGTCTTCTCACTGGCGAAGATCGGGTATGCGGACGACGGCGGGAAGCCAGCTCCCGTAAAGAGAACTCGCCGTTCCTGCCATCGACCTCGCACCCTTAACAAATTGTAGCAGCGGTGGGATGCCATCAGCAACTTTCCTACCCTTCACAGTGCCAAATCACGATCCCGCTAAATTGTTGGCATCCCTAGTCTGTAACAGCCTATGAAAAGGACCCGACTTGCGCCCATCTCACCAGAGTCTGTTGAAACTCCAGCGATGAACAGAGGAGGCGGGCAATCTCCCATGACCCTAGAGAAGCGGTCGAACAAGTGGCCAGGTGGGGATATTTTGAACATGCCCACACAATCTAGAGGTCGCAGGTACGTAGCTCTTTAGGCTCTCGCGATATTCCTTCACACTATCGAGGTCGTAGCTTCCCGTCTGGCGGAAAGAAAAGTTTCACATTTAGCGCACATAGGACATTCATAGCGCATATTGGTGTAAATTTACCATACTCGGTCCAGGCCTCTGCCTGTTTATCCGTCCGTCCGTGAATATGTGCGTCGGGCCACCCATGCGCCTGTCCATCCATCTTTCTGTGCATGATACCATCCATCCGGTCATTCGTACATCCGTTCATGTATCTGTACGCGCATCATGCATTCGTGCGGCTCTTCTTCATTTATACTAGCCGGTGACTTCCACGTTGATACTATGGACCTTTAGACCCAGCTTCGCCCACTCATCAGCTTCCCTTTAAAGATCTTGAATTTTATACGTGAAGCATGTTATGGCGGAGTTAAATCAAGTTTGTGGTGTGACCACCGTCACTGCGCATGCGCAACGACTGGCCCAAGCACTGCCAACGTGCTGACGCGCTAACGCATTCCGCAGTGCTTAGAGGGTAGGGTAAGACGCTTTGGCTTCTCCTCATTACACTTATTTAGCAATGTTGTCATGGCCTCGAGGAACAAGATTCTGCAGACGCGCGGTGAAACAAAGTGTTGTATGCTAGGCGAAACGCGCTAGCACGCAATAGCGCGGTCGTTCTTGGCAAAATGCTGTGCGTAAGTGGCTGTCGCTTCTCTCTCTTAGGCTCTCTCAGCATTCACTGGACGGCGTCGGGAACGAGACTGGCATCGGAGAACGTGCACCCGCTTTGCGTGGCGATGAGCCGCCGTGTCGTGCTCCAACAAGGGCTCGGGACGAGAAACATACTGAAACAACAGAGAATTCAGACTCTGATCCACCTACAATGACGTGTTCACATTCAGCCAGGTGCCGTTGTGAACGCAACTTTACGTCCTCCCATGCACTGCTTCGTATGACACTTACTCATGGTTTCCTTCAGTGGGAGGTGCTGTTATTTTAAATTTAGAGCACTTCTTGATTGCGCAATGTCACGCTTCGTCTTCGGTGTTGGCACCGTGCACCCCCCCCCCCTCACTGCGCATGCTCGCGTCTCGCATCTCGTTCCGCATGGTCGCATTACTAGCCTGCTGAAGGAAGACACACGCAACGCTGCCGCTCTCCTAACATCTTTCCCCTCGCGACAACAAAAGCAGCGTCTGCTACTGAAAACAAGGCTGCTCACGCCGGACAATCATTCACTAGCCGCCCCGTATATGTAGGCACTGGATCGAATGTTCGAAATTCAGCCACGGGCGTCTTTACTTGGCTTTCGCTAGGCTTAGAAGCCAACACTTATCCTTCATTGAATGAATAAGAATGATAAAAATTGCCATACCCCACGTAACGTATGAATACAAAATATGCGAAATAAGAAGATGACAGCCCGTTATGTCACTTTAAAATCACCACAATTTTACGAAGTTGAGGCATTGATGCCCTACATGACTTACGTGTCATGATTATCATGTTTGGATGAATCATTTACTTTTGTCATTTATTTACGTTGCGTAGTAATAAAATTGTTATATTTCAAACTAGCAAAACGGCCGCGAGCACGCTATGAGCGTGGTATGTTGTCATGTCATTCGCCTGACACGCTTTTCAGGATTATCATGTTAGAACCAGTCATATACATTCGTCATTCATTCACGTCACGTAACACTAAATTTGGTATATTTGGAGCTAGCAAAACGGCCACAAGCGCATCATGAAGGGTTCAGTCTACTCATGTGTGGCGTTCGGACACATGCTGGGCACGGACGCATGCTGGGCACAGTGATGCTACGTTAGCAAAACGCCAGCACTCTATAGTCTGATGCCAGGCGCCACCGGCACGACCAGCGTTCGTCGGCGAGGCCTGACGGCAATCGGCGCGAAATGCTACATGCTGAATTTCGCGCCGATGCGTTTCCCAGACAGCACTGCGACTCCCTCTTTGCGTGATGGGGGGTATGCCAGACACGCTCAAACGCGCATGTGTCAAAGCAACGCAGCGCAGCGCGTGCTAGCGAGTATATATATGGCAAGACCGGCGCCTGGCGTGGCAACGTCGGCGTGACGTGACGAAATGAACGTCGGTGAGCCGCGCGCTGCGTCACGTTGAAGTGTATTGGCACCTTGACTGTCATATGACACAGATCTCATGATTATCATGTTTTCACCAGTCACATACCTTAGTCATCCATCGACGTCACATAATACCAAATTTATATATATGTGGAGCTAGCGAAATGGCCGCAAGCGCATCACAAGTGGGGCATGCAGTCTTTTGTTACATGACACGCACGTCGTGATTATCATGTTTGGATGTATCATTCGCCTATGTCGTTCGTTCGCGTCGTGTCAGACCGAGTTTGACACATGTGAAGCTTGCAAAATGGCCGCGAGCGCATCGTGAACGGAACATGTAGTCAAGCTGTTATATGACACTCATCTCATGTTTATCATGTTTGCACTGGTGTCGTACCTTGGTCGTCTATTCACGTCACGTAATAACAAATTCGGTATATGTGACGCTAGCGAAATGGCCGCGAGAGCATCATGAGCGTGGAATCTAGTCATGTTGTTACATGACACGCGCGTCATGAACTTCACGTTAGGGTCGGTCGCTTGTGTTCGCCATGCACTCTTGTCGTACCATACCAGTTTTGCAATATGCTAAGGGAACAAACCACCGCAAGTGCTGCAGGACCATGAAACTTAAATCATGACATTAGTGACATACTTGGCAGACTTCTTATGATATGACTCGTCAAGTTTGTTCTTCATACAGTCAAGTTATGCCATAGCAAGTTTAGCATCGACAGCATTACCGAAACGGCAAGGAGAGCTAAAAGTCGTAGGCGGCTAGATAGATCAATAGATAGATAGAAAATTGGCAGATCCTACGTGCAGTGAGAATCGATGATATGCGAAGCACGAAGAAGAAAGTTTGATATATATCAACCTGACATATGTCACTTTAAAATCAGCACAACGCCGCGATGTAGAGGTTAATAATGACGTAAATGACTACCGTGTTATGATTATCATGTCTGAATATGTCGTTTACCTTCGTCATTTATTCACGTCACGTCATACCAAATTTAGTATATGTGAAGCTAGCAAAAGGGTCGCGAGCACGCTATTAGCGTAGTATGTTGTGATGTTCTTACTCGACACGCGTGTCGGGATTATGATTTTTTTATTTATTTACAGAATACTGCGGTCGAGAGACCAAGCAGGGGGGGGGCATAATAAAAAGTGATTCACAATGTAACTTAAATAAAAGAAAGTTCAAGCAATAAAAACATGTCAAGGCAGTAGAATACAGAATAACATTTGAACAAAGTTAAATGGCAGCAAGAAATTGCAAATTGCAACCGGAGAATGCAAATCAAATACAACGTGAGACAGTCCGAGATCTTGAGTTGTACGGTTAAAAACGGAAGGAGACATAGTTATCGGAGTCAGGATTTTCATTATCGCAGAATGCTTCAAAAGGTAACGCGTTCCAATCATTGATCGTCCGAGGAAAGGACGAGTTCATGAAAAGATTAGTACGTGCGAAGTAAGGTTCAAGAGTGTAGCTGTGAGTATGTCGAGTTTGTCTTGAGATTCGATGTCCTATATAAGTTTCTGGATAAATGTTAAGTTTACGGAAATAAAGTGAGTGCAGAAGTTTCAGCCGGGCAACAGCTCTTCTGTGTTGTAAAGTAGGGATATTATTAATGACGATGATCGTTGTTGGCCGGTGATTTCTGTGGTAGGCATTAGAGATAAAGCGGACCGCCTTTCGCTGCACCATCTCAAGCTTCGTAACATCTTTCTTTATATGTGGGTCCCAAACGACACTAGCATAATCCAACTTTGGTCTTATAAAAGCATTGTAGTCCCACAATTTGATTTCTGAGGGCGCTGTTTTTTATTTGTGTCTCAGAAAACTGAGCTTTCTAGAAGCAGATGAGCATGTTTTTATAATGTGGCTTAACCATGTCAGGTGGCTTGTATTGGGATGCCCAAATATTTATATGCGTTAACCTCAGTCAATGGACTGTTGTTGAGAGAATACGTATAATGAAAACGGTGTTTTTGATTTGTTATATGCATGACAACTAAATTATCGCTATTTAATTTCATTAACCAACCTTCACACCACTTATAAATGGCATAAAGGTTGGATTGCAGACATTTCTGGTCATTCGGAGCAGTAATCGTTTTGTAAAGTATGCAGTCATCTGCAAGAAGCTTTATGTGGACTTGTGATGTGTCTATTGAATTAACAATGTCATTTATATACATTAGAAAGAGAATAGGTCCCAAAACACTACCTTGAGGAACTCCTGATGATACTGGTAGAATACCAGACATGCCGTCATTTACTTTATCCTACTGCTTGCGATTGTCAAGGTAAGAACGGATCCAGTCAATTTAACAGGTAGATGTAGGATAAATAATTTAAAAATGAGTTTGCTATGCGTGACAACATCAAAAGCTTTACTAAAATGTAAAAAAATAGCATCAATTTGATTCCCCGTATCCAGCGACGACGTAAACTCATGAATTGTTGTGACTAGCTGCGATGTGGTTGATAATGTTTTCCTAAATCCGTGCTGTAATGGCGACGGCAGGCGGTTTTCTTCAAGAACTTTTGTGATGTAATGTACGACTATGTGTTCTAATAGCTTACATGACGTACACGTGAAGGAAATAGGCCTGTAGTTTGCAATGTTCAAACAAGCACCTTTCTTAAACACCGGTACTACACGTGCCATGCGCCAGTCATGAGGAATGAAGGAATTTTCGAAGGAGAGGCGACAAACGCTTGTTAAAACGTGCGCAACGAATTCGGCATATTTACGCGAGAATGTGTTAGGGATATCATCTGGACCAGCTGAGGATTATTTTTCAGGTTAAGCAGCAAAGAAAATATGCCCTCATAAGTTATGAACTCGGGAGACATTACTGGAAGAAGGTTGTTCACGTTGGGGAACAGAAGAAGGTGGAAGAAGGTGATTCATGTTGGGAAGCAGAAAATACGAAGCAGAAGTATCTGTTAAACTGATCAGCGACAACCGACGCATCATTTACAATGGAACCATCAACAGTTATTTGACTGGGCATAGCATCCGTTTGTTCTAAATATCGCAACAATTTTTCAGGACTTTTTGTCGAAAATTCAGGTAATGATTGAGTGAAATACCTAATTTTCGCGTCGGAGAGTTTGAAAGGAAGGCTGACTTTTAATTTAGATACCTCACTAACTCGTTTTATGTTTTTTGACTAGTTTTAGCCTACGGTGTAAATGAATGATTTCTCTTGTCATCCTTGGATTGTTTTTGTTAGTGCGAACGTATTTAGAGGGGACACATTTTTCCATGCAATACTGAATAGTTTCTTTCAGAGCATCCCAGAGAGTTGTGACGCAGCCCGGCATGTTATCACAATATTCCCACAAACAGTCAAGTATTGCATGGTCATCGGCTTTAGCAAAATCTTTTATTAACTTTTTTCTTGTTTTTTGTACAACTTCACATCACCAAGCGGAAAGGAAAGGTACACCACCTTATGGTCCGACACACCATCAACCACATCCACAGAGTATGTAGAAGTATCATTAATAATAAAAATTAAATCTATTACCGAACGGGCACTTCCAGCTTGTCTGGTGGACTCTGTAACAGTTTGTTTTAGATCACACATAATCATAATATCCACAAGAGGGTTTATGTCCCCATCGAAAAAGGAAACGGGGTCACGCCAATCAATGCACGGAATATTAAAATCACCGGCGAGTATCACCCTGTTGCTCGAAAACTGAGCCATATGATCGCACAGTTTGTAAATGTATTCAGGGGAAGCCGATGGAGGCCTATACACAGCACACACGCCGCAGACATGGCCCCAGCAGTTTACTTTGAGGAACAAACTTTCATGACCATCGATTTGGTTTATAACAACACCTGTCAACGGATACCGTAAAACAATGGCTACGCCGCCGCCCCTACTTGGCAGATCACAGCGAAAAATGCTATAGATTGGCTGTATAAAAACGGAATCACAAACGTTGTCTTATAACCAGGTTTCTGTGATAACCGTTATGTGTGGATCTTGTTCAAGAAGCAACAGTTCAAGTTCGCCAATTTTATTTAAAAGGGTCCGAGCATTAAAGTTTAGTATCCTTAAATATTTTGCCTCTGCACGCGTTGTACGTCAACAAGTGGCGTCCCGCTGGGGGGGAAGTGGTTCTTAAAATTGGAAAAGAAAAGAAAAGTGAACCCCGCAACTGTCTGCAGCTAAGTGCGACACCTCAGCAGTGGTTCACATGGGAAGGGGAATGGGGGATAATAGACTTGAGCGAAGAGAGGAAAGAGAAAGGAGAGAGCGAGCAAAGGAAGGGGGGGGCGCCTAGAAATATAAGTGGTTATATCAGAAGAAAAGAAAAGGAAGGTGCCGACCCGTAACTGTCTCTCCTTACGAGGACACCTCAACAGGTCAGCAGAGGAATGGGATATGGGGAATAAAAGATATAGGGAGAAGGAAGGAGGGATAAAAAGAATAGAAGGAAAATAGACGGAGAAGAAGCCGCCAGCCAACGAGAGGAAAAAAGAAGGAGATAGGAAAGTGGGGATCCGGTCGAAGCAGTCCAAGGGCGGGGTGCCACAATGCGAGAGCTGCTCGGCATCAGGAGACCGCGGTGGGCGAACCAGTCGGCGGGAGCTACGCTGAAGTCGGAGATCGCGAGGGCACAACCGTCCAGCTTGAAATCCTCCGAGCGAATCGCGTCCCGCTGCTTAGGAAGTGCTACACGTTCATTTCTGGTGTCGTCCCATAAGAAGATGTCATCAATTTTCAACTTATCATGCACAAGATACGCGCTTCTTATTCACTCGGTCAACTTCGGTGCTATCCCAAAGAATCTTGCGCACGCGCAGTGTTTCATGACTGAAGTCATTTTGAATGAAAATGTTTGTCCTGTTAAGTTTGTTTGTTTTTTGAACGACAGCCTGCTTTTTATTGAAATCTTGAAAATAGGCTATTACTGGGCGTCGGCCGGTGCGGCGGCCAAGGCAGTGAATACGGGCTATAGACTCGCATTTAACTCCAAGTTTTTTCTCAAAAATGTCTCCAACAACACTTTTTCTTAATGATGCCTCGTTTTCCCCACTATTTTCCAAAATGCCATAAACGATTATGTTTGACCTTCGACTGCGATCTTCAAGGTCAACAAGTTTTCTGCTTTGCAAGGCCACTGAATTTTGAAGAGATAATGACGATGATTGAAGCGCTGTAATTAGCGGCAAGCTTTCCTTTGATTCTTTCATAAGTTGCTCTAGTGATTTTAAACGTGAGTCAAAATCACAAATGAGCTGCAAACACTCGCTAAACCTTTTTTTTCATTTCAGTAACCTTGGCGTAAATATCAGCCTGTCCCTTCAGTTCATTCTGTAAAATAGCAGCAGTGGAGGGATCCGGGTTGCTTTCAACATTGCCACAAATCAAAATTCCAAGAGCTACGTAACAGTCATAGGCAATACTCAAACAAGCGCCTGGGCACGCCAAAACCAATAAAAAAAACTCATCGCCACTCCTAACTGTAGAGAATGAACGACTAACCTGCACAGCGAGAACAAACTTCTTGGTTAGCGGCAAGGTCGCAGCCGTTTCACCGTGCCCACTGGTGAAGTAGTTCTGTGGTAGTGCTTTTATACTGTACATGGTGCATGACGTCACTGACATGCGCAGATCCTGAAGAGGAGTGTCCAACATGCCTGGCGTGAATGTTGATCTTGATTGCTGCCGTGTGTCTGAGCTTGCGTTGGTCGCACTGGCTCCAAGGCACACGTTACACGAAGTTGGTACGCCGGCAATAGCTAACAGGAAAACCAGCAGTGCGATGATGATGATGATTATCTGAGGTTTGCATTAGTCATATGTTTGCACCAGTCATATCTCTACTGAAAATTTCCGTTTGTGCGGCTCCGCACATACGCCATTATTGAACTACGGAAAGCCGTATGATACGGAAAGTTCCGCAGATAAGGAAAGCCCAGGATGCGGAAAGGTCCACACATAAGGAAAGCCGCATGATGCGGAAAGGTCCGCAGATAAGGAAAGCTGCATGATGCGGAAAGCTCCGCAGATAAGAAAAGCTGTCATATTTAAGCAGAAATGAAATTACCGTTCGAATCTAGTGCAAAGCAAAATTATGTGTGAATTGAATAGACGTTCACATCTTGAGTACATGCAATACTGTGTACAAATCACAATATTCCTTAAAGATGCATGATGAGGAATTGAATCATCGGCATCTTTCCCATTGTCGTGATGCGGAAGAAAAATTCACTTTAAATAAAATACGTTACAAAGCTACTAAATTAACATGCTAGTGATCATAAATGGTGGTTACATTGCAACATATTATGCAGTGTTTTATGCAAGACTTAAAAAACTTATAAAGTTATTATTTGCAATGGAGAAGCATTATTATACACATCCGCCCTGCTACAATCAATATATTTTTTGTCTGTATGCTCCAGCTGTGAATAGCAACATTGCAGTGTTGATGGTACGCAATTGAGGTGACTGCATCGTAATTTCACGAGCTCCACCGAAGCTACAGGATGGTGGCACAAAACACAATGTAACAGCAATTTTCGAACGAAATTTCAAACAAAAATAATAATCATAGCACTGTGAAAGTGTGGCGCTGTGTTTATCCCATGAACGCCTTGTGGAGATCGACGAAACACTGCTTGAGGCTCCGGCACCACTGTAGATTTGGGAGGTCACTGCCATAGAACTTATGTGTCCTTCATAGGCACATGATAATGTAAATAATTGGCACAAGTAATGTCAGACACACAAGTTAGCACCTTAGTTCACTTGCACAAGAAATATAACACACAGAATGAAACTGAAAATGTAAGGCAGACAATCCTTCATGTTATGCATATGTGAATATTAGAAGAAAGAAATGTGTAAATTAGTTCTGCCACATGAAAGAAAACAGCATGCTTATCACAGTGAAAATAACTAGGTTGTTGCTACAATTTTCAATGATAGAGATAATTTATTGATATGTCCTTATAAAATTATTATTTAAATGCTTCCTGCACACTAAAACTTAAGGAACTGCCAGTGAAAGGTCTCAATGTACATTTAGTAGTGCGTACATGTACATTTTCTGCCTTTAAACTATACAGTTTGTGCACAAAATTGGCATCTTGAACAGGTTTGAGACGTAAAACTATGCAACTTATGAAGGTTAAAATCACCATGAAAGCAAGCAGGATCAGGCAGGTGCCGTTAAAAATCTGTGCAAGCCAGACTACTGTAACAAAACTGCACAGAGATAGGGAAACAAGAGTAAAAAAAATTCGGCTGCTGACCCGCAGGTCACAGTTTGAAATCCCGGCTGCAGCGGCTGCATTTCCGAAGGAGGCAGAAATGCTGTAGGCACGGGTACTCAGATTTGCGTGCACGTTAAAAAACCCCAAGTGGTCAAAATTTCCAGAGCCCTCCACTACGGGGTCTCTCATAATCATATAGTGGTTTTGGGACGTGAAACCCTACATATCAATCAAGAATAACAGAAATAAACTGCCAACAGAAAAGTTGGGTGCATGTGCTATATGTAAGTGCTTACACCTTACTACATAGTGCAAGCTCATTCCATTTAAAATACCGATATTGAAAATAAGTGTTCTATTAGGAATGTAAAAGATGAGGTAGAATTGAACGACTCTATAAAAAGTGACCCTATTATGACATCACGTTTTCTTATAACAAAGTTGACTAAGACTCTGAAATATCATTATCCAAGAAAAAATCTTTAAAAGAACAATCCAGTTCAAAGTCATAATTTTTAATATGGCTATTATGACTATAACCAAAACATCGAGCTCAACAAGGCTCATGTTAATTTTTAAGGCTTATGTTCACTAGACAATGATTTATACCACAAAAAGCACAGCGTTCAGGTAAAGCACCACACAAAAAAGAAAACAGACTTTTTTGTTATTACCTACAGTGCCTTTAAATTGGTATTTTCACCCCTACTTGCCGCTTTTATCCAAGTAACTGGTGTGAAACAATTTAGCTGAAAATGCACTGTGCCTCCAAAACTTGTTGGCTGAATCTGAATATTTAAAAATGGTGAAACTTGCACTAAATGAGGCTCCACAAGCCTTGGAACAGCGAGACTGCATGACTCTTAGGACTGCTTTGGTTACTTGTGTTTTGTTTCTGGGCCTAAGCATGAAGACAAGGACCTAATTGAATTGCTGCTAACAAAATTGCTTTCGAAATTGCCCGAGCGTCAAAGGATGCTCAGACATTTGTTGTTTTTCCCACTGGGCCATTCTACATCAAACATTCATACCATACTGCCTGGCGACCATCACAGATATATAGTTTTAAAAATGGTGGTAAGTTACTCTTTTGAAAACAGTTATTTGCTGAAATATTTTGAACAGAAAAAAGTAGTGGTCACGTGGGTACCTTCAGAACTTCGCAGAATGTCATGCGGGTATTGTTTGTGAGAAAACTTTTAAAGTACGGCTTTTTCTTGCCATATCGAATTTGATCTCATAATAAGTAAAGGTGCTTCTTTAAAGTATTTGAAGCCGAGTAACTAATGTGAGATTTTTCCGCTACAATGGCTTTGAAGAACTCAGCCAAACTGTTTATCGTTTGCACTTCTTCTATGGCAATACTGCACTTTGTATGAATATTTGAGCCATAAATACTCACTCCACAGAAGGTATATTTCACGAAAAAAAATAATGTTATGACCAGATTACAAATATCACTATATAATTGTTTTTTCCACATTGAGATGCAATTTGCACTAAGTGTATAATTGAAACTACCTTTATATGTAAGTTGAAAGCAAATAAACAGTTCTTGTTATATGGCAAGTGTTATTATTACAATTTTTGTTTCAATGAAGGAAATGATTTTCGAAGTCTCCTAATAAGGGCCATGGGAAGCTTTGGAACGGCAGCTGTCATATATCAAATGCGAAAACAGCCATCATTACGAAATTTCAAAAATTATTTTCTTCTTTAAAACAAAAAGTGTAATCACATAACTTGCCACATAAAGAGAACTGCTTTCTTGCTTCTGATGTGGCAAAAAAATTGTACTAATGTTACTGAGCTTTATGCACTACACACAATCACCTTTACTTATACCTAGACCAAATTTGGTGTAGAAGAAGCAGTATTTTTGAAATACGTTTTTACAAACAACACCCAGACAACATCATGGGAAGTCCAGAAGGCACCAAGGTGGCCTAATATTTTGTTCTCTGCGATATATTTTAGCCTTTTGCTGTTTTCAATACAGTAAACGAGCACAATATACTTTTTTTTCAAAACACATTTAGGATGGTTCGCAAAATAGCTGGGACGTTTGATTTGGAATTGTCTCACTGCCTGTATTTATTCTTCAAAAGCTCAAGCTATCACCTCTCTGTTACTGCCTTAATACAACGCCTGCATAGGAAAGAAAAAGGCAGGTCTGACAAGGTTCGCAAGGCAAGATATTTTCATGTTGGATAAATTCATTACCATAAACAGCAGCAAATAACATTGATTTTGAGTAGTCCAAGACACAAGCTATATTCCAGTATACTTAGAGCCAAGTGCAAACTTTTCATTTCATCATGTGTGGTGATAGAGAGAAAGCACTTAGTACAAGACTGATCAGCCTGTAATTGAACTGAATGAAGTACAATGCACTGTTCAATCCAACACCACATCGGCATGTTTACTATTGCAAAGCCATGTGTCATTGATTCATGCACTAGATGAGACAATGCAAATGTAAAAAGAGTGAAAAAAAGAAAACAAGGAAGAAAAAGAAGAAAAGGGGGATGCAAAGTAGGAGCAGTGTAGCACACTACTTTTACTTTGCATCCCCCATTTCTTTCTCCTTTTCTATTTTATTTCTTTCACCTTTTTTTTGCTTCCCTTACTCCCAACCTCCGACAGGGAAACACGTTGTTTCATCGCAATAAATTTTGAAAGGAAGCGAGGGCTGCACTCTTCTGCGTTATAGGTTTTTTTTTCAGACAAACATTTCCAACAGGCACACACACTTACACCAAAAGACGATGTTATTACTAACCCCATTTAAGCTAACACGCCAAGTATGACAAGGTGACTTCTAAAAAATAGGTCCTCCAATCACAACATCGGCCAACCTGTCTGAGGCACTTTCACTGTTCACCCAGATTACCCCACTAGATGCTTCCATCAGTCGACTCGCATCTTCATTTTGCATAACACTAAGACGAGCTTACATTGATGAATACGCACGAAAGTTTAGTGATGTATCATGCGTCAGATTAAGTAACTGTGTTAAAACAATTATTGATAGGTTGCCTCCAGGCTTTTTATACTGCAATACGGTGCTTGAAGTAGCCTGAAACTGCGTAAAATCTTCTATGCACATGAATCTAATTGACAACGTATAGCACAACATGCCGAAAAGTATTGCGAGAAACATGATAACGAAAAAATGACTAGCCACCCAAAGTTTTTCGCTGTACATGTTTAAAATGTTCATGTTCACCCACACGAGGTGATTATGATTGCAAGCCGAAAAAAACCTACAAGTAAGACCTTGGGGCCTTCTGTAAGTAGACGTGTAGCATTTTTTCTTTGGAGGGCTTTACATCTATAAGTGAGGAACAAAACTCCTGTACAATGAAGAATGTTGGCAGCTATCAGTTATAGAAAAAACTAATGCAGCTAATCTTCCCTGACACATCTGTACATTTGCAGAGGTGACGAAGCTTCTGTCATTTGTGGCAGTAACTCCAACAGGACCAGTGCGAAACTTGGCACTACTTGGCTGAAAAAATGTCCAAACATACCTGCCTGACTCCCTCTAGCCATTCTGGCTGATTCTGACATGATTTCTTGACTGCTGGCTGGACAAAACCAATACCACTGAAGCACTCACAATACACAGCGTGATGTTCTTCTGGAGTGGTCAACTTCGTCTTCCGCGATGAAAGAGCAGCACAGTGTACTGATAAGGCACTCCTTGCAATGGTTTTCAATGCCACACAGTGACCTTGCTGTTCCTGTCGAAGAGAGCTTCGGGAGCTTAAAGGGTGCTTGCTCTTTTCTGGGGGCTGCAGCCGCTCCTCGTTTTCTGCTCAAGGTCAACCTGCACTAAGTTGTAGACGAGGCTTTAGGAGTTGTATATAATGATATACAAATTTTCGCGGAACACACATTTCCTCGTGGCATACTGAAGAATTTCTTATAAAACTTAAGGCCTTGCATATGCAAACATTTACAATCGATCCGAAGATGCACTTGACTTTAAAGGAGCAGGTTTGTTATGTAGTGTATATAAAGAAAGGTCATTCAGCACTACCACAACTACAGTTGCACACGAAAACAACATTAGCTGGGCGCTTTGGGCCGCTTTCATGGCATAGCTTAAGCTGACACTGATCGTGTAATGATAAGAAAACTATGCAAAGATAGCCTGATCGATTTCAGGCAGTATTGACGGGTATCGCACGAATCTGTCGTTGTACTCATGAGCAATGCACAAAATTCAACATCAGTACCAACCCATTCAGCTAAAATTTTGATTAGGATTTCTTGATTAACGAGACTGAAAAGTCGCCAGAATATGTGATTGGAGGTGAAAATCAAAATGCGTAAATTGAACTGCATTCTTTTTGCAACTTGAGTGGCATTTCCTTTTAAAATTGCACTTAAAAAGCCTAAAAATCAGTGTGTCATGCAGCCTGTATGTTTACTGCAAATAGGTTGATGCTTTAACATGCAAAAAGATTAGTGGTCAAAGTTAAAGCATATATCCATATTACCTGTGCCAACATTATTCTGTGCTGCCTACGCAGAAGAGTTAATCCTCAAAAAGCAGCACTGCCGTCGTGGCAAACAGTGAGAAATATGTGCATTTCACACGCATGTGAAATGCATGCTTTCGCTGCAAACTGGAATGCACAAACATATAAAGCTGTTATGCTGACCTCCCACTGTTTGCAGCCTGTGTTGTGTGACACTTCATAGCAGCCAGAGACCCGGAAATTCTTAAAAAGTTTCCAGCACTTTCTGTGTTACCAATAAATGTACTCATGAAAGCCGTGTCAAAGAAAAAGAAACAAGCCCCGAAAATTCTCTTCTTTCACTGCATGATTATACGCTCAGACCAGTAAGCTTTCTATTGCAGCAAAAAACAGCTACTATAAAAATTGACGTTCGGTTTAATTAACTGCTTTATGCTTTAAGCCATGTTATTATGTTCAACAGGTGTCCTGTTTTACACGATCTGGTCTGCATGAACTCTTGAACCGGGCACCATATAGGTTCAAAGACACACACAGAGTTTGAGACAAACCTAGTTTCCCGTGGAGCATCCTTATGCACTATAACAATACAACTCAATCTAGTTAGTTGATCAGAACGAGGTGAAAACAGCTCGCACTTGAAAAGGACGGGCAGAAGGAATGACACCTGCACCCTGTGCTCCCTGTACATTCTCGTTGATGGGGCAGTTTTTACCTTATCCTTATGCAATTTCGCATTTATAACATTGCTCGCTGCATATTCTTTGTGGCATTAAAGTGTGTGATACCTTTATGTGTCGCCCATGTAATTTAGAAAAATAGCATTCAAGATAGCTCGATTCAAAACTAACAAAGTGCATCCAGCAACATGTCATATACGCATTCTTTAGGCAAGTGGCAGAATGATTTATTCTTCAAAACATATCTTACTTGTAATCACTACAAGAGCTAACTCGTACACTAGCACATTCTGTTTGCCTCTTCAGATTCTAAGGTACTTTTTTTAGCAAACACCAGATAATCTGCAAGAAGAATAAAAGTGTTGTAGTTGTGAAGAAAGAAAAGTAGAGGGAAAAAAGATAACTTTCCCTGGACAGGGACCAAGCCTGCGACCCTCGAATAACGTGTCCGATGCTCTATCAACTGAGCTACCATGGCGGCTATCCCCATTCAACTTTGTACACTATATATGTGCATTTAATCATGGAAGAGTCAGTCAGCGTTGCCTGTTAACATTATGGCGAGTGTGGGACAGCTTTTTTTTTGCCTACTGGCGGCACGCAGCACGCGCTATTATTACATGAGCTAACAGCAGACCAATTATCCCTCATATACAAGCTCATGACACCAAGCCTGCCATAACAAGTTCCTCACTACAAATGAAGGAAAAAAGGGCTCGTTTTTCTTTGTTAGAAACGATATTATTAAGAATTGACAATGCTGCCAGTTAAAGTACTAGGGATATAATGGAAGTATTTTAATGTACTTGACAAGAATGTAACGTGGAAGATAAGGTAACTAGTCGTGCGGAATAACCGAATCTGGAAACCTTTGAATAATGCATCTGATGCCCTACTACTAATTATCACAGTTATCTACCCATCCACCTATGGGGTGTACATGTGCATTGAGCGCAGAGGCGTTAGTCAGGCTGCCATCTTGTAATGACATCACATGCTACGTGATGCCAATAGAAAAGAAAAAAGTGTCCCAAACTAGCCATGATGGCAACAAACGGGGCTGACTGTCTCTCCGACGATTAGGTACACATATATAACTTGCCAAGCGGAAGGGGCAACAGCTGCTGTGGTACGTAACACAGTTGGTAGACCACCGCACGCTTTATTCGTAGATGAGAGGTTCTGTCCCTCACCATGGCAAGTTATCTTTTCTTCCACTTTTATTTCTTGACAATTACACTACGAGAACTTCCAATATCCCACTACTTTTTTGGCAGCATTATGCATCTGTTAGTTCTCAGAAAATCTGCTAGTCATAGGAGGTGGCAATGGTTGGCCCTCCCACCTAAATGCACGTACACGAACACACGCACAATTGATAAAAAAACAAGTCACACACCGCAAACATTACTGAGATTCATTGTTTCAGATTCATGAGTAAAGGAAAGAACTATAAATTTAAGGGTTCGTGGTCTTTGCTGAACTTATTATAAAGAGGACTAACAGACAATGATGCCAAACAAACTGATGTTATCAAAAATAACAAAATTGTGAAAACAAAAGTGAACGAAAACGTAACTTGGCAACAAGTTACTAATGGGTTCTCATTTTTTGACAATTGAATTGACATTACTTTTTATTACATCCTCATATATATTTCTGGGTAACGTTGCCGGGTAATTCTCATTATTAGAGTGGTGAGTAGGCCGACAAATGAAGGATAGGGCATTGATACTTTTTTGAACCCCAAATAGTTTGAGGACCTTAAAAGAGTGGAAGCTGCTTTGAGTAGACCAGAATGTTTAGTTGGAGCAAAAAAAAGTACACACATTTTTACCAGGCTTTCTAACACATTTTGAGACATAAAAGTGTACAGTGCCAGTAATGTTAAGTACCATTCATTTGTCACACCATGCACTGTAGCCGGTGAAGTTAGAGTGGTGATATTCAAGCATTAATCAAGCACGCCACCAACTGCGTTCACATCTATGGTCGCGTATTTTAAAAATAAAACTGCTGTATAGTAAAAAAAATGAGAGCATTTATGACTTTATCCAAATCAAGTTATACCGACTGGGTAAGCGAACCATTTGCATAAAAGGGTTCATGAATTATAACTATGTGAACAATGTCAGCAACACAGGGCAAAGTGACAATAGTTCTATTAAAAAGTTCTCTCATTATAACATGCATGAAAAGCACCACACCAGAATATCTTATAGTGCATGTAATAGTGACACTACTAGACACTCAATTGACCTTTTAGAAGAAGAATATCTTCTTCACGTTCAAGGGGCAACCACTTCGCCTTTTTCTGAGCTTTTCTGTGAATATTTCTTGAATTTCAGATATCATTAGGATTGAATTATAGTGAACAGATTTTGCTTACACACTGAAACCTAGTTCTGTATGTAATTGTATTAAAAGGTACCAAACCACCTCCACTTATTTTTTAACATTTAAAGCAAATGTGTACAACGACTTCAGAATAGTGTCCTGATCAACAATGATAACTGCAGCAGCACAGCTAGCTAGGGGTGCCTAAAAAGTAGCTAGAAACAACCCCTTTTCCTCTTTGAGCCTTTTGGAAGTGTTCAGCCTCTCAGAGCTCACCTTACAACATTTTTTTTAAATTATCACGGCTATGCATCCATTGTAAAGTCATGCACAGCTGCAACACCACGACTAATATTCAACCAGGTTTTGGTTTAGGATCCCTTTATAGTGGCAAGCTAAAGATATCTGCATTTGTTCGACACATATTAAGATGCAGTGAAATGTGATATGGTAATCTCATTTAGAATGCACGCCATATGGCTTCATTGTATATGTGGCACAAGTAACTCTGGTTGCAAAACAATATGGCACAGCCTAAACAGACGTCACCGACCACTCCAATCATAACTTGCCTTTGCTACTTTCCCATTATCCTCACAGCAAAACAATGAACAATTGAGTCTGCTATAGATATGTGCAAGCTTATGCTAACGACCACGTATGAAGGGTGTTTTATCATTATTGAGATCAGTTATTTGTTGAAGAACACTTGCTTTCAAACACAAATACATTGCTGTCGAAGCATTAAGACTCAACTATAAAGCAAAAAAGAAGTGTCTCTTTAAAAAGTACAGGCTACAAGGTATAACATAAATATTTGATATACTTGGGATGTAAGGCATGCACAAGAGGTGCTGCCATATTATATTTTTCCCTGTGTTGAAACCTGCTTGCTTTACTCACCCAACACATCTGTAAAGATGCCAAGAAAATACCAAGCAGCTGATGCAGCATGGTTGAACACAAGTTCAGGGATTCCACCGTTTATATTGGCTAAGCAGCCCTACAGCCTCCACAGTCCTGCAACTATAAGTAAGACAAATATAGTTTACCCAAAGTTCTTAGTTTACAGACACACATGCAAGACGCATAACCATCATATAGGAAGTTTGCATAATAATGTGCTGGGTAGCAAAACGAATGCCAATATCAAGTAAGTATCCCGGCCTGCCGCTTCTTTCTTTCCGTTCTTAAAAATTAATCAATTCATGGTTAATAAATGTTCCCCCAATGTGAAATGTTACTGGCAGTCCAGTAAAGAATTGCAATGTATTTCAAACAGAATACAATTCATGGCAAGGAAGCATGCAATAGCGTTTTGTCAGCTGTTCAAGAAAACAGCATGAAGTTTAGCTAAAACCCAAGTTTCTTATAAACACTATTCAATTTGATATTTAAACTTGTGAGCATTATGTGAAAGAACACGGATTCAAGTTTAGTCAATGATAACTTATAATGTGCTGTTGTGAATGCAACTAACTGAATAATAAATGATAATTTTTGCTTGAGCATTTAGAGTTATGAACACTATCGCACTTGCCAGCTGCATCTTGTCGAAAACCGCGGCAAGCTAGGCTAGTTTCTGTAGGTGAGCAGTAATGAACAGTGCAAAGTGACAACGAGAAACGCCAGTAACAACAGCATGGGGCAAGCACAGACTGCCAACTGTGTAATTCATTACACAAAAGTTCGCCTGAATATCAGTCAGACAACTCGTGTAAACTCGTGAAGGTCCAGTTGGAAATGAACAAGTTACGAAATCAACAATGTCTGCTTTCTCTAACAAAACCCTCATTCACATAAAGTAAGCAGCGATAGGCCCCTGCCAAGGTACGTCAAAGCAAAAGGTGTGCCTGGAAAAACACTCCCACTAGTGGCTCAGCCCGGTACAGTCGTGCGGTGTTTGGGGCAAGTTGTAATTTTTCAAAGCTTACACTTCACGTTACAATGTCGACATTAGCTGTAGTATGTGTCAGCAAACATCTAGCTGCGCGTAAACTGTGAGGTGAACTATTTGCCACGCTGTCTGTTTATCTTGAAGAAGTGAACACACGTTGTCGCCTATGCGAGGAACAGCGGCATAGTCTTCAAAAATGTGCACTGTAATTGCGGCATGTAGTGTGCATTAAAAGGTATTGATTGAGAATATCGGTTCATTTGGGAGTATTGTGTGCGGTGTGTGCAGTGTGAATAACAATGTCTCTTGTTTATGAAGACGTTAGCACTTGTGGCAGCGACCGGTTGTTGAAAAAACTTGATTCGACATTTTAGTCAAGGTGAATATGCACTTGACGCGATTATCTGCGAGTGGGTACAATTCGGTGTTTGCGCTGTGTGCAGAAAACAAAATTGCATGGTCACTGGGCTAGAAGATACTATTTGCTGAAGCTGCATGTATGCGTCGCCCCGACGAGTACGCAAGCCCAATAAAGGTATAACTCGTTTTATCGAAAGCCTCATATGTCTTCATGTAATAAGCAAAGATTCTTGTTTCACATATGCTCAGTACCTTTACCGCTCGATATTCATGAAGTGACAATGCACACTACAAGTTTGTTTGTTAGGTCCTAAGGAAGCAATGTAAATATGCAAATAAGTTGTAGGTGTCAGATGCAGAGATGTAACTGCACAAAAGATTACGTATATATTAGGCTACAGGTTTGGAATCGCATACATATCAGTGGGCTATCAGAAACGTCACCAACAACTTCCTTTCCAACCAGTCCTTGCAACAAGGAGGGGAATAGCTGGCACAGTGCTCGAAGTGACGTCGCACGGTTTGCAAACACAGAGAGGTTTTTTACTTAGGCACCATTTTGCACAATATATTTTTTAGATGCAAGACTGTACTCGTCCCACATTGATCATACTGATGTCTTTTGTTCTTACTTTGTGCTTTGAATTACTAGGCATTTAGTCGTCATGATCTTTGAAAGCTATTTTCAGTGTTCTCTCTCATATTGCTGAAACTGTGTTGTTGCATAAATTGGGCAAAAAACCAACACAGAAAGGCTTTCACAATAAATACACCAACATGGGTATTCTCCTGCAAACAAATTCGGCACTGGTCCTGTCAATACCCGTCTTCCTTCTCTCTTTGCCTTGTTTGTGCTGAACATCCAAACACCTGATGAGTTAGATGAGAAATATTAACGCATCAAAACTATAATTGCTTGAATCAGCAACTACACAACAGCGTGATAACCGCACCCCTGCCACACAGCAGCGAAACATATTTTGAAGGTGCTAGCAATGTATTAGTTTATAAAAAGCAACTCTGGCAGATTACAAAACCTCACATTGTGCATGCAAGTTTTCTTCAAAGTCAGGCGTACAATGTAGGTGCTTGCCGGTACATTATTCGTTACAAGCAAAGGCGTCTTGCAGGTACACATACAGATTGCCCGAACACCTCTCTCTCTCTACACTAGGCACACACAATATATCTTTTAACAAGCATACACCAGTGTTTAGGGGCATAATAACGCTCTACTGTGAACCTATGCTTATCAAACCACTTAGGTGGTTGGCTAGGTGAATTGAGCCAAGTTACAAGTTCTATCGCCCGCGAACGTGAAGAAAATGCTGCTTCGCATCAAATGGCACCGAGGCTTTGTTTAATCAATAACGTAGCAGGCGCCGTGTGCGTCCTCCTCACTACAATGCACCTATGAAAAAATCGATCACCATACACATGCACGTTGCCGCAGTTGTCGCGAATTAGCTCCAGTAAGGCCGCGCCGATGCGCTTAGCGTTGTCAAAGCGAATCGGCCACCGCACTCGCAAAGGCGCGTAATGCTGCCGTTTCACGACGCCTCGCTCGAATGCGGCAACACACACTTGCGCTGAGTGGCATACTTAGTCTACATTAAAAGTGTCCCCCTTACCCTTAGTTTCTTTCACACTGTCCTGAGGGAAGCGACCACAGGCGTCAGCTGTCACCTCGGAGTCCTTCGAGTGCCCGCACAACCCGCCAATTCCTTGGACGACTCGCACTTGATCCGCACTCGAACAACCGCGGGAATAGGGCGCAATCTTTGCACATCACAAGAACAAGGAACGGCGCTTCTTTGCGTAAATTTAACATTTCGTACTCTCGTGAGAAGCAGCGCGAAAGCATGAGAAACGCACCGAAACGGCATGCCCACGGAAACAAAGAAGACAAACAAGATGTGGCTTTAGCTGCGAATGGATTTGACCTGGATATCTGTGTGAGAAAAATGAAAAAAAAAACATCTGGCGCTGCTATAAACTGAAACAAAAACGTATGTTATCTGGCGAAATAACTTCAAAAGTGATAAACGGTTATTCAAAAACAAGTTACAAATTATGAATATTTTCGCAGGCCTTTGTTTTGTCTTTTGTTCTAGCAGACGACAGCCTCCTACTGCTTCTACGACAGACGTGGTGCGGTTTTACGTTCGGTGCGTGCCGCCGATGCAAAGCTCTATAGTAGTCATAGCAGAGCTATGAATTCTCAATGAATCATAGGATGACTACAAAGCAGTAACATTTTGACATAGTGCAGTACGCAATCTTTGAAGGCATGACATTTCTTTGCTGTGAAGTAAATCGAAGCAAGCCGGCCGGCGCAATCAGCTGATGTCGCCACTACGCGAGGCATTGTCGTGCGCAATAGCGTCGCGCCTCGCGCTTGATTTGTAATCAAGCAAGAGAGCTATTAAGAGGAATACAGCTAGATGCAGGGATTAATAGCGTATCACTCTAATTTCCTGTGGTGGCCAACTAAATTGCAAGAGAGCCCCGGGAAACAACCTTCCACTGCTCAAGTTTGTGTGTGGGTGTAAAAATACTTGTTTTCATCCGCGACGGGGCTGCTATCTATAGTTGAAAGACATGCGAAAAGCATGTGACGTATATACAATCACAAAACATATGCACACAACAATAAATACAATCGCATATCATACGTAAATTTGCCAACGCATAGCGTGTGAACAGCAAATTTATATATGTAACTTAAACGCGCGCGCGTTCTGTCCAGCGCGAATAGCTTAGCTCCATTCTTTCCTCGGCACTCACGCGCGTCGGACACAAGAATCATGTGCTCCGTAGGAGCGGTGTTTGCGGCACATACTAGCCGTGGTACAACACAGTGTTTTTACATGGTGATGTGCGCGGCAGACCGTATCGAGTACAAGATTTCCGAGACGCGCTCGGACCTACAGGACTGCTGCCGGAGGCGTTGGCACTGGGGGCCTACCAGATAAATCATGCCTGGGCAGTCACCATGAACAGCGCGGACGCTACGAGACGCTTGCTGGACGTGAAGGAACTGAAAGTCAAGGGTCGACGCTGCATTATCGTAGACCCCCAGGATCAGCAGGTGCGGCTGCGTCTTCATTGGCTGCTGTATGGCGTCAACGATGAAGACGTGCGAACGACGTTGGCGGCTTATGGGAAGGTTGTACAAGTCACCAGGGAGAATTGGCGTGTTCAAGGAGTCAGCGACAAGGGGTCAACTACACGGACTGTGCTACTTAAGCTCAAGAGTGGCGTGAAGGATGAAGATCTCCCGCATCAAATCAGGGTGGCTAATGAACTGACACTTGTGGTTGCACCTGGTCGGCCAATGCAGTGTCTGCGCTGCCAAGGTACCGGCCATGTTAGAAGAGAGTGTAAGGTACCCCGATGCTCGCGTTGTCGGCGGTTTGCCACAGCGAAGACGCGTGCATGCGCACGTACGCTTCGGCTGTAGGATCAGCTAAAGGTGAAGACCCAGCAGAGTTGGTGATGGACGTGACCGAGGCTGAAGACGCGGCGAAAGGCGCAGGCGACGTGGTGAACCCAGAAGCTTCAACATGTACTGCCACAGCGACTGGTGGTGATGAACCAACAGTACAAGCAGACATAGAATCTGGGGAGGTTACTCAAGAGCCAGCCGGCCAAACCGAAGAAGGCTTCACAAGTACCCCATCGAAGGAGCCGGAGCCGGTGGAAATAACCGAACTTCCAGTGTCGTGCGAGAGTATCAGTGGTGGGGCGTCAAGCAAAAGACCCCGCGAGCAGTTTGCAGGACGGCGTGAGGCGTCCAGTGAAAAGCATGAAGAGCGGCCACCTGCGAAGGTGACATCGTTCAGACGCAGCAGCACAAGGCTGCGTCCCAACCCGAAATTGGACAAACACTGGCCTCCTTTGCCCTCCAGTGGCACTGGTTCACCTGGAGGCTCCGAAGATGTCTAGCTCTATGCTAGATGCTGAAGGTAAGCATCATGCCCCGGGCTAACTTCTTCATGATGTAGGCATGGCTTTTGCACCGAAACTTAGAGTGGAAACGTTAAATGTTCGAGGTCTTGCCGCGAAGCGGAAACAAAGCCAAGTCTACTGGCTGCTCGTGGATCGTGATCTGGATATACTAGCTGTACAAGAAACAAAAGTAGACGCTGAGGAGGAGACCCGGGGCATGGTGCTGAGGTTTACGGCGCGTTACTTATAATTGTAAGTCAAGCAATAGGCACGTCTGCGGGCTGTTTTGTTCATTAAGAAGTTACCGGGTCTGGTAGTGCAAGATACATTCTCTTGCCCGTCTGGTAGATTGGTTTTCTGTGATTTTGTATTCAATGAAAGTCAGTGGCGTATAGTGTGTATTTATGCACCAACCATTTGCGAGGATCAATCACTTTTTTTTCAAGCCTAAAGCAGCACTTCACTTTGGAAAGGAAATATGTATTACTTGGTGATTTTGACTGCGTCCTCAACGAGCGAGATCGTGCAAACGGACGCGCCAATTTCAATAAAAGTAGTAGGACGCTAGCGGACGTAATTACTGAATTCGAGTTAGAAGACGAGGGCAGTTGTATGGAGGGAACGCCGGATGTGTGTTTCACACATCTTCAGGGGAATAGCCATGCGCACCTCGATCGCATTTACGTGTCGCTTGAATTAATAGCCCACTGTAAGACATATGCTGTCTACCCTATACACTTCAGTGATCATTGTTTAGTTAAATGCGATATGGGAGAGAAAACAAAAGGTAGAACTTTCTCATGGGAGCTGTGGAAGATGAATTCCACTTTGATCACTGACGAATATTTCTTAGATCAGGTAATGAACTGTATCAATGAAATAAAAATGGACGATGAAGTTAAACTTGCAGAACAATGGGAAGAGTTCAAGTAGCGAATAAAAATAAAAGCTATTGATCGTTCTTGCGCATTGAGTTACGAAAAGAAAAAGTCAGAAAAATAACTCCGAAAGACTTTTGAAAGACTAATAGACTTGGAGTGCAAACAACCGGCAGAGTATAAAATTGACATACGTAATATTAAGCAGAAAATTGCACTGCATGACGAGGAACGCTATCGCGGTGCACTCGTCCGTGCTAGGGCTGAGGCATTAGCGATTGGAGAGGCGCCAACCAAAAGAGCGTTAGGGGTGGAGAAAACGAACGCTCGACAGAATCATATCGAAAAAATAGAGAAGGATGGTCACGAAGTAACTGATACGGACATCATTTTATCCGTATTTTCAAGTCATTTTAAAAACCATTTTGCGTGTAGACAGGTAAACCAAGAAAAATTTAAAGAAGAATATTTAGGACGCATGCCGAAAGTGAGTGAGGAAGTGAAAACGCTTTGGAATTATCTATATCTGCATCGGATGTTGAACGGGCGATTGACAAGGTAAATCCTGGAAAATCTCCAAGACCAGATGGTCTTTGTGCCAAGTGGTACAAATGTTTTTAAAAGTGAACTGTCTCCTATACTTGCAGGCGTTTTAATGAGCCATATCAGGAAAAGAAATTACCACCATCCTTTGGTGAATCGCGTACCGTTCTCATTCCGAAAACAGACGAGGCTGAAAAGCTCAGGAACGTCACAGCGTACAGGCCAATCGCACTGACAAACGTAGACTACAAAATATTAATGAAAAATTTGGCGGCTAGACTTCAGTCAGTAATAAAAGATATCGTCGGTCCACACCAAACGTGTGATATCAAAGGTCGGTCCATAGTTACAAACGTTCATAAAATGCGATCCGTGCTCGAATGTGTTGACACCAGTCAAGCTCGTGTGGCCATACTCCATCTGGATCTGGAGAAAGCGTTTGAATGCGTTGCCCACGCTCTTTTGTTTGTAGTATTGAAGTACATTAATGTTGGTAAGATTATTATTGACGGAGTAGCCATGGCATATCGGAATGGTAGTACGAGACTAATTATCAACAAGACATTGGGCCCCCTAATTAGAATTGAGCGCTCAGTGCGTCAAGGTTGCCCTGTTAGCCCACTGTTGTATTGCATCTATATTGAAACTTTATGTCGGTCGATATTGCAGAATAACATCATTAATGGGTTTAGAGTACAATCTTCAGAGGTCAAACTACTCGCATACGCTGATGATGTTGCGATTTGTAGCACTTCCTGTGTCGGTATTGAAGAATAAATCAGAGTTTCTAAATCTTTCGCCGAAGTTACAGGAAGCCACATAAACTGGGGTAAATGCCTCGGCTTCTGGCATGGCTATTGGCCTTCAACATGAGAATTTTTTGCAGCCAATAAATGGACAAGAACGTCAGTTAAATATCTCGGAGTGCAGCTCGAGTCATACAAAAGTACTGACGAATATTGGACACAGCAAACGAAAGAAAAAAAGAGAAAGCGAATAGGTGGAATGCAACTTATCTGTCCATGTTTGCTAGGGCTACTGCATGCAACTGGTTTTTTGTGTCTAAGCTGTGGTATGTGATGCAAGTGCTGTACTGTCCCCGGGTCATTGTGCAAAAATTACATCGGGTGTTTGCAATATTTGTGGGGGGGTCTAACTGGGAAAGGTTCAGTCGCACGAATTTGCTTAGACGGGTGAAGTGTGGAGGCCTTAGGCTAGGACATCTTTTTATCAAGCAGTTAGTAAATAGGTTTTTCTTTTTTCGTGAAACAAGAGATCCTTTTCTACTAACAGTGTGTCAAACAAGACTAAGTAGACTGTTGCCCGAGTTTGTTGTGAGCACCTATGTTACCACAGAGGCTGTGCAAGGATACATGAAAGAAGCAGGGGCCAGCGAGCGGTTTTTGTGTGTTCGTTTTTCAACTGACTACCTGTGGTCTGTTGGAAAGAAAAAAAACTGTAGAAAGATTTATGTGACACGATGCTCCCCGTCCCACTGTACAGAGCGCTATATACAGCACGCAAGGGTCAGAACGTACTTAAACGAGTTAAAAAAACTCCAGCAGCTCCAAGTGCGAAAACGTTCTTTTTCAGTTTACACACTGGAACAGTTCCTGTAAGAACCTTTCTAGAGGAGCGTGGGTTTGATATGCCTTGGGGATCTCACTGTCTAATCTGTAGAAAATCGAAAACTATCAACAATGTTTTCCTGCACTGTTGGGAAGGAGTTTGTTTTTGGAACGTATTACAAAGAACAATCAAAAAAGAGTTTGCGTTAGACCCTCAAGGGATCAGGTATTTGGCAATAGAGAATGAGGATGGATTTCCTTTCGATTTTATCATGACGACTGCCTTGCACAGTATATGGCGCTCTAGAATGGCTGGAGTTCATTGTGACCCAGACAGAAGACCAGCAAGAGAGTATTTTAAAGAAAGCATCTCAAGATTACTTGAGGTAGTAAGAACTGACGAATGTGTACCTTTATGGGTAGAAAGGGTGGAAGCCCTACTCACCATGAAGGAATTCTAGGACGTGATGTGTTATAGTTATGCTTGACGGGCTTAGTTATTTTTAATTTTTCTGTATTGTTTGTAGTGAATTGTAATTTATCTTCAACCCGTTTGTGAAGTTTACCGGAAAAAAACGAATAGCCTAGCAAGCTAACCCACTCAATTCTCGTACGCGAGCACAACTAAGTGGCGCAGGTTCGAATCCCGCCAAGTCCCAATTTTGTTTAGTTTTTTTCAATGATTTTATGTTTTGCTATCTTTTCTAATGCGTTAGGTACTAAAAAAAATAAAAGCACTATTGCGTTCAAGTACGTATGCGGGACTGTGTTTTTTGCGCAATAGTTATTAGTATTTTTATTTTCATTATTACATTCTTTATTTATTTCTTGATATAACAAAATTAAGGACTAAGGGGAACAATGGGTCTGCTTGCTTGTGAAGGGACTCGAGAAGTAAGAGAAGTCAAAACAAAAATATTTATTTGAGAAAAAGCTGAGCGTTTCACAGCCGGAGCAGCTTTTTCAAGGGTAGGCCCTAGGTATGCGCGAGACTTGCTTTGACTCATCTCAAGCTGTGGCAGTCGAGGGAAGGCAATATCACCGAGAAGGAGTTCCAAAATATATTTCGGTGGATGTTTTTTGATTCCTCTAAAATAAGGGCTGCACAATTATGATCGAGCCAAACCAAGAATTGCGGGCACGAAGTCATGAGAAAGAAAATGAATAATGTTGATTGTTTGAAAATTTGCCCTTGATAAAAGGAAGAGTTATGGAGTGCTACGTAGCTTAACCCGCTAAAGGAATTTTAGATATACATATAGATAGTTTAAAATGGACAATGTTGCACACACAGACATTGGTTACATTTCTTTGCAGCACAGTTGAAGCATCCGTGTAGAACTGAAGCTTCAAGAGAAGCTCATGCGTCCTCACTTTATTGTGCTTTACATTGCTTGTATGCGTCCATACAGCCATGATATATTTTAAAGCATTTGTTTCACCTATAATCTCCTTATTCATTAAAGCTGGCCATAAGTTGTGTCTTATGTAGCACTACAATTCAAGCGTAATCTGCATGGTGGTCTGAAACAATGCTTTTGAAAATTTCAAAACGACCCAGCTCTATACACGACCATCCGAGTATCAATGATAAGCACCATTGTGTGTCCGTACATATCAGTTGTGCTCTCATACCTAATTATTTTTCTGACCACTCTCTCCCCACCTACCTATGCTGTAGGGCAGCAAATCATCAACCTGGCTGAGCTAGCTGCCTTTCTTCTGTCTTCTTCCTCTCTTTTTTCTCTGTTCTACTTCATTTTCCTGTGTACTTCACAGAGGCATTATTCATGTTCATGAAGATTCACTGCCTATCGTAATGTAAAGCAGAGAGGCAATTTTGCTTCATGCATCTGTATTTTAAATTCGCTCTCTTGATAACTTGCATGAAAGCTAATAAGCAAGTAGCTCGACATGTGTGCGGTCGCACCACAAGGTACCAGGTGTTCATCTGTTACTTCGCGTTCCAGAAAACCTGAATAGACCCGAGACGTTCATTTTGCCGTTTAGTTTCTTTTTTGGCACGCCGCGCACACCGTGTATCTTGTGGTTATTTTATCGGCTGTGTGTATACTGGTTAAGTGGGTCGTCTTGGCTCATGGTCACCATTTATTCAGCAATAATAAATTTCTATGCGTATTTATTTAGCGAATCAGCATGCTTTTAGAAGGAATAACTCAAGGAATAAACTTTGCAAGTGAGTGCTCTTACTCTAGACGTATTTTTTTCGTTTATGTGCTCGTCATTTTCGCATGGGACTAATTATTTTTGTATATATTCACTTTTTTATCACTCTACATTTTCCTTCTTCAACTTTGGCGGCCATTTATTTCTGAATTGACGACATTGACATCACGTACAATCACATTGATATTACTTTTTCTGGACGTGGTGTAGCACCACCACGAATCAAATGGTATTCGTATCTCAGAGTGCCATTTGAATCTAGTGACATTAACATCTCCGGTCTTATTAGTTTGCTCGCACTCCTTATTTTTTCATATTTCCGTAAGAAAGTTTCCGTATGCTACGTAGAACTTCCTTAAGGAAATTTTCGTATACTCTATAAAGCTTTCCGTATTTCCACATCTTTCCATATTTTCCGTAAGTAATTTTCCGTATATACTACTTGACTTCTGTATCTTTCCATATTGTCCATAAAAAATCTTCCGTATGTTCTATATAAATTTCATATCCTTCATATTTTTCTTAAAAAGTTTTCCGTATACGCCATACAACTTCCGTATGTTTCCATACAAATCCGCATCTTTTCCGTATAGCTCATAAGGAAATCGTACGGAGTCCATATGTTTTACGTAAGATTTCATTCGGAATTTTTCAGTTGGGATGTGATGTCTGCGCCAGTCAATCAACACGTTCATTGCACCACATCCTCTACACACGGTTTCTTCTGGGGTGGGGCACACGTCAGCTCTGTGACCGAGCCAGCCACAAGCATAACTTATGTCGAACTTTTTCTTGTAGAGTGAACACTTCACCAGGATCGGACCATACCTGACGAAATTTGGAACCTTGTCACCATCGAAGGCGATGATCCCCAGGCCAGTATTCCTAATTCTATTAGCCGCCAGCGCCAAGGGGTTTCTTGGGTTGACAATATTTCTCTCAAGCTCCGCCGAGCCGTTGGCGAGGTCAATGTTTCTCATCACTCCTTTGCACATATTGTCTTGTGCAGCCTTATAGGCGTTGATCTCATAATTGCAACCGCCCAGATCTATTGATCTTATTCTCACGTGCCTCTCCCGCTCCAGTGTTCCCGCTCCAGTGTACTCGCCACCATTATGTTCTGGCTGACGTTCGGGCAGATGATGTCTGAGGCCATCTGATTCAAGCCCAACCCCGCCGCTTCTATGATGGCTATGCCTACCTTGGTGAAACCCATCTTGCTATTATTGATGCCCGCACATGGTTGTAGGATAATCTTGATGGATCCTTAGGCATGTAGGGCATGCGAGACCACCTGGTAACTCTGTTCTTGATCTGATTGCCGTTCTCAAATGTTCTATACTCCGCGTACGTATTAGGCTCAGCTCCAGCTGAATCCCCGCTAGCAGTATATTTGGTCGTCATTCGCTTGAAAACTGCTGCTAGCCACCCGTACTCTTCGGTAAACTCATTGGGAGATATGCTGTCTCAGTCCATCATGACTTGCATGTCCAACGTGCGACCACTCGACCAGACGAACGCCACTTGGCGCGCGTTCGTGTGGCGTTCACCCGGATCGGCGTAGGCATACCTCAAGCACGGCGTCGTCGGCACAAAACGTCTCGTGAAATGACGGAAAGTTTACCCACTACAGAAAATTTATGTATCCTTGTTCTCCTCGATGTTACGCGTCGATCGATGTAATCCACTCGACACACTGATTAACTGGCGGAAACAGATGTTGAGTGCGGGAGCCGATATTATTCTTCCTCACTGTTCGGCGCCTGCTACGTCTCCCCAACACTGATATTTCAGATAGATAGATATACAGGTAGTTTGATAGATAGGTATATATATATATATATATATATATATATATATATATATATATATATATATATCGATAGATAGATAGATAGACAGATAGATAGATAGACAGATAGATAGATATTATAGATAGAAAATTGGCGGATCCCACTTACAGTAGGAATCGATGATAGGCGAAGCACGAAGAAGAAAGGTTGATATGTCACTTTATTATCAGCACAACGCTGCGACGTAGAGGTAAATGATGCCGTACATGACTTCCGTGTCATGATTGTTGTGTCTGAATGTGTCGTTTACCTTCGTCATTTATTCTCGTCACGTGATGCCAATATTAATAGACGTGGAGCTTGCGTAATAGTCGTGAGCATGCTATTAGCGTAGTATGTTTTCATGTTCTTGCACGACACACGTGCCAAGGTTATCATGTTTGCACCAGTCATATATTTCCTTATCCACTGACGTCACGTAACACCCAATTTGGTATACATAGTGTGCACGTGCGTTACGCAGCACCCCTACGTCACTTCCTAAATATGCCGCCGACATGCCCGGGTACCTACCGACTCCGTCGCCTACCGCTGCCATGTTGTCTCCTCGTGCTTGCGCCCATTTAGTTTTGCCTCACGATGAAAGTTTGAGGGCTGCTAGTGAGGCCATTTGATTTAGTAGTCCCCAAAGAGGGAACATAGCTTCGGGGTGTTTCTTCGCCGACAGTTACTACCCAAAACTGAAAACGTACATTGCAATTTTTGCATGTTTGGCTGGCGCGGATTAACAAAAAAAAACTACTTGAAGAAACTTGGTGATATTTGCGTCTTCAGGTGTCAATTCATTCCGGGTAAGTGCAGAGATAGCTTACCAAGATACTGATGTACATAGAAACTTTTGCACAACCACTGCGTGCACAATCAGCATGTCAGGGAGGCGGCTAAAATTGTGATGTCCATCGCGGAAATTCGGGTATTGCATTGAAACAAACTGTGAAAATAGAAGCAAAACAATATTAGTTCACTTTGAGGTATAGCCGATCGGTTCCAGTTGGGGTGTCAGGATTTAGAAAAGTTGGTCAATTGATTCCCAAACACAGTCTCTATCATTTTGAGGGACTCGACTGTACATTAGCGTACGAAAAAATGTCAAATACGAGGTGAGAAATGTGTCAAAACATACGCGAAAAAAAGTGATGACCGGCATTACTGCGGCATGCACCATGCGAAGTCTCTATCTGCCTCGCATAATATTTTCCTCGGCTGTGTCTAAAATTTCAATCAAATACGCTCAACATCAGCACTGTTTAAAACACTTGGGGGGGGGGGGGACGAGGGGACGCTGCTACTTTGGTGGCATGGGCCGCAGCAATATATTACTATTATTATTATATATCATGTAAACTTGCCTAGCTCTGCACGACTCCTTTTCAATAGGAGCTGCTGCGCTTCGCTCATCCACTCTTAAAATTGCGACTCAAGAGACTTAGGGCCTTCCATTGTTCTTGGGCCACGCGGTTTGCCTTGTTTTTAGTGATAGCGAGATAATGAGCCATCGTAGATCGTGGCGGGCAGCCGGTGTACGCGGTGGCTTGTATACGTGTCGCACATCTTGATTTTCTGGTCTTGTATCATGTGAACAAATGAGACCTTCCTGGTCCGATAAACTCGTTAAGGTACGACAACAAAAAACCACAATGCTTCCCTTTAAACATCATACACAGACAGAGATCGAGCCCCCAATAAACCACACTGCAGCACGCCCACTGCCGTAGGTACCCAGGAAGGTACCCAGGCAGGCAGGAGAGGGCGATAACGGTGCAAGTGACATCACAAGAACACTATGTATATGTGGAGCTGGCAAAACGGCCGCGAGTGGATCATAAAGGACTCATTATACTCCATTGTAGCGTTGACGCGCGCGCACACTGGGCATGGCGACGCTACGTTAGCAAAACGCGAGAACTTTATAATCTGTCGCCAGGCGCGACCTATGCGACCAGCGTCTGTCGGCACGGGCCGACGCAACCGGCGAGAATATCGCGCCGATTCGTTACCCAGACGTCACTGTGTCTCCCGGTTTTCGTGACGGGCGGACGCCAGACGCGCTGAAAACGCGCATAAGTCAAAGCAACGCAGCGCGGCGCACGTCTATGAGTATATGGCAAAACCGGCGCCTGGTGTCATAACGCCGGCGTAGTGCGACGAAATGAACGCCGGTGAGCACACACACTGCCTCACGTCAAAATGTATTGGCACCTTGACTGTGAAATGTATTCTTGTTCCCACATGACAGGCACCTTACGATTATCACGTTCGCACAAGTCACATACCTTCGCCATCCATTGACGTCACGTCATACCAAATTTGGCATATGATAGCTAGCGAAAGGGCCGTGAGCGCATCATAAGTGTGGCGTGCAGTCATGTTGCTGCATGACACGGATATCGTGATTATCATGAAAGTAGCTAACGTGGTTGCTTTGGCGAGTTGGTACGACATGATTCACTTAAAAAAACAGCGCCAATAACGAGGGACACGAGAAAGAAGGAGACTGACAGCGGCACTGTCTGTCTCCTTCTTTCTTTTGTCCCTCGTTATTGGCGCTGTTTTTTTTAAGTGATTATCCTGTTTGGATGTACCATTTACCTATGTCGACCGTTCGCGTCGCGTAATACCGAGTTTGTACATGTGAAGCTAATGAAAAATTGATTGATATGGGGGGTTTAACGTCCCAAAACCACCTTATGGTTATGAGAGACGCCGTAGTGGAGGGCTCCGGAAACTCCGACCATCTGGGATGCTTTAACGGGTGCCCAAATCTGAGCACGCGGGCCTACAATATTTTCGCCTCCATGGGAAACGCAGCTGCCGCAGCCGGGATTTGATCCTGTTGCCTGCGGGTTAGCAGCCGAGTACCATAGCCACTAGACCACCGCGGCGGGGCGTACATGTGAAGCTAGCGAAACGGCCACGAGCGCATCATGAGCGTAGCATGAAGTCATGTTATTACATGACACGCATCTCATGTTTATCATGTTTGCACAAATATCATACCTTCGTCATCCATTCTCGTCCCGTACTACAAAATTTGGTATAAGTGAAGCTAGAGAAACGGCCGCGAGCGCATCATGAGCGTGGCATGTGGTCATGTTACATGACATGCATGTCGCGAACTTCACGTTAGGGTCTGTCACGTGTGTTCGCCATGTAATCATATCATACCGTACCAGTTTTGCAATATGCCATGTTAACGAAACCACCGCAAGAGCTGCAGGACCATGAATTGTAAGCCATGACACTCATGACATACGTGTCATGACTTTCATGTAATGACTAGTCAAATATGTTTCAATAAGTCAAATACAAAGTTTGGTATCGATACCATTATTGAAACGGCTAGGAGAGCTAAAAGTCATAAGCAGCTTGATAGATAAATAGATAGAAAGATAGATAGATAGATGATAGATAGATAGATAGATAGATAGATAGATACCCACACTCAATGTCGCTGAAGTTCGCTAATAAATGCTTCGCATTTGTTAGATAGATAGATAGATAGATAGATAGATAGTTAGATAGATAGATAGATAGATAGATAGATAGATTGATAGATACGCTCAGTCACCGAAGTTCGCTAAGAAATGCTTCGCATTCAAAAGGCCAAAAAAATATGGGCAGATTCCACGCACATGGGAATCGACTTTAAGTGAAGCGTGCGGAGGGAAGGTGACCGTGTTGCAATTTTTTTTTATTCAACGACACGTCATGATATGAATCTGAATATATGTACAAGTGTTGCCCACACAGACATATGTTGAAAAGTTGCTGATGTGTATATAACCAGTTTTTTGCACTTGCACAAAGATGTCAATCGGAACAAGCGTAATACCAACACCAGACGTGGATATGTTGTGCTCGTGCTTGGGAAGATGCTGGCTCTGGACACTGCTACAAAAAAACAAAACTTCAGGGCATGGCGCTTAAACAATTGAGGTTAACACAACATGACGGCTGTATCAAACGAGTACATATGTACTCTATTGGGTAGGCAGCACTGCAACTACTATTAACGTTTCACGAAGATTAGCGTCTATTTGAAAAGTAGTTCTTGGACCTGGCGTAGCTCTGTGGTAGAATGCTTGACTTCCACGCAGAATGCTTGGGTTTGATTCCTGCTTTGACCCGGAAATTTATAATTTCAATCTTCGGGGGTCAACGCAACTCATGTAAGGTTTTTCTTAACACTGACCTTTATTCCACGCCTTAGTCGGGTCGACGCTACTGATGTCACTAGCACTCACGTGTTAAATCGCCCATATGGGTTCTGTTGTTCCTGTGTAGTAACTGTCTATCACCTATGGCACATACTCGCACACTAGTGGCACATACCCACCCGTGTGTATGTTGTACTGTCTGGCTGGAAGTGTTTGACGACATACGTGACGGGATTGTGACAGTATTCATGTCTTGATCAGCGCGTCATTATCGTCAAACCATCTTACCCTCTCATGCTAATTTTGGTTCACGCCAAGTTAAGGGGTGGACCACGAGAGCGCTAAAACATAAGCGGCTGGACAGATAGACAGATAGATACGCTCAGAGTTACCGAAGTTTTTTGAGAAGTGCTTCGCATTTGTTGACAATTGAGCATTCCCAAACCATTCAATGGTTCCCCCGGCACTCTGCGACCCACTAAGTCTAGTTCGCGCCAAGATGCGGGCGGCATTTTCGTTACAGTTCCTTCGGTAGAGCACCCACAAAAGAGAAAGTCAGTGCTTGTCAGGTGCAACGCCTAAAGTTGCACTGATCTCGCTCTTTTATTTTCTAGTGTGTAGAGTGTAAGTATGATTGATACAACATTTCGGTTAAAACACTTGTGCTCTGAATGATGTGTTACTGAACTAAAATAAAGAAATAGTCGTCTGTTGTTGTTTAAAGGGAAGTAACAATTACAAACCGCCTCTGTGGTAGTATCGTGTTGGTGGTGAGGTATTATTGCATTGAAGGCGCGGCTTACACCGGCTGAAGGTGTGGATTACATGCGCGGTGCATAGAAGATGAGATAAGGTGTTGATTATGTAGGCGTTCTTCAGTGTAGCAGCGTTTGGTGCACAAAACTGCGCCGCGCTTGCAAGATAGCAGGCCCCCGGAACGGTTTCATGCTCTCCCGTAGTAGAGTATTCTCAATCATAATAACCTTCAAATAAATAAAACCTTCACGTGAAGCATTTCCTAGCAAACTTCGGTGACTATCTATCTATCTATCTATCTATCTATCTATCTATCTATCTATCTATCTATCTATCTATCTATCTATCTATCTATCTATCTATCTGTCTAGCCACCTATGACCTTTAGCTTGGTATGGCATAACATGACTGTACAAAGAACATATTTGACAAGAGATAACATGAAACTCATGAATCTTGTGTCATGAATGTCATAATTTAAATATCATGGTCCCGCAGCTCTTCCGGTGGTTTCCTTCACATGACATGTTGCAAAACTGGTATGGAATGACATGATTGCATGGCAAACACAAGTGACAGACCTTAACATGAAAATGACGACTTGCGTGTCATGTACTACGTGACAACATGACTACATGCCACGCTCCTAATACACTGGTGGTCATTTTGCTAGCCTAACTTATATTAAATTCGATATAACGAGACGTGAATGGATGACGAAGGTATGATACAGGCGAAAACATAAGTATGAAATGCGTGTTATGTAGCAACATGACTACATGCTACGCTAATGATGCACTCGTGGCGGCTTCGCTAGCTTCACATGTACCAAAGTCGGTTTTACGTGACGCAAACGGACGACATTGGTAAATGACACATCCAAACATAATAATCGTGACATGTGTGTCATGTAACAACATGACTACATGGCACACTGACGATGCGCTATCGTCTGTTACACTAGCTTCCATATGCCCGATGTGGTATTACGTGACGCCAATGGATGAAGAAGGTATTGACTTATGCAAAATAATAATCGTGAGATGAGTGTCATGTGAGAACATGACTACATGGCACAGTAAAATCGGTGTGCGTGCTCGCCAGCGTTCATTTCGTCGCGTCACGCTGGCGTTGCTACGCCTTGCGCCGGTCCTGCCTTATACTCGCAGGCGCGCACAACGCTTCAATGCTTTGACGTATGCGCGTTTCAGCGCATTCCGGCGTCCCTTCGCCACGAAGAGAGAGATGCAGTGTTGTCTGGGTAACGCATCAGCGTAGAGTAATGTTACTCTTAGAATCGGCGTGAAATGCAGCATGTTGCATTTCGTGTCGGTTGACGTCAGGCCGCGGCAACTGAACGCTGGTCGCGCCTGGCGTCAGACTATGGAATGCTCGAATTTTGCTAACGTAGTGTCGCTGTGCCCAGCGTATGCGTGCGTCAAAAGAGTGGGCATGGATACACAACCAAAATGTGGCACTCACAATTCTTGTTCATCATTGCGCTGCTTCTTGGTTTCGTTGGATTTGCTGAGTGCACGGATGATGGTGATGAAAAACATTTATTATAAAAAAAGGTACGAGGCCAAAGCATGACCTCGCTACATGGTCGGCGTCCTTAGCCCGGGACACCGCATGACGAGGCCCCTACTCGCGCCCGTGTCACCAGAGCCCGTTGAGACTCTAGTGATGAGCAGTTGCGGAGGGCAGTCTCCCATGCCTCTTGGGAAGGGGTAGGGGAAGGGAGTGGCTGGAAATTTTTCGGACATGCCCATATCTTGTGGAAGATATCACACGTCTCCCCACAGTGTGGGCACCGCCCGTCTGTGTTCGCATCGAAATGTTTTAGGATTGCAGGACAGAGTAGAGTACCTGTCTGCAGGCGCCTTAGAGTTCGCTCTTCCGCCTTACCCAGCCCCTTTGCAGGAGCCGGGTAAGTACGGTGAGTGTCGCGATAATAGGTGAGAATTTCTTTGAACCGCAGCAGCGGTGTATTGGCCTCCAAGTCATAAGAGCCGTAGTGAGGAGCCCGGTGAATAAGCGCTCGGGTGGCCGCGTCAGCGGCCTCATTACCTCGTAAGCCCTGATGGCCAGGAGCCCATACGATGCCTTTCGGGGCTGAAGCAGCGAGAGCCCGTTTTAGTATATGGCTGGCTAGGGGGGATATTTCTCCTACCAAGTAATAAGCACATGCTTTCCGGGAGTCCGTGAAGATAACTTTCGAGTTGGGGTACTACACGGACGCCGCCACGTCCACGGACTCGACTGATGGTGGTTTCGGCAAGGCATCTTCATGCAACGCCCCTGGCTTGTGTATTCATGGCGCACAACCACTCTTGCTGAGGACCGAGAGCAATGCCATGTACAATTTTCCGCAGTTCGCCTTTCCCTGGAGTGTCACAGCCACAGCAACATCGACTACACGCCTACCGGACCCTTTAAAAGCCCATCTAACGGATCTTATCGCCAGTGGGCATGGATGCACAACCAAAATGTGGCACTCACAATTCTTGTTCACCATTGCGCAGCTGCTTGGTTTCGTTGGATTTACAGACTGCACGGACGGCGCCGCGTCCACGGACTCGACTGATGGTGGTTTCGGCAAGGGATCTTTATGCAACGCCCCTGGCTGGTGTATTCATGGCGCTCAACCACTCTTGCTGAGGACCGACAGCGATGCCATGTACGATTTCCCACAGTTCGCCTTTCCCCGGAGTGTCACAGCCACAGCAACATCGACTACACGCCTACCCGACCCTTTAAAAGCCCATCTAACGGATCTTATCGCCAGTGGGCATGGATGCACAACCAAAATGTGGCACTCACAATTCTTGTTCATCATTGCGCAGCTTCTTGGTTTCGTTGGATTTGCCGACTACACGGACGGCGCCGCGTCCACGGACTCGACTGATGGTGGTTTCGGCAAGGGATCTTCATGCAACGCCCCTGGATTGTATAGTCATGGCGCACAACCACTCTTGCTGAGGACCAACAGCGATGCCATGTACAATTTTCCGCAGTTCGCCTTTTCCCGGAGTGTCACAGTCACAGCAACACCGACTACACGCCTACCGGACCCTTTAAAAGCCCATCTAACGGATCTTATCGCCAGTGGGCATGGATGCACAACCAAAATGTGGCACTCACAATTCTTGTTCATCATTGCGAAGGTAAGTTGCAGTTCATTACCACTTCTTAAGTCTTTTCGATCAGACAACCGATTCGTTCTTGTGCTTCCATGCGCCAGCGTCCTGCTTAAACCTTTCTGTGCCTTGTTGTTGGCGTTGTGCGGAGACGTCGTGCAAAATCTCGGTCCTACTGATGAAATACTTGAAATGGTGAAAGAAACAAATGCTCATTGCATTCGAATTGAGGCAAACCAAAGCAACATTGCGCAAGCAATAGACGACCTTAAAGCTGCCCACACTTCTTTGGTGTCCACTGTATCGGGCAATAATGAGCTCTTGCAGTCAGTGGAACAACAAAGATCTTGTTTCGAGAGATTTAAGGGTGACGTCTGCCGCACACGTGAGTGTGTAACTACAATGCAAAAAGAACTAACCACATTGCGTGCTAGACTTGAAGATGCTGAAGATCGTTCTAGGCGGCACAACCTGCTGTTCTTTGGCATTGAAGATGATCCTCTGGAAAACTAGAAGCGATCATCAGCAAAAATTATCACGCTTGCATCGGATAGACTACAGCTGCAGCTTTCGTCAGATAGTATTGTACGTGCCCATAGGTTGGGACGATACAAAGCAGGGAGTAACAGAACCATTATTGCTAAGTTTGCTGCAGACAAAAGTAAAGATTTAGTTTTCTCAAACCGTTCTCTGCTCTCTGGAACTGAACTAAGTATAAAGCAAGACTATTCACTCGCTACGGGCACTTCCCGGAAAAAACTAAGTGAGTTCAGCAAAACACTTAACATAACCACTAAGTTAACCCGCAACAAACTTCTCGCAGGTGGTAAGTGCTATATTTACGATCCAGGCGGAGACAATGTGTATGAGCGTGTTCGCGGAGAACCTTCTGACAATATGTGTAAGCCTACGTCAACTTCCCGCTCTTGTCAAATGCCCCTCTCTCGCCTAGGTTGACGCGCTCTAGTAGAACGCAAGCGACAAAAAATAGGATGCCGCGAGGGGTGGTGGCGTCTTGTTTCCTATACCTGTTCTGTATACCAATATTCGCAGCCTTAGAGTAATAAAAAAGAGAGCGTCAGTGCTCTAATCAACAATTCGGATGCAGATGTCGTTATATTAAGTGAAACTTGATTGTCAAACGAAATGAAAAACAACTAGCTGTTTCGTTGCAACAAAAAGTTTGTTGTGTACCGACCGACGTGACCGTGACGAGAGGATTGGTGGTGGTGTTTTAATTCCTGTAAATGAAACATTTGAGTGTTTCCTAATTTCAACTGCGAGTAGCTTGGAAATAATTTGGTGCTGCGTAACAATCAATTTCAAGAAAATAATTTCTGGTGCCTGTTATCGTCCTCCAAGTTGTGCTAGTGGTTCTTCTGAGGCGTTTCATGACTCGGTGAATGAAATCTCTGTCACGTTTCCTGCTATGCCCGTCTTTCTTGCTAGTGGTTTCAACTTTTCACATATTCAGTGGCCAGAACCTTACCTGTCCTCCATTTCATCATCCGCGGAAGCTATCGCTTTTATTCTTGCATGCCTCGACTTTAATCTGTCTCAGTTGGTAACTGGGCCAAGGCGTGTAACGCCCACCACAACTTCACTACTTGACCTGATACTAACATTAGTTGCTGATATCACTTCCTCTGTAACACACACCCCTGGCTTAAGCGATCATTACGTACTCCACTTTAACATTACCCTTCCTGCACCTAATCCACGTAGACAGTTGGAACAGATAAGAGACGATAGCAAAGCAGACTTTGAAGCTATAAACTCCAGTATCTGCTCTTTTCTCGATGAATTTCTTTTAAATTATTCTCACAAACCCGTTGAAATACTATGGCAGTCATTCAAAGTAAAGGTTGCAGAACTAACCGCCCAGCATGTCCCTCTAAGAACTAGATACAGCAATTCTAACGCACCTTGGTATTCTAGGGACCCTAAAAAGTTGTCGAATAAAAAATCACGGCTGTTTCGTGCCGCGAAATGATTACAAAGATCCGAACGCTGGTCTGTCTATAAAACGGCAGCTAAGTACTACAATGACGCTCTCAATAGTGCCAAACACCATTTCTTTCACTTCACACTAACAGCAATGTTACAAGCTAATCCGAAAAAATTAGGAACACATTTAAGCCGAAAGAGGACTCAACTATTTGCCTTGTTGATGAACTCGGTAATCCAGTCCCAAAAGATCACTGTGCTTCATTACTGAATAAAACGTTCGCTTCTTCTTTCTCCGACTCCATCATTAACAATCGTCCATGCATGCAGAATCTTGACGTTCTTCCTATGGATCCCATTACCTTTAGTAGAACCGGCATCGCGACACTTATTGATAACCTAAAGCGATCATCTTCATGTGGAGTTGACTCAATTAACTCTAAATTTCTTCAGAATACTAAAAAATACAGTTCCATTATCTTAGGCTACCTCTTTACTAAATCGCTTCAAGATAACTGTCTACCTAAAGACTGGAAAACCGCTAAGGTGATCCCACTCCATAGGTCCGGTGAAAGACATAACCCCCGTAATTATCGTCCTATTTCTCTCACATTGGTTCCTTGCAAACTAATGGAGCACATAATTTACTCAAACCTCGTTAAACATTTGGAATCAAATAACCTCTTTCATAACTCTCAGCATGGTTTCCGCAAACTTTTCTCTTGCGAAACACAACTAATACTATTTACTAATGATCTCTACGCTGCACTTGACTCAGGTGCGACTATTAATTGTATTTTCCTAGATTTCGCCAAAGCTTTTGCCAAGGTTAACCATGAACTGCTCCTACTTAAATTACATTGCTTGCGCTTAGACCCTTTATTACTTGCCTGGATAAAAGAATTTCTTTCTAACCACACACAGTTTGTTTGCAATAACGATATTAATTCCTCTAAAGTGCCCGTGCGTTCAGGCATACCTCAAGGTTCTGTTTTAGGCCCACTACTATTATAATTTATATATTAATGACTTGCCTAATAACATATCCTCCCCTATTTACCTCTTCGCTGACGATTGTGTCATTTACTGTACAATTACTGATCATAACGACAACGAAACCTTACAAGCAGACCTAAACAACATTTTACATTGGTGTAACCTTTGGAAAATGGAGCTTAACATTTCTAAATGTAAAGCAATGAGAGTTTCACGTAACCACACATCTATCGATAACTATTCCTACAGCCTGAAGGCAACCCCTCTTGAATATGTCTGCTCTTATAAGTATCTTGGTTTTCACATTACTAACTCGCTATCTTGGTCCGACCGCATTAATCACGTCACATCCAAGTCTAATCGCATGCTCGGTTACTTAAAACAAAACTTTCCTGTTGCGGCGGCTTTTTAAAGAAACAGCTGTACATCACCTACATCCGTCCTCTACTGGAGTACGCCGCATGTGTATGGGATCCCGGCCACATAACACTTGTTAACAAATTGAAGGCAATCTAAAACCGGTCGCCACGTTTCATTCTTTGCAGCTATAATCGAACATCTAGTGTAACTGCCATGAAGGTGAGGCTTAATCTCCCTCCGCTTGTCATGGGTAGAAAAATCGCTCACCTTTGCGCGTTCCAAAAATATACTATCACAATCTCGTTCTAAAATCGCGCTTATTACAGCCTGCATCTTTCATATCATCTCGCATAGATCACCCCCACAAAGTGCATATTCCTCGAAGTAACACCGTCACCTTTTCCCAATCTTTCCGTCCTAACACATGTCGCGACTGGAATCTTCTGTCAACATCAACCGCCAGTATTACTGAACCTTACGCGTTCCATCAGGCCTTGACATCTTCCATGTAAATTGAATTTCATGTTGCGCACGCGATAATTCCTCATCGTATTCGTAACTTGTATTTTACACCGCGTTCTCTTTTTTTTCTTCTCGTTTTCTTATTATTGAATCTTTTGCATCTTTTTTTGCGTTGCCTGGCTTATTACTGTATGTTTTGCTTTTTGCCCGTTTCGCTTTTGCTCGTTTTCTTATTATTGAATGTTTTGTAGTTATTTTGCGTTGGCTGACTTATTACGTGTATGTTTTGCTTTTTGCACCTCCCCTCTACAATGCTGTAAAGCCCTGAGGGTAAAATAAAGAAAGAAGAAAGAAAGCTACGTTGAAATATATTGGGCCATTCATGATGCGCTCGCGTCCATTTTGCTAGGTTCACATATACCGAATTTGGTGTTACGTGAAGTGAATGGATGACGAAATTTATGACTGGTGCAAACATAATAATCCTGACACGCGTTTCATTTAAGAACATGACAACATACCACGCTCATAGCGTGCTCGTGGCCTGTTCGCTAGCTCTACTTATACTAAATTTGGTATCACCTGACGTGAATAGATGACAAAGGTGAACGACACATCCAAACATAATGATCATGGCACGGAAGTCATGCCCGGTATCATTTACCCCCACCTCGTAATGTTGTGCTGATTTTGAAGTGACATATCAGCGTTTCTCAATCATGCTTTGCATAACATCGATTACCACTGTACGTGAGATCTGCCAATTTTTTTAGGTCGTGCACGGTTGCTACGTAAAAACTTGTTTTTTATCTATCAGCCGTGGCTTGTGTGAGGCCTAAGAGACGCTTTCGGTTCTCTTGTAGTATAATACCGATTATTCAAAATTGTTACACACTTTTTAAAAGCACGCAATGTTCCTCGACAGGGTTTCGTGAAGTATGAGGCCCCAGGTAGGCCATATGGTCCTCCATAGTAGAATACCGAGCACTCTGAATCGTTAACCACTCTTTTAAACCCTTTACGTAAAACCAGACAATAAAAATAAAAAGAGAATATTAAGGCAATAAAAAGTGAAAGAAACATGGGAAAGCAAATAGAAAAAGTACAAATACCGACAAACAGGCAGAAAAACTAGAAGAAATAAAAGTAAACGAAAAAGACGAGAGAGAAAAATACTGAAGAGAAGCAAACGAGGCTGTTCAGCTCTAAATTTCTTTCAGGCCTGCAGCGCTAATGTGAACCTACCTTAATTCTTTATATATAACAGAAAGAGGCGAGAAGTGAAGACGGTAGGGTTAGGGTTGTTAATTTCGGCGTTGTAGTGCGTGTCGGGCGCGAATGCCACGAAATTAAGGGATCAACGCAGAAGGAAACCGCACGTCAATCCCTTTTCGACGCCCTGCGCTTCTCGGTCCTGCCGTCTATCGTGAAAACTAGTTGTGTGGCTTTACGCCAGGAGTGAAATTGAAGCACTAATAACTGAATCGCAGATGTTCTGAGGGGAAAGTTCAACTCGCGCCTGCACAGCGAATTACGAGATCACTCTTTTTTTTTCTTGTTGAGCTCGTGGCACAGACAGGCCTAAACAAGTGCCAGCGACCGACCCCTGACACCAAGTGAAACTCCTCTCAGTGTGTTTAATTAGGAAGAGGTACGTAGTACACTTACAGCGCTAAGAGAGGTTAGTGGTTTTGCAGTGGTCTTGTTTCTGCAGAGTCAGTTTACCTAACTTCGAAGCGATATACGAAGTAAGCTTCGTGCATCGTAGGCACCAAGCCAGTCCGTGGCCGGTGTTGTTGCGTTGGCGGCGAAGGTGAAAGAAACGTAGCTAATTTGTGGGGTTTAACGTCCCCAAACCACAATGTGGTTCATAGAGACGCAAAGAAGCGTAGCATAGGATTAGTTTACAGAAAAGAATGTCTCCTGGATCTAAGTACAGTTTGCAATACTGTGTCTTTCTCTCCGTGCAACAGTCGTTCGGAAACACTGTGCGAATGCGAGCGTCGACACGAATCAACCTGCAACTGACATTGCAAAAAAGAAGGCGTTGCTTACGAGCATGGTGCAAGAACTGTGCCCTCGAATGGAATGGAATGCAAAACTCTATTACAAATAGCTTTTTTCCGGTGAAGGTGGAGCCCTCAGTCTAGGGCCCCTGTGGTCTTTGCCTTCTTGAAAGCTCTGTTGAACAGCTTCAGCTGTTCTTCAGGCTTAGAGCAGGACAGAGCAGCCTCCCGCTGCTCCAGTGTTGGTGTACAGTTTCTTGGCACTACCTGTGTGTGTTGGCAGGCCCATGTCACGTGGTAAAGTATGGGGTGTTCTCTGCCCAGCGGGCATTTGTTGGTGTATATTCCCGGATAGATTTTACTCAGAAGACTGAGACTGGGGTACGTATTAGCCTGCAGCTGTCTCCAGGCAACCGACTGCTCTCTGTTGAGGTCTTTGCGGGGAGGCGGGCATATCCTCCTCAGGGCTCTCTGGTGTTCTAAAATTGCTCCATAGCGTCTAGTAACTTGGGCTGGTTCCTCGTCGTTGTGCACCCCCCGGTCGGCGTATTCTCGGGCATTGGCGTCGGCACGCTGGTTTCCTGTCACAGTTTCATGGCCTTGTGTCCACGTAATGAAGCAGCTCGAGAAATTGATTTTTCTTCCCTTGAGTATGCGGGTGGCAGCATTGGATATGCGTCCACTGCTGTACCGTCGACACGCTTCTTGCGAGTCAGTAACTATTTCTGTAGTAGACTCTTCACTTTGATATGTGATGGCGAGCGCGATCGCTACTTCCTCAGCCTCGAGAATGTGGTTGCTTTTGATCGAAGTGCTGTTGACACACCTAAGTTGGTGATCAACAACGCTTACAACTGTCCCGGAGTGCTCTCTGCTTTTGGTCGCGTCAACGTACAATACGTCGGTTCTCGCCTTGAAATTTTTTCTTGTGCTTCTGATCTGGCTTTTCTTCGAGCCTTATGGATTTCTGGATGCATGTTTCGAGGTATTGGGCTGACTTCAATGATCTGGCGAATGTCCTTTGGTATGCTCACCGTGTTATTGATTTTTCCGCAAGCATCCCTCATGCTCAATATCTGCAACGTATGCCTGCCCGTAGCAGTCAACAGTAATCTCATTTTCTGCGCAACAAGATGCGCCTCGATGTGTTCTTGCACTGTGTTGTTTATCCCGAGTTTAAGGAATTTCTCGGTCGAGGTGGCGACAGGTAGACCAAGGGCGCACTTGTAGGCTTTTCTGAAGATTGCCTCTTATTATTCTTTTTCCTGTGGGAGTGGTGTTTGGTAGGGGACACTGTATACAATCCTACTGTCCACGACGGCCTGTACAAGCCTACAAGTGTCCTTCTCCTTCATATCCCGTCTTTTGTTAGAGATGATGGTGATCATCCTCGTGATTTGCGCTGTAGTGTTTGACAGCTGTCTGATGATGTGGTCTATACGACAGTTGCTTTGTATCCACATGCCGAGAACCTTGATTCGGGACACATCTGGAATCTTCTTCCCCCCTATATAGACGTTTATGGAGTTTTGCAGATCGTATCTCTGTCTGTAGACTCTCAGAACTTCTGATTTCTCCGGAGAGCAGACGAGGCCACATGGACGCACGTAGTCGTGAACTGTATCAGCTGCGCGTTGCAGAAGATCTTGTTTTTGGCCTAGAGATCCTCTTGTCACCCAGATTGTAACATTGTCTGCGTAGATGGCATGTCTGAGTCCTTCAATGTTTCCGACGTTCCGAGCTAAGCCGATCATAACGATGTTGAACAGAATCGGCGATATCACAGAACCTTGGGGTGTTCCTTTTGTGGACGTATCAAACGTATCAGTGCGGATGCCTCCTATACCGGTGGTGGTGATTCTGTCACTGGGAAAAGCTTTGATGTACTTGTGTATTCGCTTTCCACAGCCTAATTTGCTAAGCCCCTCTAGAACAGCCTTATGACTGACATTGTCGAAAGCAGCCTTAAGATCTAGTGCAAGTAGTACGTTTTCGCCATAATTTGGGACATCGGTAAGCACCTCCTCCTTGATTTATAGGAGGACGTCCTGAGTTGAGAGGCATTTTCGGAAGCCAAACATGGTGTGTGGCATGCGTTCGTTGTCTTCCAGGTAGGTCTCCAGCCTCTGAAGCGCGATTCTCTCGTATACTTTTCCCAAACACGAAGTCAACGAAATGGGTACTAAATTTTCTAAGCTTGGTGCCTTTCCAGACTTTGGAATTATTATTATTTCCGCATGTTTCTAGTCGTTTGCAACGGTACCTTTCTCCCACTGTTTGTTGGTGAATTCTGTAAGCCTTGTGATATATTTGTCATCGAGATTCCGCATCATAGCGTTGCTGATGCCATCCTTTACTGGCGTAGTGTTTTTGTTACCGACAGCATAGCATGTCGAACTTCTTCTGTGGCAATGGGTTCGTCCAGAGCGGGATTAGCTGCACCAGTGTATGCCAGGTTGCAGTCACTGTTCGTTGTATCGCCAATATAGCGCAGCTTTATGTATTCTAGCAGTTCCCGGTCTGTGCCTTTGAATTGGTGTGCAATCTTTTGAGTCGTCTTACAGGTTTTAGTCTTGGTTGTAGTTGGGTCTATGAAGGCCCTCAACAACTTCCATGTCCTTTTCCAACCAAGTGTACCTTGTAGCTCATTGCATTTTTGGTCTCAGTTGCGCCTTGACAGCTCCGTCGCATACTCTTCGGCTTCCCTAGTGACTGCGGCGATCATAAGTCTCAGTTTGCGGTTGTGTTTCTGCCACTCCCATCTTCTTAATAGGCCCCGGCGGGCGTCTCAGAGGTGTAGGAGATGCTTGTCCACCTCGGGCGTGTTTGTAGATAGGGTAACTTCTCGGGTTAATCGTTTCCAGTCTGCCTTGATTCCCGAGACCCAACTCTCAATGTCCACAATTTCTTTATCCTCGAATTCTGACCTAGTTTTTCTAAAAGCTTCCCAGTCGGTTCGTCGAGCCAGGCCATGTCGTTTCTTAACCGGAAGGGTTTCTATCTGGATACGCAAAATGCAGTCGTCACTGCCAAGCGTTTCCCCACCGATTTCCCATCGGGCCTCCCTGACACCTTTAACGAACGCCAAGTTCGGGCACGTATCTCGGTTGATACTATTGCCCACTCGCGTTGGTTAAGTGTGGTCTGTAATGAGGCCTAGCCTTCTGCGATCAGATTCTCTGGCCAAATCCCTGCCTTTCTGATTTTCCTTGACATATCCTCAGCTCTTGTACCACGCAATAAAGTCTCCAAGGATGACAAGGGCCTTTTTGCCTGCTGCTTGTTCTGCATTGCGCAGAAGGGAGCTGAAGTTGATTTTCCGCTGGCTTGGTGGGCTGTAGATATTGAGGAAAAATATGCTTTCGTCGGCTCTTTGTTTCGTTATGATTTCAATGAGAACGGGGTAAATGTCTGTTGCATCGATGTCATGTCTAATTGCGGTGACCGCTTTGGCAAACAAAGTAGCGACCTTACTTTGGCCAAAACCCTCATAAACCGAAAAGCCAGTGAGTTTCGGTGAGCAGCCGGTCTCCTGGAGGGCGATGATGTCTGGTGAAGTTGTGCATTTGTTGATGTATTGATTCAGAAGATCTTGCTTTCGACAGATTCCACGACAATTCCACTGCCATATTTCGAGGATTTCCAACTTGACCGAGCATTTACGGCTGCTCGCCATACTCAGGAGATGGCCGAGCGTAGGGTTTGCCTCTGCAATTCATGGCCGTGAGTTGCACCAGACGTTCTCTATCCTTGCGCGCCTCATCTTGGATGTTAGAGATGTGGTTGCCAAGATTTGCTAGGGCATTTTTTATGGCAGCCATGGTAGTTGTGAATTCCTGGCGCCCTATGGTGGCTGTCAGCGTTAAGTCTGATCGGGGTTAGCAGTGATCTGTCCTGTTCTCAGGGCCTTCAGTTCATCTATGACATGGTTTAGTTTCTGCCGGAGTTCGGTGTTTTCTGCCCTGAGTGTCTGAATAGTCTGCCTTAAATCTTTTACTTCGTTGTTAGGTGGCGCACTGCCATTTTTACCGACTATTACTCTCTGTATATTCGTGTTGTTTGGAGCAGTGGGAGAGGCAGAAAAAAAAGGTACTGTTCTGCCCATCATACCATCGTCTTCATTCCTGGTGGAGGGTTTCTTCTGCTGATTTTTCTTGTCTTCTGGAGCCTGGCGGGTCCTGGACGCCGATCTCGACCATGACCGTGGTTTAGATTCTTATCGGGATTTGGATGGTGAGCTTCCATCCCTGCTGAACTAGCGTTTCCGGGCCCGACTTCGTCTATCGGCGCCTTGAGCTCCGGCGGCCGTCCGATCTTTTGTTCTTGGTCGTCGGCTTCTCTGTCTCCTGAGGCGTTCCTTGCACTCCTTTGCACGCGTAGGGTGCGCTTCCTTGCATAGTGCGCACCGAGGCTCACAGGTTTGTCCGTCCTCTATGACTGGCTCGGTGCAATTTGAGCAGACAACAGCGTCTGGTGCTGGGCATACGTCTTCTCTATGGCCAGGCTTGAAGCATATATAGAAAACTTGCCGCGAGGATCGATAGAGGTAGCATCGTGTTTCACCACCGTAGTAGTAAACATAGAGCGCGACGATCTTGCCATCGAAGGTAATGAAGGCACTTTGGGATTTTGCAAGCATTCTTGCGTAAAGTATTTTCACTCCTTGGGTACGCACCCGAAGATGGGCTAGTGATTCGGTTGGCATGGTCCCGGCGTCCAGTCCGTGAATCACACCCTTGCACGAGTTGTCCGGCACGGCTACGTAAGCCATCACTGAATAGCATTTTGCACCAAAACGTAGACTTCGAAGGCTCTGCACAATGTTGGCGGTCTCCATGCTTGGCGTGCTAATTATGGCGATGTTGATCCATTGCGCAGCCATATAAACAGGTTGCCTTCGTTGCAGATGTCTGGGTTACCACATGCCATAGTTATAGCGCGCGCCATCTGATGCGTGCTTAATTGACCGATGTTGAGCCCATCCCTCGGTCTAATGATGACCTTGAAGTTAGTTTTTGGCAGTGGAGGCAGTTTATTTTTTCGAAGAGGATTACCTTTCTGTTTAGGTTGGCTCGACGCTGATTTGTCTACCGCTTTGGCCCCGGTCTGCGGAACGGCGACCAGCATTGAATTGTGGTACGTTGCAGTGAATCACCTCCCGTTGTCAAAAGGCTTCTTTTGAGAGACGCTGGTAGCATTTTCTCCGCCTTGAGTTTTTTCGTCGATCGATGTCGTGGCTCTGGTTGACGCAGCTGCGTTGTCGTCAGTGATTCTCGCGCGTTGCGCGGAAACACGAGTAGCGTTTCGTCGGGCCAACGGCCCGACGCCGTTTAGGCTTAGAGCAGCGTTCTTCGCCTTGGATCTTCAAACAAGTAGACTTTCAGGAAATATGAACTCACGGTTAAAAACCGGTTATCCACCGACTGCGCTTGATTAGTAGAAAACAGTCCAGTACTTCATAGGTGACGGCAATGAGGTTTTCCGGGTGAGATGAGGCATCGAGGCGGGAGCTCATGAGAAGCACGTTTGCTTCGACTGACCCCTAGCGTCGTCCTGTGCCCGCGAGCGTTCTGGTCCTTGTAAGCATATGTTTATCTACTTCACTTGATAGTACGCTTCGAACTGTACACACCTACGCATTTTTGATTTTTGTGTAAAAGAACATTGAGGGAAACAGCATAGGAGACGCTTGCTATTATCGTCGCTTTATACGCTAGAAGCCAGCACGGCTTCATCGGCGGCACCATTGACTTATTCACTGGCCTTCTTGCGTAAGCGCCGCTCCCATGTTTGCGAGTTCAGACTCATGCATGAGCACTAGTAACGCTGGTTAAGCCGACAAGATCGAGTTTAGGTTGGTAATTTGTGTTTCCCTGATGGACGAGCAGTTACACAATAGGCGGATGTATAATATAAAGCAACTGTACGCTGTCAAAATTTACTGATTTATAAAGCCGAGTAGAAGTCTCCAGCGGCACTACGTGGGAGGTCAAGATACTAATATATGTATATATAGTTATATATATATATATATATATATATATATATATATATATATATATATATACAAAAACAAAAGTGATGCTGGGTCCGGGAAATATTATTCGTATAGAAAGAAGACGCACGTACGAAGTTATTTTATTTGACGTTTCGGCCGTGGGTCCGGCCTTCATCAGAATACAGTTTATGGCACGAGTGCTGTTTATATACATGTGCATATCAGTAAGATACAAATGTCAAAACCGACATGAAAGGCTATATATGGGCATATATATATATATATATAATAATGAGATATAACAGACAGTAATGCCAAGGAATGTACAGGGGAAGTTATTAACATTAATGGAATGTAAATAAGAAGAAAGAAAAGTGGATGAAAAAATTACCAACTGTAAGCAGGAATCGAACCTACGACCTTCGAATTACGCGTTCGACCTTCGAATTACGCGTTCGAAGAGCATCGAACGCGTAATTCGAAGGTCGTAGGTTTGATTCCTGCTTACAGTTGGTAATTTTTTCATCCACTTTTCTTTCTTCTTATTTACATTCCATTAATGTTAATAACTTCCCCTGTACATTCCTTGGCATTACTGTCTGTTATATCTCATTATTATTGTGTTAAAAACACGGAAAAACGAGCCCTTAGGTATACACTTCTTTCCCTTATATATATATATATATATATATATATATATATATATATATATATATATATATATATATATATATATATATATATATATATATATATATATATATATGCAAGTAACACAATATAAAGAGCACCTAATCTACGAGTAAACAGATATTGCTTCCATGCGCGAGCACGTTGTTTACAAATAAAAGATGAAACGCATAAAAGATAAAGCACATAACATGAAGAGTAGTCCGGCCGGTAAAAGCAAGAGAAGAAAAAAACTATAAAATACTAATAAAAATGACAAAGACGTTACAAAGCTGCTACGTAATCAACAGATACAGACAATGTAGTGCGACTTGCTGAGCAAGGTTGAAAAAAGTTGGACAGGGTGATACAAGTTACGCAGATAAGCAACTAAGTTTTCCTACGTTTTCATTCAGACCAGATGCGACGGCGTTGAACTTATAGATGAGGAATGATTCACGGGCTTCTCTATCATAATTTGTGCGGAAACCAGATTCTAGTAATGTGACTTGTAGGTTTTCAAAAGAGTGGCCAGGGAGGTGCACGTGTCTTGAAATGGGCAAGAGGGGCAAGGTGTTAGCATGAGATTTATGGTTGGTAAAACGCAGTCTAAAAGGCCCTTCTGTTTGACCAATGTACTGTATTTCACATAGCGCACATTCTATCATGTATATCACGTTCTTAGAATCGCAGTCAAGATTGCCTTTGATTTTTAAGGAAAAGTTGGAACCAGTACTGGTGACCTGTTGGCATGTGCGCATGTAAGGGCCTACTTTGCATCGCGGTTTTTGGCAAGGATGGCACCCGATCGTGCCAGGACTGTTTGCTTTCGATGATGATGACGATGAGAGTATGTCTCGAATAGTTTTAGCTTTGCGATACACTGCTTTAAGTGGTTCGGTGAAAATGTTTCTTAAGCGTTCACTTTGCATTAGAATATTGTGGTGCTTTCTCAGCACATTCGAAACACGCGGAACTGACGCAGAATGGGTAAGGACTAAGTTTGTCTGCGGTGAAGGAGTCGAGTTTTTAGCAGCGCACAACAGCGTTCTACGATTATGCATGTCGGCACGTTTTATTGCGTCATCAATTAATTGCGGCGGATATTTTTGTTTGACTAGAGCATCCTTTAGTGTTCTGCAATTTTTTTGAAACTCTGATTGCTCTGAGCAGATTCTTTTAAAGCGTAAGGCCTGACTGTAAGGGATGCTAGTTTTGCAATGTTTCACGTGGCTACTGTCAAAGTGCAAATACTGTTGCCGGTCTGTAGGCTTCCTGTATAGAGCAGTGGATAGCTTATCATTTACAATTGAAATGCTTACATCAAGAAAACTAAGAGTTGATGTGGAATAGGTATGAGAAAATGATATTGATGGATGGGCATCATTAAAGTCAGATATGAAGGAAAGCAACTCCTGTTCACTATGCGGCCAAATAAGGAAAATGTCATCAATGTAACGTTTATAATAAAAAGGTTTCAGCGCGCGGGTTTGCAAAAATTCACTTTCAAGCTGGCCCATGAGTATATTGGCGTAGTTGGGTCCAATACGCGTACCCATTGACGTGCCGCTAACTTGAACATGGTGTTGCCCTTCAAATTGAAAGTTATTAAGCTCTAAAATGAGCCTGAGCAATACTGCTAATGTGTTGCTGTCGATAAATTTACCCGGTGATGCTGCTTCATAGGACCTGGCGACTGCCGCTATTCCGTCTACATGCGGAATGTTGGTGTATAAAGACGCTACGTCTAGCGTGACCAAAAAGGAACCTTGAGGAACAATAAGATCAATTATACCAGAAACAAAGTCGGTAGTGTCCCTTACGTAAGATGGAAGCGATGCTGGGATACTGCTGATCAGAGAATCGACATAGCTGGACAATTTTTATGTGACAGTACCTATACCTAAAATAATGGGACGGCCGGGGTTGTTTATCTTGTGTATTTTAGGCAAAAGGTAAAAACGACCAGGAACAGGACTTAGGGGAATAAGAGAATGAATCGCATTGTCAGGCATACATACATACATATATATATATATATATATATATATATATATATATATATATATATATATATATATATATATATATATGAAAGTAGATGCGCTTTCACATAACAACTGTTTATTGTGCCGACGTTTCGACGGGAACCCCGTCTTTTTTAAGGCATAATCGAAACGTCGGCACAATAAACAGTTGTTATGTGAAAGCGCATCTACTTTAATATTGTCGCAGTACAACGCGAACAAAGCACAAGTACGCCTTGAGGCAGCAAAAGCAGCGTGTTCTCAACAGCTGAGCCACAAGATCTTCTTCGTTCTCGCGTCAAGCCAGAGGCCCACAACCTGGTGTCCGCTAAATTCCCCCATCATCGTTTTTGTCCACATGTAGACACGGGTCATTTGCCTCCCTCTCAAAGAGCATCGACCCGATGCGAAGTCAATAATGCAGTTTTTGTTAAAAGATAAGTCTCACGCAATCACTCGCTCACGTAAGGCTTCATGCGCACTACGTGAACGAGTTCAGGATGGTGCTGGCGACGATTGGTACTACATGAATTGTCGGGAACAACTTCGTAAGTGACGTCGCTCAGTTGTCGCAGCACTCGGTATGGCCCAAAGTATCTTTCTTGCGGCAACCGAAGTTATTCTTCTGCATATATCTATATATATATATATATATATATATATATATATATATATATATATATATATATATATATATATATATATACTTGGCCCCACTACAGTTGTTCAAACTTGGTTTAAAATCTTTGGCAGCCCATTTAGTTTTCGGAGGCTGAAGAACTGATGCCATACCAGTTTTTAGTCTTTTTCGTCGTACAGTGTAAGCATTCTTTGGTTGGCAAAGGGGCTCAGGTGGGCTTTCAATGCAACAGCTAGTGACTCACACAGACAGCCAGATTATTTCCACAAAATGTGCAACGTGAAGAACTGATTTAGTTTTAAGTACACCATTGTTATTTTAACGGTGAGGTGAAAGACAGCGAATACACACTTTTTGCATTTCTTTTTTCCTTAAAGTGAGGTTGCTACCATTGTAATTTAAACCTGCATTCACTTACTAAATAGGCAGTATAAAAGTTTGAAAAGTTTTACAGCTGACATTGCTTACATATGTTCCAGAGGCAACGCGTGCTGCTGAAAGGACGAGGAACAAATACTTGCGCAGATAACACCGGCGGTTGCTAGCAATCAATTAGTGGGAGAAGGTGTGACTGCCTTTAGTTGCAGTCACATGATGAGAACTATATACTTTTATGCTGTATGCCTCTAAAACTCATATACGTGCACTTAAGCTATAGAGGAACATACTAAGTATGTACGTCTCTCTATGCCTAAGCGGACGAAGATGGTACAAATGACAAAACGTATAAGTGTGGTCCTAAACATAATAAGGCACTTGTTGCCTTGCGGTGGCGTGGAATCCCATTTCATCACGGTACCGTCAATCAGCGTTGGCCCCTTGGAGGTGTGGTTTATTAGGTGGCGATTTCATGATCTGTATCCTTTATAGCAGGACAACTGCTCTGCTCACCTCTTAAGAGGCCCCTTAGACAAGAAAACTGGTAGAGACAAAGAAATGCTAGGCGTGTTTTTGTACGATGTGATCGACGACGGAAAAGGCGGCTTCCACTGCGAACAGGCACACAGGTAAGAATAAGCTAGCCTGAAGTTAGCTCCGGTCTAGAAGATCTAGCTTCACCATAACGAAGTGCCGATGGTGTAAAAGATAGTTGGCGTCTGTTCTTTTTACCTCGGCGTAACACAGCCAAATATCAAGGAGAGCTACCAAACTATGACCTAGGCCCTTGTGTTATTGAGCTAGAAATAGATCGCACACGCTAATACCGCTTGGTTATATACATGACCTACTGGGGACTTATTTTTTTATTGAGTTGTGGCAGCAATAGTAATGATCTCTATCCTCATTTTTTTGTGGGAGATAAAATATGTGGAGTTTTGAAATATCGCTGTGGCTGTTTGCTCACGCGTTTGTACTGAAAAGTTTTCTTAGAAAATTTCCTGTCGACAAAATATGATAATTCGGCATTTTATGGTGTTCTGAGAACCCCAGAGGAGCGAACGACCCAAACCTTAAGAATCTTCGCCCCTAAAACGATTCTGTGTATCTGTTGCTCATTATGCAGCGATGGCGTAGTGATTATGTTATCAGCCTCGTGTGCGAAAGAACCATGGTTCTATTCCGAGTACCACGCTATTGCCCACCAAATTAAAAATTATCTGCATGATGATAGGTTTGTATTAGGAATTAGGTGTGGCTTCACACGTCACCACTACCGGTAACACAATCTCTTGCCAGAAAAAGATTGGCCACCTTGGTGTAGTATATAGCCCACTACCTTCCACATAAATTCACTAAATAACCCTTGTCCCTCAGGCCCCACCAACTGCAAAGCAGCTGACCACAGCGGCGGTCAGAGGGTGCTGAGAATCACTGGGCTTTGACAGGCCGCCAATGAGATCTCAATTTGGCAACGTTAGCGCTATATTGTTATCTAGTGACACAAGTCTCGCTGTATTATTAGAGGAGCAAAACGGTGTTAAACGATATGCAATAGGCCTCAGTGAGGTTAGGAGGAGAGATGAGGCCTATACAGAGCTACAAAATGTGCACGTCCTTTGCTATTGTGGCTTGGCTGACACAAAAGAACATGGGGTTGGAGTTTGTTATCCACAGCGATATAGGTGGTAACAGAGGAATAATACTGGATTATTAAAAGCGCGGTAGCTATCGTAATAACTTCAAAGATACATGATGTAGGTGACAGAGTCTAACGAGCCTACATCAAGCTATTACGCCATATTAGTTGAAAGCTTTTACGAATACATAAAACAGGCAGTGAGTAACGTAAAAACGGAGTATAATATACTGATGGGCTACCTCATTGCCAAACTACGGAACAAGCAGGTTGGATACGAGGCAGTAGGGAATTATGGCATCGGTACTATAAATGCCAGGGGGGAGTTTTTAGTAGAGCACACAAACCGCATTGATTTACTTATCTTGAATACCTTCTACCAAAAACGAGTGAACAGTAACTGCACATAGGGGAGCCATAATGGCGAAAGTGCATACCTAGGGATCGTGCAGAATGTGGAAGTGCCACGTCTACTTAGGACAGGTAGTAACTGCGGAGCCTAACGTGAGAATGAAGTAACCAGAAGAATAAAAAAGAGGTGGAGTACATACGGCAAGCATTCTCAAATCTTCACTGGTAAATTGCCACTATCCCTGAAGAGGAAGGTATATAACAGCTGCTTCCTGCCGGTATTTACCTATCCAGCAGAAATCTGGAGACTTTCAAAGAGGGTGCATTCTTTATTGAATACACCCTTTTTAAATGCACCTTAAGGTACGAATAGAGCGCAGAGTGGGCCAGGGAACAAACTTAGGTTAAGGATGTGATAGTTGAACTCAAGGCCACGAAATGAACTTGGACCAGGCAAGCAGTGCGTTGGCAGGATAACCACTTCTTTGGGGATACCTGACAAGTTTCCCAGAAAAGGCAAGAGGGTGAGCGGCGACAGAAAGTTAGTGGGCAGATGAGATTAGGAAGTTTGCGGGTATAAAGTGGCAGCAGCAAGCACATGACCGAGTGTACTGGTGAAACAAGAAAGAAGCATTCGTTCCGCAGTGGGCGTAATCAGGCTGATGATGATGATCGCTCATCATCATAAAGCCTTTGAACTATTCTTCTCTACGCTTGCTAGTAACACAAACATAATGCCCTGGCGTGAGCCCATTCCACGCAGTGTGCCACGCAATATGTAATATAAAATGCCCCATCCTAATTAACATCACCATGGTTACGCCACTGCTATTGTACTTTCCTACTCTTCATAGAATGGTAGTTTTAGACTAGTTTTCATGCTCATTGATGCAAGTGTTTATTTAGTTCACGTGCTGAGCAATCGTTGTTTTTTCCACCAGAAACCAGTAGCATATCACAAAATATTATTGATATGTGTGGTTTAACGTCCCAAAACCACCATATGATTATGAGAGATGCCATGGTGGAGGGTCCGGAGATTTCAACCACCCGGGGTTCATTAACGTGCACCCAAATCTGAGCACACAGGCGACAGCATTTTGGCCTCCATCGAAAGTTCAGCCGTTACAGCCGCGATACGATCCCGCGACCTGCGGGTCAGCGGCCGATTACCTTAGCCATGAGACCACCGCGGCGGGACCATATTACAAAATAAACATGGCGATCCCAATAATAGCCTTCTTTTGGACATTTATGCGAGAAATTTATGTGCTTGGATGCCACACAAGTCTGAATTTTATTGAACGGATGCAGATGATTTTTAAACCCTTATTGGCCCTTACAAAATTCCTGCTAATTAAAAAAACTTTTATTCGGCGAAACTATTATTAAAGATATTTTTGTGTTCGCTGGCAAAACAATGAACGCTAACGTCTTAATCTCAGAAACAACAGTGTTTATGTTTGTTTTATTCTAATTCAGCAGCACCTAAAAAACGTATCGTATATACTACCTGTGCTTATACTGTAAATGTAACTTTTATATTGTACATTATAATACCAATATATAGAGGCCCGCGTGCTCAAATTTGGGTGCACGTTAACGAACCCCGGGTGGTCGAAATTTCCGGAGTCCTCTGGATGGCATCTTTCATAGTCTTATGTAGTTTTGGGACGTTAAACCCCACATACCAATCAACACTTATCCCTACTTTTCAACACAGTTCATAAATATCTTATCCTACCAACCACAGCATTCTGATGATAGTGCAGAGGATGATAACAGGTATCCCACCATTTGGGTGACTGACTATTGTTTATAGTGAAAAAAAACAAAAAATCCTTGCACAAGTAGGCATAAATATTTGTATATGCCTACTAACAAGTAGGCATATACGTTTACTTGTGCAAGGTTTTTTCGATGCCTACTTGTGCAATGTTTTTTTTTTCGCTGCTGACCATAGTGAGCCGCCTGAATAGTGCGATTTAATTCGTAGCGTTCAAATGTAGTTAAAAAAAGACCCATCGCAGACGTGACAGTGTGTTTTTTGTCTTCGTTTGCAGTTTTTAGGCCTCCTGTAAATATCCTGTATGTGTATACTATTTGTCTTAGAATTTTTTCTACAGATTTCTCTAAGGTATCTCTTAAAATAGGCCTCTAAAATGTTGGGAGACGACACTGAGAAGGTACACCTAATTGTAGAACCGAGAAAATGAAATAACATTGCTGACTGCTATGACACTTTTCACATTTCTTTAGAATACATGTATTATGTGATTTTTGCTATAGACATGCGCACCTTCGCAAGGTAGTGTAGTAGAAACGCACAGGCAAAGATCGATTCTCAAATACTCGTTTTATTAGAGGCTCGGATTCAGATCTTCGTATGAATATCAAGAAATACCTCGGAGAAATCATGCTGTCAAAAGGTATATGATGAAATTCTTCTTACCTCTATTATGTGGAGTTTTTTGTCCCAAGCTTGTAAAGAATGGAGAGTGAGAGGATATATTTCAAAGACAAGATCTGGCCGTGCGTGTGCGTTCCAGCCTATGTTTTTTGTCATAAGCTCTGAATTATTCAACGACTTTGAATGCACTCACTAAACTCTGGGGTGCACCTAGAGGGCAGAAGAGCTGTATTATTCTCCCAGAATTTCTTTAACTCTATGAGGGATAGGGCAGAAATGGCCGCGGAACTTACTCTTTCCTTGAAGTCAGAGTAAAAGAGACTGCGAACGCTCTTCTATTTACTCGGGTGGAGTTACCGTTCTATGCAACTCTCATGCCGATAAGGCATGGCTGGGGTCTAGCACTCCATCAGCAAGGACGGACTACAAACTAGCGCCTGCATATCACCACAGACAACGCAAAGCAATATAACTAACCCGTAACCAGACGCCAATAGGCGTCGACGCCTCAGATGCAACAATGCGTTAAGGTATGAGGATAACTTTCAGTAATAAAAATTGGCAGATCCCACGTACAGTGTGAATCGGTGGTATACGAAGCACGAATGAGAACTGTTGATATGTCACTTTAAGATCAGCACAACGTTACGAGGTGGAGATAAATTATGCCGTACATGACTTCGGTGACATGATTATTATGTTCGGATGTGTCCTTTACCTTTGACGTCTATTCACGTCACGTAATACCAAATTTAGTATATGTGAAGTAAGCGAAACGGTTGCAACCACGCTATAAGCATGGTGCGTTATGTTCTTGCATGACACGCGCGTCAGGATTATCAAGTTTGCAACATGAATATATTTCGTCATCCATTGACACCACGTAACACCACATTTGGTATATGTAGAGCTAGCAAAACACCCGCGAGCGCATCATGAGGGGCCCAATATACTCCTACGTAGCGTTGACGCACCCGTACGCTGGGCACAGCGAGAGAGAGAAGAAACTTTATTCAAGTGTCCTTGCTGGGGTCAAAGGGGGCGGGGGGCCGGGAGACAGGCCCCTCTGTAACCCCCTTCCTCAGGTGGCGGCCAGGCCTTGAATCTTGGCGGCGTCTTCGGCCAGCCGGACAGCCCACAGCTGGTCCTCCGGGCACGTGCTGAGCAGCAAAGCCTCCCACTGCTCGGCCGGGGTGATTGTGAATGTAGGGTTCGTGCTGTGTTTAGCTCAGTGAGTAGTAGCTTTGGGACAGGCCCATATAATATGGTCGAGCTCAATGTTAGGTGCTCCGCACGTTTGCATTGTGGTGTGTGAATATTATGCTGTACAGTGACGGACAGGGGAAAGTGCGTGTCTGCAATCGACGCCACGTAGTGGACTGCTGCTTACTAAGGCACTTGTCTGGTGGTGGGTATTTCAGTCTTGCCTTGCGGTAATACATTAGGATTTCTCCAAAGGTAACCATTCTGTCCCTCGCATTGTCGCGAAACGAGGAGACCATCATCTCTCGCTCAGCCGCGTCAGGTCGCAAGGGGTGGTGCTCTGTTGGAAGACGCGCCCGGTGGACGAGAGCTCGGGCGGCGTCATGAGCGTGATCGTTCCCCGCAAGCCTCGAGTGGCCCGGAGTCTAGATGATCTCAACGCGGCGACGACGTAACAGAGGTGTACTTGAGAGAATTCGGAGAGCCGGTTGGGAGATGAAACCTTTGGTAAAGTTGTGGATGGCAGTCTTGGAGTCACTGATGATGCAGGATGTTTGGGTTGAAGCGTAGGCGAGAGTGGTGGCTGCTTCTTCGCCTTCGTCGGGTTCGTTTGCGCGAACGGTGCCTGTTGCGGTATTTTGTACTGCAGCCAGGTGGCGACAGCGAGGGCCAAGGCCCGATGCGTAGGATATTCCGCTGCGTCTACATACGCCACGTACGTGGCTTTCGCGTAACGCTTGCCTAGTTGCTTGCCGCGGTCTACTCGTCTTTCCACGTTATTTGTAGGGTGCATATTTTGTGGTATGGGGGGAATCAAGAAAATGTCGCGAATGTCTGAAGGAATCGGGACTTTCTGGCCAAACTGGGAGACGTAAGGTATGCTGAGTGCGCACATGAGATGACGTCCTGTAGGAGTTTGGCCTAATCGGTCGTAGTGCGATATACGTTGGGCTTCAATGAATTCGTCTATAGTATTGTGAAGTCCTAGGTTATTGAGTTTCGCATTGGGCCTAGACATGGCGAGATGCAGTGCGCACTTGTAGCAGCGCCTGATCATTATGTTTAGTTTTTTCTTGTCGGTGAGCGTAAGTACCATAAATGGAGCAACGTAAAAGATTCTGCTTATGGAGAAGACGGTCACCAGTCGTATGAGATTGGCCTCTTTCATGCCGTGTTGTTTATTGGCGATGCGGGAGATGAGCAGAGTAGTCTGATAGACATTATGGTGTAGTAGTTGCATTGTTTTCGAGCCGCCGCCGTTCTGCTGAATGCGGAAGCCCAATACGCGAATGGTATGGACTGTTCGTATAGGGTGATGTTGCACATGCAGATTTACCGTGGGAAGGTCTCTGTTGTAGGGAGATCTAGGTCGATAGACGAGTAACTGTGATATTTGGGGCGAGCAGGGCAATCCTCGTTGTTCAGCGTAAGTTGTGATTCTATCAATCGCCAATTGAAGTGCATCTTGTATCTCTCCGTCACTACCTCTGGCCACCCACAAGGTGATATCGTCCGCGTATATGCTATGTTGGAGGTGGGGGATATCTTCTAGAAGTGGCGGAAGGTGAAACATGGCCAGGTTGAAAAGGAATGGAGAGATGACCGACTCCTGTGGTGTCCCTTTTTCACCGAGAGTGACGAAAGGTGAAGGTAAATCGTTGACCGAGAGTGTGGCTGTCCTGTCCGTTAAAACGTTGCGGATGTAGCGGTAGGTACGGGCGCCTACGTTGAGCGTGGCGAGGGCAGCAAGGATGGATGAATGTAGCACATTGTCAAAAGTCTTGGTAACTTCTAGCCACAGAATAGTACGTGTCCCATACCGAGAGCCGTCTTCACCGTCGATAATGTGACTTTTCAGTTGCAGCATCACGTCTTGTGTCGTCGAAAGTTTAGGGCGGAACGCGAGCATTGTTTGCGGGTAGAGGGCATGTTCTTCCATGTACCTTTTTTAGTCGAGTGTGAATAACATGCTCGAGTACCTCTCCGACACAGGATGTGAGAGATATTGGCCGAAGGTTCTCGATAGTGAGTGGTTTTCCTGGTTTAGGTATCAGAATGACTGTGGCGGTTTTCCTTGTTGTTGGTATTTCTCCCGACTCCCAAACCATTTGCAGATAACATGTGAGCGTTTTAAGTGATTCTTCGTCAAGGTTTTGTAAGATTTTATTCGTAATTGTATCCTGGCCAGGCGCTGTTTGGGGTCTCAGTTGTGAAACAGCGGACCTCACTTCCGCTTTTGTAATCTGGGAATCGAGGGCTGGATTATCCACGCCATTGTAGCATGGAAGATCAACCGAAGTAGCACTGACAAAGTACCGACTAGATAGGTATTAGATAATGTCTTCATTGGTACCTGGGTAATTGTGCAGAGCGGTGATTAAGGAGTGGCGCTGAGCAGTTTTTGTCGATGTTGGTTCTATCATACTACGTAGAATATTCCACGTTTTGGGCATGTTAGGTAAGCAATCCATAACGTTACAAAGCTGATGCCAGTTCTGGTGGGAGAGTTGAAATGCGTAATCTTCCATTTGACGCGTTAATATAGCATTGCGTTTGTGTTTGAGCGGTTCAATTTCTTGGAGTTATAGCGCTTGCGCAGACCAGCGAGGGCCTCCCACATGTGCAGCATCTTGGTGTCTACCGTGTCGCCTACGGCTTCTTCTGGGGGAGTCTTGGTAGCACGCTTAACGTCTCGTAGTAAGGAAGCTGTCCATTGGTCAATCGAGGTGGCAGATTCTGGAGAGGCCGTTGCCCACAATTCACGGAAGACATCCCAGTCAACGAGGGCAAGCTGTTTGGATTTCCTGCGCTGCGGGCCAGCCTTGACGATCGTTTGTATTATGCAGTGGTCGCTGCCTAGATGTTCATGAAGTTTGGACCACTCTGCATGCGTAATGTTCGCAGTGAAAGTGAGGTCAGGAGTGGTGTCTCTGGCAACTCTGTTGCCCAACCGCGTAGGGTATGTCGGGTTTTTGATAAGGGTGTAGCCAATATTGTGGGTGTCTTGCCACAGCATTCGCCCTTTTCTGGTGTCGTGAATATAGCCCCAAGTGGGTGAGGGAGCGTTAAAATTCCCTACCACGAGAAAAGGGGAAATTCTTGCCAACTTTTTGACATAAGATAGGAGCTTGTGAAAGCGATGTGGTTGTCGTGGGCTGCTGTAAACATTGACCAAGAACATACTGGTGGATGTCCGGCGAGATGAAGAGAGGTTTTCCAATATAATGTGTGGCATTGTATCAGAGAGCGAGGCGTGTTGAATTACAGGGATATTTCGTTTCACGAGGGTGGTAAGGACTTCGTGACCTTCAGGGGCTTGAGTAGCCGTAAAGAAGTCGTATTCGACCAGCTTAGCCTGTCTGCTTGATTCCTGTAAAGCAATAATATCTGGTGTATCTCATTTCTTTGAGTGTGGATAGAAATTGTTGTAGCACGCTCCTCTTATGGCGGTAGCTACGACAGTTCCACTGCCAGATGCTGTACTGAGTGTGTGGATTACTCATGGCCATCTTGGTTAATTCGGACATAAGGCTTCTGATGCAAGTGTGAGCGATAGCGATGTGTACACCGCTCAAGCTCTGTGACTGTGCTATTGCAGCTGGCAAGAAGACTCGAAAGTGTGGCTTCAAGGTTGTTCTGGATAATTGTTGCTTGGGCTTCCAGCTTTCCATCAAGCATTATAGCGAGTTGGTGCTCTAACTTTGCTGTGAGGATTGAATCGAGGGATTGCTCTAGCGTTTGCGCGATGGTCTCTTCAAGCATTATCGGTAACTGCCGTTCAAGAACGGTTTGAATCGTCTCGTGGAGTTGCTGCTGCGGTACAGATTCTACAGGCAAAATGGGTGCTGAGGCGGTAGGTGGTTGCGACGATGGTGTGGCTGGTTCTTTTGTGTCTGGAGCCTTTCGTTTAGGGGGTAGGGGTTGGGGGTGGTATTGGCGTGGAGGTCAGCAGCGTGAATCAAAGAAGAAGACGGAGGTTGCTGGGCAAGTTGTTTCCGAAGAGCAGGGTTTTCAACGCGAAGTTCTTGTACTAACGTACGGAGTGAACGCAGCTCCATTGTGATAGTACTTAACGTGGTTTCCTTATTAGGTGTCGTCGTGTGTGTACTTATAGATGCTGTATTATGTATAGCAGCAGGTTGGGAGGCAATGCTAGCCCAGATTACCGTAGGGGTGGCGAGGGTGAGACTGGGTTGCCGCTGCGTAAGGGGGGGACCATCCGAAACCTCGGGTGCCGCAGATCCCAATCGGAGCTCCTGGGGCTGATTCTTGCGTCGCTGCTTTGATCGGCTGCGTGAGCCACGACGCTTCGAGGTTTGACTGGTACTGCGGGAGCGGGTGTCGCTAGGCTTCACCTCTTGGCGTTCCGGATGAGCATGTTGCGTGGAAATCATAGTTGAAAGGTACTGCTGTTGTTGCAGCTAAGCTTTTTCTTGGCAACGATAAATGAGAAGGCGAGGTGTCTGTTAGCGTTGAGGACAGGTTTTGTCACCTGTCTGGTGGGCTTGGCCGCACAGAAGACACTTAAGGGTGCATGAATGAGCAGTAGCAGGTTTGGCTGTGCTACACAGCGTGCAGACTACGGCATTTGGTTTGGGGCAGACATCCGAGCGGTGGCCGACTGCCCCGCATTTGTCGCAGACTTCGGTGCACTTCTTATGTAGGTAACATTTGTATTCGGCTCCTCGATAGTAGACATGAAAAGGTACTTGGTTGCCATCGAATACAATGAGTACCGTGTTTGTCTTTCTCATTCGGCGAGCTTGTAGTACCGTGGGGCTGCGGTCATGAACAAGACTTGCTGAGATGTCTTCAGGGGAGTCGTAGGGGGGAATATTGTGGATCACTCCCTTTGCTGTGTTCTCAGGGGATGTAACGTAGGCTCGAACGTAATAGGTTTCAGTTACCACCTGTAGTTTGGAGATCCGACTGTAGAGTTCTGCGTTGGATAGATGAGGTGTGCTTACTACAATGAGATTAGCTTCAACGCATGTGCGGTAAATGTCCTCTTTGAGTAGCGTTGCGTGCAGATCCACCTCACGTAGAATAGCATCGCGCAGTTGTGCTTGCCTCACTTTGGAGAGGTAGAGGCCGTCCCTCGGGCGAATCACAACTTTTACGTGATCCTCTGGCAGACGTGGTTGCCTGGGATTGCGAGGGAGATGCTGGGCAGATCCGTTCAGCATTGGGGTATCGGACGCGCTTCCCTGGCCAGTTGGCGATGCCGGAGCGTTCGAGGCATGCTTGCGTTGCTTGTTACGGTGGCTAGAGATCCATCCGGCTTCGAGGGTGGCGTTTTCTGGGGCGATCTCAGTTCCTTCGACTTCGACCACTTCTATGGTTAACACTGCTGCGATTTCTGAAGGTAGGGCTCAACGTGGGCAAGTCAGATGGAGTTAAGTGGCACCAGCGTCGCGGCGAGGAGCAGCTGTTGTCTGGGCACAGCGTAGTCTACGTGAGCAAAAAGCGAGCACTCCATAGTCTGACGCCAGGTACGGCCAGCGTCCGTCGGTGCGACCCGGCGGCAACTGGTGCGAAATGCGACATGCTGCATTACGTGCCGATGCGTTACCCAGACAGTCCTGCGTTTCCATCTTTTCGTGACGGAGGGATGCCGGACGCGCTGAAACGCGCATGCGTCAAAGCAACGCAGCACGGCGCGCGCCTACGAATATATGGCAGGACCTGCGCCTGGCGTGGCAACGCCAGCGTGACACGGCGAAATGAACGCCGGCGAACACACGCACCGCAACACGTCGAAATGTATTGGCGCCTTGACTGTGCCATGCATACATGTTCTCACATGACAGGCATTTCACTATTATCATGTTTGTACCAGGCACGTACCTTCGTCATCTATTGGCGTCACGTAATGCCAAATTGAGGATATGAGAAGCTAGTGAAACGACCGCGAGCGCATCGTCAGTGTGGCATGTTGTCATGTCGTTAAATGACACGCATGTCGTGATTATCATGTTTAGATGTGTCATTTACGTATGTCGTCCGTTCGCGTCGCGTAATATCGAGTTTTGCACTAGTAAAGCTAGCGAAACGGCCTCGAGCGCATCATGAGCGTGGCACGTAGTCATGTTGTTACATGACACGGATCTCATGACTATCATGTTTGCCCCAGTCACATACCTTCTTCATCCACTTACGTACTGTAATACCAAATTTGGTATATGTGACGCTAGCGAAACGGCCGCGAGCGCATCATGAGCATGGCATGTAGTCATATTGTTACATGACACGCTTGTCATGATGTTCATGTTGGGGTCTGTCGTTTGTGTTTGCCGCGCTATCATGCCATACCGTACCAGTTTTGCAACATCTCATGTGAACGAAACGACCGCAAGAGCTGCAGGACCATGAAATGTAAATCATGACATTCGTGGCATACATGTCGTGATTTTCATGTCACAACTCGTCAAATATGTTCTTCATACAGTCTTGTTATGCCATACCAAGTTTGGTATCAATCCCATTATAGAAATGGCCAGGAGAGCTAAAAGTCGTAAGCAGCTAGATAGATAGATAGATAGATAGATATATAGATAGATAGATAGATAGATAGATAGATGGATAGGTAGATGGATAGATAGATGGATAGATAGATAGACAGATAGATAGATAGATAGATGGATGGATAGATGGATAGATGGATAGATGGATAGATAGATAGATAGATAGATGGATAGATAGATGGATAGATAGATAGATAGATAGATAGATAGATAGATAGATAGATAGATAGATAGATAGATAGATACGCTCATACTCGCCGAAGTTCGCTAAGAAATACTTCGCATATAAAAATTCATAGTTTTGTGATCATGTAGTTTCGTTCCTGGAGCACCTACAGCGACTCCTTCGAAGCGAGGAACAGCAGCTACTTCGAACACGTGGCCAAGATTTCTGTTACGGCACAGGAAAATTGCCACAAGGTTAAGGTAGAGGTTCTACACATATAATGAAGAAAAAAAATGGCAGCATATCCACGGAGTGAATGATGGAGAGTGGGGCAAAGCATCCGTCCGTCCATTCGTTCTTGTTTCCGTCCGTCATTCTCCGTCTGTGTGACCATCGTGCGTCCATTCGCCTGTCTGTGCGTGCGTCTGTTCGTAGTTCGCACGTCCATCTGTGCGTCCGTCTCTGCGTTCGTCCTTGCATCCGCCCCTGCGTCCGTCCATGCGTCCATTCGTTGGTGCAGCCATCCGTGAGTCCGTCCATGCATTTGTCTGTGTGTTCGTTCGTCCATCTATTCAACACTCCAAGTACCACCATCTCAAATCTGTTCATCATATATTCCGCATATGCACCGCCATCCAGTGCACATTCCAAGGACTAAACGAGAGGTGACACACGTACACTTTCTTACGGCTTGCGCATCCTGTCTTCTTCCCACCTTTAACCATGTCGGGTTCATGGTATATACTAGTTCACTGTATTCATTGCACTACGGCCCAACGCTCGCTAAACCTTTATAAAACAAAGGAGGTTAGGCCCAGCGAATATAACGTAGCAACCCTTTCTTCTCAGATAGTGCTCAATGTACATGTAAATGGCTGCTAAGGGGGAATGAGAGACAGGAGAATTCGGCTTTTAATTAACGCGCACGCTGCGAATTTTTTATTGTTCAACAACGCACAGAACAAATCTGGCAGCACCTTGGAGGTCAAAAAGTAAGACTGGTTACCCGCTACGACTACTACTACGACTACGAGGGACAAACAGGTGCCGCTATAAGGAGCTTCGCCCCTAAAATCTGGCCTTAAAAATCTAGCCTATAGTAGGCAAGTAATCTACCACGACGCCATATCACACCACACTCGCTGCTTGGTAAACTGGAGCAAAGAGATGACGCCGTTCCGTTTCACGGGTCGCAGTTTGAACACAGACGTGACTTTCTATTCAGACTAAACGTTTGACTTTCATAACATGAAAACAGCTGCCGTGCATGCATGACATGCCGCTAAAGCCAAGACTGCAAGTAATACATAACCAATTGCTAAAAACCAAGTTGAATGTGCACGAATGTGTTGGATCATGGTACTTCATGAACGCATACCGAACGACAAGCCTGTGTTTGGACGTATGAGTGATCGAAGTGCCGGCGATTGCACGCGGCGGCTTTCGTCAGTGGCCCATGTGGGCTGCGTCGCTGGCTGAAATCGCGTCGCATCGACGCTTATCACTCTTTATTCGGACAGCATACGGAAGAAACAATAGTTTTTTTCAAATTAAAAGATGACAAGGTTTTACTGGACAGTCATAGTCTTTCTTACTCCTCGGTATCACTTATTAGTAAACCCAGAAGCGCCGATGGCACATACGACGCCTTCAGCCGATAAGCCATAGGCCTACATTCACTCAGAGTCAAACTCGTACGCGTGACATATAGTTTGACCGCTGTCGCCGGAGGTAGATCGTGAAGGTTGAAGTTGGAGAATTCCGCAAGCCTCTCAAGGTTACATTGATGTGTAGCCGAGACATGCGAAAGTGTAAGGATTGCCAGGCATGCGCTTGAGTTGGGATTTTCCCGACAGGTGTAGTTTTTTTGGCGTACTAGTACACGCCATGGCCTCGCAAGGTGAATCGTATGCCGGATGGTAACGTTCGTAGATAATTTCTCGGCCAGCAGTGCTGAAAAATTGCCTTAACTGTGTAAGAACCTAGCTACAACTTTGATACTTAGGCATAAGTACCTTCATTGCATTGAGCGGATGTGAGAGAATGCATGCTAATAATATACCTCTACCTGTTTGTAAACAGTGTGACGTCACTTCAGGCACCCCACCCCCCATACACTCTATCGGAGCAGGGGCTGGTTGGCAAGAAAGTTACTCCGGGGGCATCTTTCTGCATAGCAGAGCTGCGTGTCGGCATTCATTTGACAGAAATTTCTACATTGCAATGGTCTAAATCACAGTTCTTGAAAGAAGGGGGTCGCAGAAGGGTCACTGCTCATAGTGTGGAAATTTGCTCGCCGTAGTTAGATGAATGGAGAAACTTTGTTTAGAGTACCGAGAGACGTGACTAGCACGCAGTGGGCTTCACCCACATAGATGACAGCCATAAAAAAAGCTGATCTTTTTCGAAAGCGAATGGTTCGAATGCACACGGTTACTGGCACTTTGAGAAATATTTGCATGGCGTGGTTGTAAATCTATTCAATTTACATCGTGGCATGTGCAATGTAGTTTTAAACGAGGTAGAGCATTGGTGGCAGCGTGGTTTTAAGCTGCTGTGCGTGAATATACGGAAAATATTCTCACTCCTTGCCCAAAAATCTGATCGGAGATTAATGAAAAAAGAGAAACACTAGTGTTATTCTGCCGCTGCGTTTCTAAATAACCCAATGAAAATTTATGTGATGTAAAACCCGGCATCTTAATAATATATAATATTATCTGGCGCAGTTAACGTGCTCCATTTGACATCTATAACATGTTTTCGTACCTATTGCTTCTTTCGACCTGAGACTCTTCCAATGCAAGTGGTCACTTCATAAGCATCGAGCCGTAAAGTACAAAGCAGATCAGAAACAAAAATCTCCGCTGTTTTCAATAACACGTACCAGTATTCGATAATACGAGTTATAGCCATGGTGAAGCATATATGCAGGTTTGGCAACGCCCCAACATGCTTATAGCTCATGCATAGTCGTATATATCACCCGGAGATCATGCACTTTTATTTTTCGGCACGCTGCGCATATGCTGAGATGTACCCACTCAAAGATGATCGCTTCAACTGTATTTTTACCTTGACTACAATTTGAGATCGTGAAGTTCCATCGACAACCGGTTACTGAAACCTGCCCACAACGAATATCAGTGTTTTCGCCCTACAGGACGCATCACGTTATTCACATTGCACACACCACGCACAATATTCCCAGTTTCACCGTCCGTAAAGATGAACCAATATTGTCCATGCCTTTCAACGCACACTACACACCACATTAAACACTGCACATTTTCGAAGAAGATGCCGCTGTTCCTCGCACAGGCCGCCACGTGTGTTCACTTCTCCGAGATAAACAGCCAGCCAGCGTGGCGAATATTTCATCACGCATTTTATCACATACCTAGATGTTTTATGACAATACCACAGCTATTGTTCCCACTGTGGAATGAAGATTAAGTTTCCAAAAATAAAAATAAATGCCCCAACAACGAGCGACTGAACCCCACTCAGCCACTGGCGGGAGTGTTTTGCCAACCACCACCTTGCAAATGCACCGGTGACGTCACGCTGTGACGTACGCCGGTAGAGGTCTATTGGAATGTAGTAAAAAAAACGGTGTTAAATGCCATGTAGCTCTTTAATAAAAGATCGAACGGCCTACAGAGTACCAAACGATCACCAGATAGACGTGCTCTAACGGTATAACAGCTCTTGGAATTTGCGTTATAGAGATGTGGCGTCACACGCACTAGAAGGGGCTAGACGTAATGAACACAAATGCCGGTTGATGTATGGTTGCCCCTATCGCGAGAGGTACATGGCCAGTGTTTCTGCGTTTTGTACGATTATAATGCGTGTGCCAATGTCCGGACGGTATGTGTGACGTGAGCTTCAAGCAATCTCTACTGCACGTTCACTGTTGAATTAGAGAAAATGCTAGATTTTTTCTTCAAAACGTTAACTCTAGCAGCAAAAGTGACTAACTCTTCGGGGAAGATGCTTCACTTTAGACCGACCACTATGTAAATTTTTGAGAGTGTAGTGTAACTCCCGCAGAGAGTGAATGTACTTTGTTTCAGAAGTTGAACTCTGCATCGGTGAGAGAGATTGTTCACTCTCACTTGGCCAGACCGGCACTCTGTCAAGAGAGGATGCTCACTTTGGGACGCAAAAAGTTTCCAGCACTCCTGAAAAGAGAGTGAAATATGGGACAAGCATTTAGCTCCACGAACATAGTTTCCTGCACTCTTATGAGGTTGTAAGTGTAGCCTATATCGTAAGCTCTTAAAATGAACCGAAGCAATATCGTGCAGAACTCTTAAGCAAACACACACACACACACACACACACACACACACACACACACACACACGCACATGCACACGCACAAACAGCGGCTAGTGCAAGTGCAGTTTTGTTCACCACGAACATAAGCCTCCAAGATTCATGTACTTTATAAATAGCTGGTTCTTTTTTTTTTTGCGGAAAGAAAGTGCACCACTGAAACTGCATAAAAAAATGAAAGGCGTCGCTTGAAGCGCCATCACAGCATCTCTCATGTCCAGCTAGTGATAGTTTTGTAACCCAAGAGCAAAAGCCTGCGGTAAATGCTCTAGAAACCTATGTATTCTCAGTTTGTATAGTAAAGTAAGTTTGAAATGAATGTCACAGTGTGCAGTTTGCTTTGCAACGGCCATATTCAGCAGCATGGCTAGAAGCACAATGAAGTAACAGAGCGAACACTCGCCTTTGCTGTGGAGAAAACGTCTCCCAAATTTTTGCTGGTTGGTGTACATTACATAGACTGGGGCACGACATTGCTGTTACTGCGCTGCTATCCTATTATTACGAACATGCTCTCTTAAGAATGGTGCAGCATCGAATTGTAAAAGGCCACGCAAAAAAAATTGCATCACCTTGCTCGAATTCGCGACAACGTTCTGTTTTCTTCTCCATGCTTGGTACTTCAAAGCTGGTGTGCCCGCCACAAGTGGAACATCAAGCGCAGGTGTTCCTCTTTTTCGCCACCAACATGAGGGTCGCGGAATAAAAAGTTGTAATAGGTTTTTTTATTGGATGAGGGCTACGACCAATTTTTATCAAAGAGAAATAAGCACTGTTACTCATTCACAGAGATGGGACAGGAACGTGAGTTGTTTTTGTGTTTTTTTAGAGTTCCATCTTTGTGCATATCCCAATCATGATACGAGAGTTTGCCTCTTACCATTACGTCTCTTTGCAACACAAAGAACAGAAAATACACAGAACGACAAACAGAACAAAATTTCTATTTTCAGGTATCCCGTAAGAAGAATATGTCTAAAACAAAAAAAGAGAAAAGGAATAGTGCTTCACGGAGCAAACGTTCGTGGTTGTCACTACGCCGTAGCGTAACATTTGCGAGGTTTCCCTGATTGCTGCACTATTTTTTTCACTCGGGCGGCTACTTGAGAATGATTTCTGCAAGATGATTTTATTCCGGCAAGTGGCTTTCAGTGAAGGCACGTTCTGTTTAGAAAAAACAACGTGAACGAGAGCCCAGCGTTTTCCGCGGATGACTTCTACCAGCGTCAATACAATAAGCTACGGTCACCGCAAAGAAGCTGGCTAGGAGAGATGCTCTATATATATTCTTAGTGGGATTTGTCACAATGAAGAAAATTACGTTTTCTTTAAAAAACAGAAAAGGGGAGATCATGAACACATTTATTTGTGAGGTGACCAGAAAGTGGCAATTTTAATCCAGGATATCTTGAGACGTGGCTGTTTCCTGGGCACTCACCAACCTTAAATAATTACTGAGGTTGGAGGTGATCAATGCTTCTTGCCTCAAACTATGTTGGTGTCTTTTTATTTTTCAAAACAAAAGAAAGAACCAAGGCTGTTATTTGTTACAGCGAGCACAAGAAGCTTTTTTAAAAAAGCAGTCATGCAACAGTTGACAAAGCATAGGTGCGTTTATATACGGAGAAGAAAAAAACATAAGTAGAAAAATTATTCAAGATATGATGGTCTACAAAAGCTGCATACTGTGTTTTTTTACTCCTAAATAATGTACCCAACATTTTAATTGAATTAGATTGACTCCACTTTGAATTCAGTGAAAATAGTATGAAGTATCATGACCTCCTAAGAATTTTTTACTTTTATTCTATTTTACTGATCAACGTCATAAAACTAAACTAATGCATGGCTTTTCACAGAGCGCCATTACTACTGACGGAGACGTTGAAAACCGCTAAGAAAATTTTCACGTAGGCTCCGTTCAAATCAGTGAATCACGCCATCCATAGACATACAATATCTGTCTGTTTGTCTGTCGGTCTCTGTATGTATGTATGTATGTATGTATGTATGTATGTATGTATGTATGTATGTATGTATGTATGTATGTATGTATGTATGTATGTATGTATGTATGTATGTATGTATGTATGTATGTATGTATGTATGTATGTATGTATGTATGTATGTATGTATGTATGTATGTATGTATGTCCACCGATGTTTCCTTACCTGTTTTAACGTTAGGTAACTCATGGCTGTAATGACCTCTCTGAGCCATTAGCAAAGAAGATAAATTTTCGAGGGGCTCTTATTTTCTTACTGAGAATGAGCAATCAAATTTTTTAACCAACAGTGGTCTACATTAAAGCGTCCACAAGTGATCGTCGTACAGAAGCTATTGGAAACATTACAAGTTAACACTTGTAAAGTGCGGGTACTAAGAACACCTATTCAAACAATGAAAATATAATTCGACAATATATTTCCTAATAACTGCAAAACTCTTCCCAGTAGAGACCTTAATGCCATTTTGAAAGACCACCTTAAAAGATTCGACATAAAGATTGTAATAGCAACTGATGCTTCAGTTCGAGACGAGAAGGCAGGAGTCGGAATTCCATCTTCAGTGTTGGATTGGTCTTTTTCAATTCGTTTACCTGATTTTACACCTATTTAATAAGCGGAATTACTTGCAATGCTTCTAACATTACGAAAATTACCTCAATTAATAACAGATGCTATTATTCGTTGAGGCTGCCTGTCTGTGTGTATTTCATTACCTGCGCCTAATATGTCCAATGCTTTACTAATATTTTATGCCCTTACCCAAGACATTTACGACTCATTCGCTTGGTGTGAATACCAGGGCATAAAGGTTTAACTCTCAATTAATATGCAGATGCACTCGAAGTGGCCTCACATAATTATCCCATAACTTCTATTTTGCCGATGCTAGCATTTATCGCCGTGGAGTGCTTTGGAAAATTTGTAATATCAGATCATTTTGAAAAATCTCACTTGGCAACATCTGATTTTTCCCATCTTAAGTACCCTGGAAAAATCAATGGTGCTCCTCTATAATAATTGGAGATATCAATTACGACGCTACGATTCTGAGTCCCCCCCCCCCCACCCGAAATTTTTATCTACACAGTTCTGGTTCGGCACTATCTGCCCTATGTCTCCTGCGCGACGAGATTGAATGCCGTCACCATATCCTCTTAACATGCAGGTTATATACAAATCACAGGAAGAGACTGTTAGAAGACCGTCTCAATAGGTTGGCTTTAAATATATCCCTTCCGGTCGTGCTTTCCATCGCAGCAAACAGAAATTATTATCAAGGCCATCATACATATCAGCTCGCATTGATCACCGCAATAAAGTTGGAGTTCCATCATGTCACACCAAATGTTTTCCTGACTCTTTCATACCCAGAACTTGTGTCAGTTGGAATGATCTTCCCATGATATCGCTTATATAACTGATAATAATAAGTTTCGTAAAACCATTGATCTTCTCTAAATGTTCGTGTGTATTCATATATGTTTGCATATATGTATACATATTTGTGTGTATATATAAGCTTATTATTGTTAGTATACCTTTTTCCTGATTGAATTGTCATTTACATCACTTACTTATTTGCTGTGCGTTTTTTTTCTTTGCTGTTTTACATTGCTTCTGTTATGTATATCCCCTCTCCCCTCTGCAATATCCTCGGGTACTGAGGGTATAATAAATAAATAAATAAATAAATAAACTGGAAGTGGATTTAGCCACAGGAAAGTTTGCGAGGCTGTGTGAGATTTTCTAATGGCAACAAAACGAATGGAATGTTAAGCTGAGGCATGAACTCACTTTATTTCAAATATTAGCTTGTTCGTTTTTTGTAACGCCTGTATTTATTTTATTTTTAATCTATCATTTACCATTGGGTTCTTTGTTTAAACATCCGGATCTAAATAATCCGGCTGGTAAAACAATTCCACCTCACAAATGAGGCACCGTCCGTTTCATTGCCCATCTCCCGTGATGGGTTGCGCAAGGACTCTCAGGAACAAACCAACAAACCAGACAAATCAACAAATCAATCAGGCAAGGAGCGCATTGCTGACTTTATTTCTGGTTTTTAGCAATACTGCAATAGTTACGGCGGGAGTTGAGAGGAATTTAAATTGCAAAAAGCACGCAACTCTGAGCCTAAAACCTTAGAATGTTCTGGACTTCAGTCATTACACAAGTTAAAAATAATATTTATATTTGCCCCAGCAATTTAATGACTTGCTGGCTGGTTTTGTTGATTCAACATTTCCATACCGTTTCAGTTACATAACTTTCAGTCATCTGTAGCATCTTGAGGTCACGACAATAGTTGGTTCGTGAAAGCGGTCAATACACCTTAATAATAGTATAAGATAACGAAAAGAGTGAAATTACTTGAATTTACAAACCACTCCGTACTCCATTGCAGCTATACTTTTTACTCGGCTGTAATATTAAATATTACGGCCGAGTACGAAGACAAATTGAAATTGAGTACGAAGACAAATTAAAATTAAAATTGAGTACGAAGACAAATTTTGTCTTCGTACTCATTTACCTCGTTGATTTCTTTTTACATCTGTCGAAGTATTGCTGTTCAATTTTCAGTCTCTCTGTCTCACTTGGTTTCTCCAAAAGTTCAGGAAAAGCAAAGTTGCAAGCAAAAAAAAAGACAAAGAAGAGACACCCTAAACTACACTGTGTGAATGACAACAACAACTTGGTTGCAGGACCATCACCATCCGCTTGTCCAGAAATTTTACCATCCGGAAATACTTTCACCTGCCTTGAAGCCACTTTCCCTCGTACGGTGTGCGAGCAGTTTAACTTCCCGAAATGTTTGGTGCCTATTTGAATTGCTAATGCCCCTGTAGCTTGTACGTCCCCTGTTTGTAACGTCCCGTTGCAGGCTATCGCGGGGCTCTGCATAACAGGCCTCTCAATACTTTGGAAGCTTTGCGTGAAGCCGTACACGTCAGATGCGTGACAAGGGCGGACAGAATGGTCCTCAGTTTTTCATGCATTGCCGCACCAAGCCACGTATTCACGCAGTCCAAAAAGCCTCCTCAGACGTGACGTATGGTTGACCCGAGCCAAGTTTACACCTTCAATGTAATTGTTTTTAAGACAGTTTCTTCCGGTCGGCAGCACCTCTCCTTTTTGAAGAGGTCGCCCGGCTTGAAAGAGCGATCAATATGTTATATTTAACGTCCCCAAACCACCATATGCTTATGAGTGACGCCATCATATGATTATGAGTGCATCGTCGTGCCTCCTGACTGACCTCGAATCAACGCACTTTCACTGGAACAGGGGGCAGCATAAGCACAACAAGCGAGAACAGCATTCTGTGAACGAAAAAAAGGGGGGAGGCTCTAAAAAAAGAAAATGTGCTGTGGAAAGTTGTCCTGCATATTCTCGCAAATTGTTGGCTTTTGCTCTGCGGTGGCCTTGGAGACAGACGGTGCAAGAAGCTCGGGATCTGTGTGTCTGATTGAGCTGATGGATTCCACGTGTTTCCTACATCATCGAGCGACCGTGCGCATTTGAGCGCCTCCGAACCTGCACGTCGCGGATACTTCGCTTCCGTGCCGAATCGCGAATATCTGCCAGTGTTAACAAAATCAATCTGGTGTCATCGTTCATGGTTGCTTCCTGGAAAAGCGATAAGCGAAACGCTTCACTATGTCGTCGGCACCGAGCCGCGGCCGCCAGTGACCAGTGGAAGTGTGTCGCTGCGGCAGGTGAATGAAGCATCGCATATACTTGATTCCACAGAAGACGATGTCTGTTGGAGTACAGTGCAGCCCGTATTGTCCGTCCCATGCGTCAACTGTTCTCAAACATGTAGCATGAAGGCGAGCACCGATATGAGCCAGATGAAACTAACAAGCGGCTGCCAGTGAGCACGAAGAAAACCGAGACGGGCCGTCTCTTTCGTCGGAAGTACATATGTGCAGCGGTGAGCACTGTTAGGGTGAACACGCGAGTGCGTTGCCGACGGCACTGTCAGCGCCCCGTTACGGTCATCACTGGAAACATTGCGCATGCGCATCACGCCTTCCGCGAAATAATTGTTCCACCGCGCGCATGACGTCATGAATGCACTTGTTTGTCGTCTGCTAGCCGCATTTTTGTTTTCTAAGCCCACGCATCCTGCATTTTCAGATTTCTTCAAACATCTGTGCTTGAACAGAACAAGACAAAAAAAAACTTGTATATCTATGGGAGCGTGTCTATTCATTCCCTTCAAAGTTGTTGAGCATGCAACGCCGTATATAAAAAAACCAAACATCTTTTGCAGCCGTTCATTCTGTCGCCAGATCGTATTATTGCTAGGGTTCCTGATGATGAATGGCGCTCAATTGTAGATCTCTCTCTGAAAGGTTATTCCCAGTGGTATATCGGTGCTTTAGTTATTAGGCCCCTGAAGACTGTGATCAGAATAATTCAAACCTGCAAGCATGAAGGTCGCAATCAGGATGCACCCTGCGCGCCCCACCCTGAAGCTACCGCAGAAGATAAAGACGCCCTCATAGTCACAGCTGCTGTTCGAAACCCTTTCTTGCCAGCCCCAGCAATACGGGAGGACTTGAATTTGAACGTTTCGGACACCACTGTTTGACGTCGCCTGCGTACTGTGGGCCTTCGCAATCGCGTCGCAGCGCAGAAGACACTACTAACGGCGGCACACAAGGACGCACGACGACAGTTCGCTGAGTTGCACGAAGCATGGACATCAGAAGAGTGGGGTCGCGTCATCTTTCCGGATGAGTCGACGTTTTCGACGTGACAAGAGCAAAGATTGCGTGTTTGGAGACTACCAGGCACACGGTGAGGCAAACTTCCTGCTTTGAAAAGCAATTGGTTTAGTTAACGTCAAAATGCCACGCAGGAACGACCCAGACACCGTACAAGGTGTTTCTGCCAGTGGGAGATTGAGTGTGAGCGTGTGAGGTGCTGTTTCAAGATATGGTTTAGGGCCGCTGCAACGTATACGTGGACACTTATCGTCGGAACAATACTGCAACATTTTGAACAATGTGCTGTTGCCATATGCGAGGAGCTCATTCCCAGGTGGTGATTATATGTTCCAACAGGACCGGTCACCGTTACACCCGGCGCGGGCGGTCAAGGAGTTCCAGGCGGAACAGGACATGCAGCTACTGGAATGGCCTCCGAAAGGAGCGAACCTGAAAGTGGTAGAAAACGTGTAAAGCTGTCTGAAAACATCTTTGGCAAGGAAGCCCCTTTATTCCGCGTCTTCGGACCAGTTGTGGGCGAAAGTCAGCAACGAGTGGAAAAGGCTTAAAGCCGATCGGGAATATGTTCCATCACTTTAAGACTCGTTACCGTCCAGAATAACTGCAGTCGTTGCTGTAAGTGGTCACATGACTCGCTATCAGATTTGCTCATGTTTTTGTATTTGTTCTCATAGTCTTGTTTAACTTAAATTGCAAAAGTGCCAGTTTCTTGAATAAAAAGTTTAATAATTATCCCTCTTACACTCACTTTTTTCTTCACACGCCAATCTTCAATCCAGATGGACCTTGAAATGCAGAAGGTATCAGCTCAGCGAAAAAAAATGCGGCTAGCAGACGACGAACAAGTGTATCGATGACGTGATGCGCGCGGTGGTAAGAGTGTTTCGCAAAGCACATGCTGCCTTGTGCAATGTTTCCAACGATGGCTGTTACGTGGCGCTGATAGTGCCGTCGGCCAAGCGCTCGCGTGTTCACCCTAACAGTGCTCACCACTGTACATCGCAACGTCCTCGTAAGACCCCACAGATAGCCGACACGTGTTCATTTGTTTCTGAAATGACGACAAAATTTGCACATGATGTGTACTATGTGATCGCCAGCTGTGTTTAATCACGTAGCCGTGCTCCTCGATAAGGCCTAGCACGCCGTCGGTAAGCAGCTTGCATGCAGTCGTGCACCGCTCTTCTACGCCCGTTGTCATGATTACGTGCGGCTACTCTGTTTGTGCACCGTCGCTCAAGGAAAATCATTGAGCGGCCATGGTTTGTGTGTACTTGGGTATATTTTATGGACATGCGCATCAGCAGTGCTAACAGGTGTGGCGAAAAGAGCTCGGTCAGTCAAGTAATTATTGGATAATCAAAAAGTGAGATCGGGTCGATTTATAATAAAAGGTCCGTGTGACATTTAGCGGCCGGCAACCCACCTCAAGTTTACGCTTGCTCCTTTAACCGTTGTTGTTCGTCGATGCGAAGAAGAAGCTCTCTTACTGGTACCATACGGCCTGTCAAAAAGCCATGCCTATATATACCGGATTCTTGAAAGTACAGTCGAATAACGCGTGGAGTCTGTCATTTTTTCGCCGGCACTCGCACGCGTCGGACGCAGGAATCATGGGCTCCCGCGGAGCGGCAAAGGCGGTCCTTGGTGGCCGCGGAAACAGGAATACAGACGAAAGTGACAAGGATTTTGATATTATCTTGCAGAATCTGCCAACAGGACGTATTGTTTTGAACACAGTGTTTCTGCACGGTGATATTCGAATGAGGTCTTTCAAGGTCGACGATTTCCGGGATGCCCTGGACAAGGAACGACTGCTTCCCGACGTAATTGCATTGGGCGCCTACCAGATCAACCATGCGTGGGTCGTCAATTTTAACAGCCAGGAGGTGACGAAGAGGTTGACTGATCTGAAAGAACTTCAGGTCAAGGGATGCCGCTGCCTCGTTATCGACCCTCAGGAGCAGAAAGTGAGGCTGCGGCTTCACTGGCTGTTACACGGCGTTTCGGACGAAGATGTCCGCACGGCGTTGGCAGCGTTCGGAAAAGTTACAGAAGTGACCCGGGAACGCTGGCGTGTGGATAGAGTAAATGAGAAGAATTCGACGACCGGCACTGTTTTGATTAAGCTGAAAAGCGGTATGAAAGTTGAGGACCTGCCTCATCAGATACGAGTCGCCGGTGAATTAGCCTTAGTGGTAGCCCCAGGTCAGCCTATGCAATGCCTGCGTTGCAGCGGCACAGGACATGTGCGTCGCGAGTGTAAGGTGCCACGGTGCTCTCGCTGCCGGCGTTTCCGGCACGGGGACGTGGAATGCGTCCGTTCGTACGCCGCAATGACCGCGTCAGCGGAGACCGAACATGCGTCAGAACACATTATGGACGTGACAGAAGCAGAGGACGCGGCTGAAGGTTGCGGAGATCAAGTCGCAGAAAATTTGAACAGCTCATCTGCAACTTCAGTAGACGAATCTACACCGGCATCTGTGGACAGTCGACCTGGTTCTGCAGCTGTATCGACCGAGACAGCTGACAATGCAGTGACAGACGCAGGCTTTGAAGTAACCGGAGCGTCTGCCCATGCGTCGGAACAAGGCCAAGTAGCCGATGGTGCCTCTTGTAGCATTGGTTTTGACGTGAAGATAGACGGAAACTCGTGCAACGCCAGCTGCGTCTCTCGGCCTAGCGCTGCCGTTCCAGCCATTAAAAGGCCATTGGAAGAACCTCTGAAGACGGAAGACAAGAACAGTGCAAGTGCGTGGAAGAACCACCGGCAAAGACGCCGACTGGCAGACGCACCAGCATTAGAGCAAGAGCTGGTGGCACCACGGACTAAAAAGTTGTGAACAATTTAATTCTACTGTGCAGTGAAACCGGGCGGTCGGCTGGTCATGAAGGCGTCTCGTGTTACGCTAGACGTGCAAGGTAAGCGCCATGCTCCGGGCCAAACTCCTCCACATGGTTGTAATGGCGCCTCAAGTATCATTTAGCTTCGCCACGCTGAATGTTAGAGGCTTGGCTTCAAAAGAGAAGCAAAGCCAAGTCTATCGGTTGTTGTTGGAAGAAAGCCTGGATGTGCTTGCAGTGCAGGAGACGAAAGTTGAAGGCGAGGAGGAGACTGGGAGCATGGTGCTTAAGTTCACATCACGGTATTTTGCCACTGTGAGCCAGGCCATAGGCACTTCAGAGGGATGTGTTGTTTTTGTTAGAAAACTGCCAGGGTTAGTCATAGAAAATGTCTTTACTTGCTCTTCAGGCAGAGTAGTATGGCCTGGCTCACAGTGGCGATGGTATAGTGCATGCCATCCAGCTATCACCGCGGACAGGGCACGCGTATAAGCGCAGAGCTGCCGAACAGTATGCGTGCACCTGTCAACGTTAATAACTGGACGGCGCGCTCTACACTGTCAACAAGGCTTGCTGCTGTTCCGGTTTCATTTGACACTGGTAGAACCATGGACTACGTGTTACGATAAACAACTTTCAGCATCTTTCAGCCCACAATTAAGCTCACCAAATATAATTTGTTTCAACGCAAGAGACCTCAACTGAGCCACAACCCTAAGTTTCAAAAAATGCTTGCTTTGCGGCGATTGTAAGAAGGCTTTCCATCGAATGCACTCTTTACATTCTGTATATTTTTTTCATATAAACTTACAAGCATTCTGGCGTCGCTAACGCAAAACCGGTGCTATGAAACAACCACGAAACACTCATTTTACGCACCTACATTAACTAATTCAATCACAAGAAAAATTAGAAGGGGCAGAGTGTTGACACGATCCCTCGCTACAGGCCATGGTGTTCGTCTCTGCGCTAACCTCATTCGTTCAGTGTGTACAGGCTCCCTGGGGTAATTACACTACCCGGAAGCTCCCCACGCAATGCTGGAAATTTCTCGATGTGGCCGAAAGCGGCCGCAAGGGCGCTAACGCGGCCTGGCGTCCAAATTGAGTCAAAAATTCGACAAAAAGATCTCTTCCCTAACCTATGTTTTTTGTCATATGCTTTGAATTATTGTGTGGCTTTTAATGCCTGGGCTCGAAAACTATTCAACGATTCTCCGGCACAACATTGTGCACAACTTGTAGGCACGCACACACACGCACACGCACACACACACGCACATACACACGCATACACACACGCACACACATACACACGCATACACACACGCACACGCATACACACACGCACACACATACACACGCATACACACACGCAGACGCACACACGCGCACGCACACACACACACGCACACACGCACGCATACACAGACGCACAAACACACACACGCACGCACACACATACACACGCATACACACACGCACACACATACACACGCATCACACGGATACACACACACACACACGTACACATGCATACACACGCTCACGCCTACACGCACACACACACGCGCACGCGCGCGCGCGTGCATGCATATTCAAGAGTACAGTACATGTGTCGCCTTGTGTCTATTCAGTTAAGCCTTTGCAAATTATTCTACATTACAAAATGCAGCAGTGAATGTGATATCAACATATTGAAAAGTCACGTGATAAATGGCAACGAAATGTCATTGTGTAGCGCGCTTTTCAAGACGAAAAAACGCGCAAAAAGAACGTGCACAGGACAAGCGCAAAATAACAAGGTAACACGGGGTGATGGAAACCTGTCAATATGGTTGCAGGCTGCCACCGTGGCGCCAATGCAGCGAGGTTCGGCGCCCTTGTGGCCTAGTTCAGTCAAGAACTCCTCAAAAACACCGTTTAGTAAGCCTAACTTCATTTTAACGGGCAAAATAAACTAAAACTTACACCCTGAATGTTATGTGGCGCCTTCTCCACAGCGCTGTAGTACATGTGTACTTTATTTTTTTAGCAGCTGCACTTCGAACCTGGGACTTTGATTACGTGTGTTTAGTTAGGTCTGTTTACGGAAACATAATCAAGCCGTTCTCGACACTGTTCGCTTGTCAGTTCAAGGAAGCCAGCTAGTGACAAAAGCTGATTTATGAAAGAAGGTAATTGTGAGTACACTGAACTGTTACTTGTGTGAATGTTGGTTAAACAATTATTTCAAAATAATGAATCTTTAGGAAATTATTGGTGGTTTTTCTATGCGCTTTATGCAAAAAAGTTTTAGCTAAACAGAATTATCCGCTTAGAAGTGTTCGCGCTTCGGAGACTACGATTTGCGGTTGCTTCGAGGCTGGTAGTGACCATGCACTGGCCGCAACACTAGCACACAGCGTATGGATTGTTGGATCTCGATGTGGCGAGAGCCCCAAGCTCTTGCATTGAACAGAAACAGCAACCATAGTTGGAACGAAAAAAAAGCCAGTTAACACACGTTTATTTAACTACTTTAAAACGACAATATCGTCAGCCGAATAACATCATTTGTGATCAACACGATAAACAACCTTACACTACAGTGCGTAACACTCAACAACATGACGAACGCAAGAACACACGCCAGGCGGCTTCGCCAACACTTGACTTACCAAACTGGTGCCTGAACATACACCGGTCACCCACGCGAGAGACAACCATTCGCGCCGACCACCACCAGCCAAAAACAACCACTCATATCTCGGGCGCCGCCACCCAGGCATGACGCCAGGCGCCACTGCCGGTGCTACGCACTCACCATGATAATGATGGTGACGATAACAAACGGTTGGATGGATGGATAGATGGATGGATAGATGAATGGATGGATGGATCGATGAATGGATGAATGGATGGATGGATGGATGGATTGATGGATGGATGGATGGATGGATGGATGGATGGATGGATGGATGGATGGATGGATGGATGGATGGATGGATGGATGGATGGATGGATGGATTGATATATGAATTGATATGGCTGTACTTTTTAGATCTGGCTGTGGCTAACGCCACCAAGCCGTACTACTCAGTGAGCCAAAAAGTAGATTTATTTCTTTGCATTAAATAGCGATGTTGAGGTTTGATACTTTAAGGTGAAGGGTTTCATTTTCACTAGTGCTTTGAATTTAGCCACCAATCGGGTAACCTCCTTCTAGTTGTTTCTAGCCGCTTAAAGTCTATTTTGCCCTCCCTGTCCCTAAACCCCAGTGCTTTGAAAAACTGCGCCGTCTCCCTGAACTACAGAGTGAAGCCCTTTACAGAATTTCATCAAGTGTTCGGCAGTTTCCTCTTCCTCTCCACACGCACTGCTTACCGCGTCTACCCCTTCGTATTTGGCCTGATATGTCTTGGTTCGCAATACTCCCGTCCTGACCTCAAACCGTAAAGAACTACTCCGAGTAATATCATTGATGCTTTCCTTAACAATTTCCTCCTTAAAAGTTGGATAGATCTCTAGTGCGGAATTCTTAATCATGCCACTTGTCCACGGTCTCAGCTTCTTTCGCCTTCTTCTTAACTGATAGTTCTCGCAGGCACGCTTGCGGGCACGCTCACGGGCACAACGCCACCTACCAATATGTAGTTGTGAACCCGAAATACGGCCTATGCGCAAGACATCGTCGCCACGAGACAGAAACAACTTTATAGGGGTGTTAGCAGCCCCACAGGATGCACGTGATCCTTTGTGGCGCTCCTATGATTGAACGCGTCCGCCCTGGTCGTGCATAGAGCTTTACCCATAACAAGCGTGCCTTTGTCATCTAAGAGCATCTGTTGCCCGTACTGGTTACCCTTCGGACTTACAAGGGTGGATGAAAAAAGAATTCTTCCGATTCTTGGCTAACCTTAAGCACGAATGTGAGTTGTTGGATTATGTGTGCGTGACCTTTGAATATTTAAGCGTGTTTGTTATTTAGACAGCAGTCTTTAGATTGAAACAAAATTTGAATGTTGAATATTCCAGTTATTAAAGTTCATCTGCTCACTGGGTCTCATTTTTTAGAACAATCAATGCAGTTTCGCGCTCTGTAGCACTGGCGCACCCAATGCGATCCACCTCCTATTCGCCCATTCATGGTCGGCGGTGCAACATGATTTGCCCATAAAACTCCGCCGAAGCAAGGGGATTGTGCTGAAGACGGAAATTCGGCAGAACCCACGTACGTCGGAATTGATTGGCGTTATGCGAAGCATGTGGAGGCAAGGTGACCTAGTTGCAGCTTTTTTTATTAAGCGACCCGCCATGAAAAGACTCCAAGTATACGTACAAGTGTTGCACGCACAGACATATGTTGAAGAGTTCCAGATGTTTACATAACCAGTTGTTTGCACTTGCGCAACAACGCCAACTGGAACATGGGTATTAGCAACTCCAGAAGCTGATATGAAGCGCTTATGCTCGCCAAGATGCTGGCCTTGGACACTGCTACATAAATCAACTTCAGCGCACGGCAACTAACCACAATTGACGTTAACCCGACGTGACGGCTCTATCAAAGGAATGCATATGTAATTTTTATAAAATTAGGTTGGCAGCACTGCATCCACTATTGACGTTTCACGAAGATTAGCGTCTATTAGAAAAGTAGTTCCGAGACCTGACATAGATCTGCGGTAGGGTGCTTGACTGCCACGCAGAATGCTTGGGTTCAATTCCTGCTGAGACCCGGAAATTCAATATTTGCATTCATTAGAGGGAGGGATGGGACAACGCTGTTTATTTCAGGTTTTCCTTAACACTGAGGTTTATTCTATGCCATCGTTGGGTCGACGCTACCAATGTCGGGTATTTGTTAGCGCTCACGTGTTAAAATTGCCCATACGTGCATCACCTGTGGCACATACCTGGATACCCTTGGCACATACCCGCCTGTGGGTATGTGCCGCTGTCTGACAAGAAATGTTTGACAAAGTACGCGACTGGATTGTGAGATTATTCATGTCTAGACCAGCGTGTCATGTTCGTCAACCCATCTTACCCTCCCATGCTGATTTTGTTTCACGTCAAGTTAAAGGGGTGACAACGAGAGCACCCGAACGTGAGCTGCTCCATAGATAGATAGATAGATAGATAGATAGATAGATAGATAGATAGATAGATAGATAGATAGATAGATAGATAGATAGATAGATAGATAGATAGATAGATAGATAGATAGATAGATAGATAGATAGATAGATACGCTCAAAGTCTCCGAAGTTCGCTAGAAAATGCTTCGCATTTAAAACAAGCCACGTGCGCTTCAGTATCTACGCGCAGCTATCATGTTAGTAAATTGTTTCTAGTGTTCGTCCAAAACCAAACGAGAATTCGAAAAAAAACTTGTAATGTAAGAGGCCGATTTAAATATTACATCTCTAGCCGAGGCTGTAAGATACATTAGAGAAAGAGAAGGTTGCAACATGCAGCGAGCTGTGCCAGAGGCAGTGTGCAGACTCTGTGGACGGCTTTGTTTATTTCCATATGATGTTCAGGCACAGTCACTGGCGTTCATTCTAGAGCACTGTGACAATAGAAAAATGGCTCTTGGATATATTCTTGAATTTCCTCTACAGTAGATATCGCAGCTGAAGGCGACCAAGCAGCTTCTCGAGAATCCAAAAAAAAAAACAACGTGGCAATAGGCTGCCGCAGCAATTACTGCTGCTTGTCTATTACACGAGCATTATGTGCTTGTAACTAACTGCATGTTTGTGTGAATGTTCTTATCTGCTTTTCATCTTTTTCTTCCCCCTATTTCCTCTCCCTCTTTCGATAGCTTCCTTGCTATTCTTACACGTAGGGTAGAAAACCTATCTTGATGAACTGCTTAATTCCCTGACTTTCCTGCTTAACAATTTCTTCTGTCTTGTCTGGTAATATGCATTTTTGTAGAGTTATCCCAGATAACAAAGACAGAATTTGTTTCGAAATAAAGTGCATTTCGCACGTTTGACGTAATTTATGCTGACTTATTTTGTGTATTGTAGTGAATGTTCTTTTATGTAAACTTTCACGTAAGTGATCTATTTTCTTAGGCCGCTGGACGCTCACTCAAACGAGAGTTCATGACAATAATCTAGATCAGATTTAATAATCTGGCGATACGCAACGCGTGGAAGTGATATTTAAAAAGTAGCACTGCGGTAATATTTATATCCCTGTAACATCTATGCAAAGTGACTGACCTTTACACATGCAATCTGTAGCTCATTATATATCACACATCACAAGAAAAAAAACACTACACCTACGTAGAACGCGCTGCACAGTCACAACAAATACCTGAAAAGCAGCCTTAGTCTATTTCATGCACACATTTTCCATACCTGTTACAAGTGCTCTCAAGCGGTACCGACTACGCCCGAAAATACATTTTTCTAATAGAGAGGCATTTCTTATACCATTCTCCGTCTTTCTTCGGAAAAGCGCAGTACTGGCTACACACGTTCAAGAAGTTTTGCGCAAATATATTTTTTGTGTCAGAAGACAACAATGACGAATTATGCATGAGGCTTTTGTAATGGCTTAGAGCATTCGGCGACCCAATAGTTACGCGATTCGTATTGCGTCACTCGTGGTAATTGCCTTGCTGTTTTGAAACGTTTTATTTTATTATCAACGCGACTCACTTCCTAACATGAAGCTTCTTTAAGGCCACGTTGCAACGAAATTTTATTTACAGTCTTGACTCCGTAAGCAGGCAATAAAAAAAGCTGGCATGCGGAGTGGTAGAATACTGGGCTGGCATACTAGGGAGCAAGGTTCAAATACCTTTGTGTCCCAAGAGTTTTTAAAGACGATAGTCTTTCTTGGGGACCTTCAACGCAAAAATTTTGGTGTGTCTGTCTGTACATGTGTCTGTTTGTCCACTCTTAACAGCTTCGGGTAGTTGAAACGGCCTACCTCATCCGCAGCACCCACCGATGTACCTCTTTCTTCAGCGTTCATAATTGTGCAATCGTCAACTAAAAGGCAATTATTGCGCATGTCTGGGGCACCATAACAACACGGATATATTTGCATGTGCGTCGTTTTCCAAGAAAGACATAAGTAATTATAAAGACCACTGCGCTCATCACGCTGCGCTGACCATGCAACGCTTTCACGAAAAGGCGAGTGTTTGCAAAACTTTGCTAAGACGAGATGGTGGTGGCACCTACCCGTCGCCTTGCGTTCTACACTTCATCACCTTTGAGATGGGCGCGGACAGCCGTCTCAGAGCCACACGCTTCGTTTTCTGAAAAAAAAAACTGCCAGATAGCACTCATGTCTGACGTGTGATGTGCCTTGATGCGTTCGTTCGCCTCAGCTGCACGCTCGAGGCACTCTAATGCAGCGCCTCCAGAATACCATTCACCCATTTTCTTGTGCAGTACATCTAATAAATGTTTTTTACTCTCCACACGCAAGACTATCGTCTTGCGACGACATTTGCAGATTAACATGCATATACGGGGCTAATTATATGTACTTATTTTTTTATCCACGTGACATTGGTTATAGACGCCGGTGGTGGCGGTGGTGGCGGAAAATTACGGTGCCGAAACTCCTATTAAGGGAGCTAGCAGCTTTCGCTGTAGAAGTAAGATATTCGTAGTGATAGCTTAAGAACAAAGATTACATATTGTATAGTTATATTGATACGGTATGAGCCGCGCCATGTTTTGGGGACAAAAGTAGAGGAAAAGGAAGTTACTTGGTTCGGCTTATGTTTGCAATCATCGCCGATCATCGCCTAATCTCTTCTGTAAATAGACATAGTTAAACCCAATTTAACCGTAACAGTTTTACGGTGGAGGTGCTGGTTACCTAACCAACCAACACGGTTCTGCAACAACCTGAGGTACGCCTGAGCCGCCGCATTGCTGGGCTAACCCCATTACCCCTGGTGGTCGAGATGTTTCACGGTGAAGACGAAACCCTGTACCCCGCAGCTGACGGCACTGCACCACCAGTTCCAGTGACTTTTTACAACCAGCTTCAGCCGCCGCTATTCTTTGGCAGCGTCAGCATCTGATAGAGCACCATCCTTTCAGGGGCAAATCTGGCGAGAACGTGGACGAGTGAATCAAACATTACAAACGGGCGAGCAACTACTACTCTAGGGAAGCGGCAACTTAGTTCACCAACGTAATGTTCTTCTTGAGGGACATGGCGCTCACATAGTATGAGAACCATGAGGACACCCTCACAACGTGGGAATGCTTCGTGTCCGAAATGAAGGAGTGTTTAGGAGACACCGCGGCAAAGAGGAAGCAAGCCGAACAAACGCTGCTGCAAAGAGCCCAGGTCCCAGGCGAAACGTGCACGATGTTCATCGAGGTGATCCTGAAACTATGCAAGACTGCTAACTCTTGCAATTCCGAGGAGGACAAAGTCGGCCACCTGTTCAAGGGCATCGCAGAGGATGTTTATCACTTTCATATCGGCAAAGACAGCAATGGTACAGTAGCCGATGTCATACGGCACTGTTTCACGTTTGAGACTCTGAAGATGAGGCGCATTGCTCCTAAATTTGGTCGATTACCTTATGTGACCACGGTGCGAGTGTTGACAACTACGCGCCTTCTGATTTTACGTCTATAATATGTGAGATCGTGTGTGAAGAACTCAGTCGACACACTCACCCCTACCGGTTCCAGACCAGCCCCTACACCCTTGCCGGTTCCAGACCAGCATCAGCGTCCTGTTTCTATTGGTGCAGCAGGCATCGAGGAGTATGACTAGGTTTCTGGCACACCACCGAGGCTGCAGCGCAGTCACTGCCAAGACCCCAGGCACCAGTGCTGCTTCAGCTCTCCTCGACAGCTGGTCGCCGACTACCAGAACCCGAACGAATATGCACCTGTGTCACCACGCCCTCACGATGCTTTCCAAAAGGCATATCGTCAACCTCCTATCTGGTTCGGCTGTGTTGCTCCAGGACACATTGCTCGGTTCTGCCGTCGGCAGAGAGAGATTACATCAATATACGAGCCATCGTCAAGACCTCCTCGCGGTGGTCACCATTATTATGACGATACTTATTGGTCTACGTATCCCAATAGCACCCTACGACAAGGAAGCCGGCGTGGAACCTCTCCTACTTCTGACCGTAGCTTGACACCTCCGGCTGGCCGAACGCATCGCTCTCGTTTGCCTCTACGGCGGCGGTGGCCACTACCACCACCGGAAAATTAGCTGGTGCGGCCGATGGAGATGAGGTCGCACAACAGGATTCACCTCGTATACTTCCGCCAGTTACGATGGACGAAAACTGGATATGTGTGTCAATAGACGGATTGTGTGCAACGGCTTTAGTGGATACTGGTGCTACAGTTTCTGTTATGAACAGTTGATTGAAAGTAGGCCGCAAAGTTACGTTTTCCTATCAGGACTCTGGTGGATTTCATGGCGTGGGTGGGGACATACTTCAACCCGTATGAGTATGGGCCGTTAACGTGTTGTTGGCGGGAAAGGCGTTCGCAACTGAGTTCCTGATTCTGAAACGGTGTACACATGATCTTATTCTCGGCATTGACTTCCTTCAAGAGTGTGCCGCTTTCGTCTACTGCAGTACGAGTAAAGTTTCTGTTAGCGGTGGTGATGCCTTTCCCGCCTTAAGTGAGCAGTATGCAGCTGCCTCCGAAAGACTTACTGATTGTTTCCAAAGAGCTGACATTACCACCATGGTCTACAAGTTCTGTAGCCGTATCTACTCTGATTTCTGCAGTATCAGTCTTTGATACCGTCGTTGAACCTCTCATGGTTCAGTGTGCAAAAAAGATGTAATAGTGCCTCATTCGATTATTTCAATTATTAATGGCTGCGCGTTTTTGTTGACACTTAATTCTTTATCTGCGTCGACTATCCTTCCTCGAGGAATGAAGCTCGCGCTGTTCCATGGTGTCACGGAAAATTCTATTGTCGCCATCACCGACGAAGAAAGTGAGAAACTCGTGGGCACACCTAAACGGAGTTCCTTCCAAGAGTCCCACATTTTGAGCATGGTTAGCAAGACGCTAGGGTCACATGAACAACAACAATTCGTCCAATGATTACAGCGACATGTGTCAGTGTTTCACTTCGGCGAAAAGGGTAAGCGACTGTCTTTACCACACTCTCGACCACAGCATGCCATCGCCACAGGCTTTGCTCATCCGGTTCGGCAAAAGCATTTCAGGCTCTCGTCATCTGAGCGGAAAATTATAGCTGAAAAAGTTCAGGACATGTTTCAGAAGGGTGTTATTGAAGAGTCGTGCAGCCCGTGGGCAGCACCTGTGATTTTGGTTCGAAAGAAAGACGGTTTCTGGAGGTTTCGCGTTGATTATAGACGATTGAATGCCTTGACTAAAAAGGGTGTATATCCGCTACCTCGGATCGACGACGTAATTGACTGTCTAAATTCTGCTTCATGCTTTTCTTCACTCGATCTACGATCAGGATATTGGCAGATCCCAATACACCCTGCTGACAAAGAGAAAACGGCATTTTTAACACCAGATGCACTATACCAGTTCAATGTGATGCCATTTGGGCTATGCAATGCCCCCACAACTTTCGAAAGATTTATAGACTCAATTCTTCGCGGACGGAAATGGAAGATATGTTTGTGGCATCTAGACGACGTTGTCCTTTTCGGCCGCACATTCGAAGAACAAAACGTTCGTTTGAGCCTCGTTCGGGACTGCGTGGGAAAGGCTGGCTTGGTCTTGAACTCTAAAAAGTGTCGGTTTGGTGAACGGCAGGCCTTGATCCTTGGCCATTTTGTGTACAAAGATGGGGTGAGGCCTGACCCCCAGAAAAATGAAGTGGTCAGCGCCTTTAAACCACCTAGGTCTGTAAGAGAACTTCGCAGCTTGCTCAGGTTATGTTCTTATTTTCGACGCTTTGTGCCTAAATTTGTGGACATCGTGAACCCATTGACGAGCCTCTTGCGAAAACACGGTACATTCGAGTGGACATCTAAATGCGACGCTGCGTTCTGTCAACTCAAACTTTTGCTGACATCAGAGCTAATTCTCCGTCATTTTGACCCATCTGTTCCTACGGAAGTACACAGCGACGCAAGTAGTATTGGCATCGGAGGCGTTTTTGTTCAGCGTCATAATGACAGAGAGCATGTCGTTGCCTATACAAGTCGTTCCCTCATCAAGGCTGAAAAAAATTAAACTGTGCCGAACAAGAATGCTTGGCAGCCGTATTTGCTATTCAGAAGTTTTGTTGTTACATGTATGGGCGTCCTTACACAATTGTGACAGACCATCATTCCCTATGTTGGCTCGTTACTCTCCGAGACCCTTCTGGACGCCTTGAACGCTGGACTATACGCCGCCAGGAATTTGAGTTTAATGTTGCATACAAAAGTGGACGGTGTCATACTGACGCTGATTGTTTTTCTCGCCTTCCATTGTCTACGACTGACGACAATACAGACACGTTCGACATCTGGGGCAAGATTCACAAAACTCACTTACGAAAACATTTTTGCGCAAAAGAAATTTTGTTGCATAAGTCGATTCACGAAACGAAAAAAACGTCATAAGAGGCCATTGTTGTCACATCGGCCGCTGCAATAAAGCGCGCTGTGACAGGCCGAACATGTCAGCTATGGTAATGCAGTTGCTATATTTGCATACGTCACCGAAAAGACCTCGTAAGCGGATTCACGAAGCAAAATTTTGCGTGAAAACGGCGTCGGAAAAAAAATGGCAGCATATCCACGGAGTGAATGATGGGGAGTGGGGTGAAGGATTCGTCCGTTCATTCGTTCTTGCTTCCGTCCGTTCCTGCGTACGTCTGTGTAACCGTCCATGCATCCATCCACCCGTCCGTGCGTGCGTCTGTTCATGCGTCCGTCCCTGCGTTCGTCTATGAATCCGCGCCTGCGTCCGTTCATGCGTCCATCCATGCATCTGTCTGTGTGTCCGTTCGTCTATCTATTCAGCACTCTAAGTAACACCATCTCGCATCGTTTCATCATATATTGGGTGGATGGATGGATATGGCTGTACTCTTTAGATCGGGCGGTGGCTAGCGCCACCAAGCCGTAGTATAAATGAACCAAAAACTATATATTTTTTCCTTATAAAGTGAGTTTGAGGACTCATACTTTGCAGTGAGGAGTTAAATTTTTACTCGTGCCTTGACTTTAGCCACCAATCAGATAACCTCCTTCTAGTTAAGTCTACCCGCTTAAAGTCTATTTTGCCCTCCCGGTCCCTAAACCCTAGTGCTTTGAAAAACTCTGCGCCAACAACCTGAACTATAGAGTGAAGCCCTTTACAGAACATTATCAAGTGTTCGGAAGTTTCTTCTTTTTCTCCACACGCACTGCATACTGTGTCTACCTCTTTGTATTTGGCCCGATAAGTATTGGTTCGCAGTACTCCCGTCCTTGCCTCAAACAGTAGAGAACTACCCCGAGTATTATCATAGATCCTTTCTTGGCAATTTCTTGCTCAAAAGTTCGATAGATCTCTAGTGCGGACTTCTTAATCATGCCCATATTCCACATGTCAGTCTTCGTTTTCTTCACTTTCTTCTTAACCGATAGTTCTTTTTGGTTTGGCTACCTGTGTTTTCTAAGTATTTACCAGTCAACTTTCTGATTCGCTTCCTCCATTTTGTATCGACATTCTTCATGTACAAGTAGCTGAAAACCTTCCTAGCCCAACGCTCTTCTTTCATTTCTCTCAATCGCTTCTCAAATTTTATCTTTCTGCTAGATTCCCAGCCCTCAAATGATGTCCATCGCATATCACCTTGTACTCCTGATTTGGTGTATTCCCGTGAGCTCCTAAAACAAGCCTACCTATTCCACGTTGCTTAATTTCTAATCTTGCTTGAACTTCCGATCTCATGCACAAGACTGCATTGCCGAACGTCAGCCCAGGAACCATGACCCCTTTCCATATTCCTCTCACAACATCATACCTATTGTAATTCCACAGGGCCCTATTTTTCATCACTGCTGCATTCCTGTTTACCTTTAATCGTCATGTATATTTCGTGTTCCCTCAGGTACTCGGTCCCATTGCTTATCCGTACGCCCAGGTATTTGTATTTAGCTGTTATCTCAAGCGTGACCTCCTGTATCATAAGCTCACTACCTTCGTTGTCATTGAAATTCATGACTGCTGATTTTTCCCTACTGAATATAAAATCTAACCTATCTCCCTCATTACTGCAGATGTCCATCAATCTCTGCAAATCTTCCTTGTTGTTGGCCATTAGCACTATATCATCTGCGTACATTATTGCTGGTAGTGCCTGATCAATAAGTTTTCCTTGTTTGACTAAAGAAAGGTTGAAGCCCAGTCCACTTCCCTCTAATTTTGCCTCTAATCCTTGTAGGTACATCATGAATAATAAGAGTGACAGGGGGCACCCCTGCCTAAGCGCCCGTTTTACCTCTGCAGGCTTAGATATCTGTTTTTCCCACTTTATAACTACCTTGTTACCCTTATAGATACCCTTTAAAAGATTAGTGACTCTATCTTCCATGCCTAGTGGGTCCAGTATTACCCACAAGTCCTCTTGAACCACGCTATCGTATGCCCCCTTCATATCCAAAAGTGCCAGCCACCGGGGCCTGTGTTCCTTTTTTGCTATTTCGATGCACTGCGTCAGTGAGAACTTGTCTTCCTTCGTCCTGTGTTTCCGAAACCCATCCCGCAGTTCCCCCAGGACGCCCTCATCCTTTATGCATGCCTGCAGTCTTTCTTTTATAATCTGCATCGCCAGCCTGTAGACCACTGATGTCACTGTCGTAGGACGGTAGTTGTTTATGTCAGCTTTGTCCCCCTTTTCTTTATATACCATGCGCATCCTGCTAAAATTCCATCCACCGGGGGCTTCATCATTGATTATTATTTTGCTCACTGCCTCTCTCAAAGCCGGCTTAGGCTTTGGACCTAATGTCTTTATCAGCATAATTCGAATGCCATCTGGGCCTGTTGATGTACTACTAGGAACGCTCTTCTCAGCCCTTTCCCACTCTCGTTGTGAAAATGGAGCCATTGCACCAGTTGATTCCTCCTTGTCTATTGTGATGCATAAAGTACTTCTTTGTTGAAGTTTTTCTGTGACCCTTGTTCTTATATATTCAATAGCTTGGTCCCCTTCTAGCCTAGCACCTTGGGCTGTAGTTATAAAACTCTGCTCTAGGCTCGTCTCATTTCTTAGGGAGTTTAGATGGTTCCAAAATTTCGTAGCTGCCTTTCTATCTTTTTTCTGTACTTCTGCCAGCCACTGAGCTCCCTTTCTTCTAATCTTTTCATTGATCAGAAGGGGTGCAGCCCCTCTACCGCTTAGAAAGGTTTCCCATTTTCTTTCAACATCATCTGTCGGTTCACCCTGCTGCTTAGCATGTCTGTGTTCCCTAGAGGCTTCCTGGCGTTTCGCTATGGCTCTCTTAACTTCCTCATCCCACCAACTTTTTGGTTTGTGTCTTCTTTTATGGGGTGACTTGTTACGCGTCTTAGCAAGCTCTAGCTGAAAGAGTCTAGTTAGATTCGTGTATGTCCACACTGTCTTATTATCTTCCGTGATTAATTTCTCAATTTGTTTAGTGGCTATTTCAATTTGCCTTTCTGAATAAAAATTTTCTTGTATTTGCTCATTTTGTCTCCTTTCCACTTTCACTGCTCTTCCGAAACTTAGGTTGATACGTTTGTGATCACTACCCAGACTTCTGGAGGCACCTTCATCTATGTGCATTCCCCTGAGCTTATCATAAATCCTATGTGACATCAGTGCATAATCTATTGTCGACTGCACCCTTCCTACCTCCCATGTTGTTTGCCCTTCACACTTCTCGGTACTGTTGCAAATGATCAAATCAAGCCTTTCACACATATCGACGATCATTTTGCCTGTCGGGTCGGCATACCCATTTATATCTTCTATATGCGCATTCATGTCTCCTAGTATAATTATCTCGCACTCTCTTCCTAACTCCTGAATGTCCTTTGATATACACTGTACCATTGCCTGGTTTTCCTCTCTGGCCTTAGCTCCCGTCCACAAGTACACGAAATCAAGGAATGTCGTTTGACCTGCCACTTTCCCTTTTAGCCATAAATGTTCCTTGCACTCCTGCTTGACCCTTTGCCAGTCTGTACTTTATGAATAAATACCCCAATACCACCCCCCTTCTGCTGCCTTCTGTTCTATTACAATATTCCCACGCGTAGTCCGGATTGTTCGGAGGTTGTTCCATGTCCCTGAGATGTGTTTCTACAAAACCGTATACCATCGGCCTCTCTTCCCTTAGCTGTTCTTCTATCTCTTCCAACTTCAGCCTGTTCCTACCACCCTGCATGTTAATATACCCTATGTGTGCATTGGCTTGGCGCTCGTGGCTACGTCTATTTATGCCCCGGACTGTACCTATCTTAGATATTGGTGCCACTTTGGAATCGTATCTGTTCATACCACCTGTCGAAGAGTTTTCCTGGTTGTTTTCCTCGTTACTAGCTATCTTGCACCCCGAAGGGCTCGCTTTCTCCCCCCAAAAAAAGCTACTGCGCGTCCTGCAAGTCGCCAACCCACCTCAAGACCTAGCCGCCCATCGAAGTGAGTTCTGTCTCGTTGAAAACCACCCCACCTATGCACCTCTCTGTTTATTTCCACCACCTCAAAGCCTTTCTCTCGACTCATCCACTATATCTCTTAGTTTGCGTTGACAACCACTCTTTGCACGTTGCTATCACGCAGCGGTACCTCCGGTATCGTGCATATCACTACCTATACCTTAGGAGAAGTGGCGCGCATGTCATCGACGCCTTTCGCCAGTGTGGCTGCTAGTCCTGCTGTATCTTCATTTAGGACATCGTTTAAACCGCCTGAAATTATCACGAGGTTTCGACTATCAGCTGTACTTTTGAGTTTCGCGCTCGCTTGCCTCATGACTGCTTAAAGCTTGCGTCCTGGGAACGCCCCTACTGCAACCCTCTTGTCACCTCTTACCCTTTCTACGATGGCTTCTGTGCATCGATTTAGATTCAAGTCCCAGGCAGTTATCACATGCTGTGACTTTTTAGCTGGAGCGTCCTGCACCTGGGGGCTACTTGCACCTATGACGCCGGCTGCTTTGTCCCCTTCTAGCCCCACCACTACCTCGCTGAAGCTGGGCCTTGCGACAGTTGAACCGGCTAAACCTGTTTTTTCCAAACTTGCCTGCTCTTCCTTCTCCACCTTTCTGGTTGCCGGTTCCCTACTTTTCTCTCCAGAGGCCGCTTCTTTGTTCAGCTTCGCTAGTGCTTCCTCGGTGTGCTTCTCTCATTGCCCTCGTTTTCTCTTGCTCTGTCGCCCATCAAGTCTCGAGCTCATCGATTCTCACCAGCAGTTCACTTTGGGCAACCATCATTTTCTCCATTTTTTGCTCGACTTCACATTGCTTACAATTCGCGTCAGCCTCTTCTCCATCCGCTTCTACGGTTGGATCCACTTTCAAACCCACTCCACATCCTGAACACTTTACAGTCTTTTTACCATGTCTTTCTGACACCAATTGTCCCTATACTCGATAATTACTAAACTCGAGTCGTGCACTACGAAAAAAAAAAGAAAGTCTAAGCTCTACTACAAAAATTTGCGTGTTCAATGTACGCAAGCCTCCCCCACGGGGTGGCAAAATAAAAAAAACAACAAAAATTTCAAACACACACACCCGCACTAACTAATAAATACCTGGTGACTGGCCCCCGAAAAAGCCTTACCATAAAATAAGTGCTACGAAGATTTCAACCGCTGCCTTATAATTATAAGAACAAGCTCAAAACATGCAAAAACACTTATCTGCGCAGTCGATCAGGAGCGCTCAAAAAACACGTCCATCCACCGTGACAGCCCGAACGTGAAGCTTCTATATTCTCCATATAGAAGCAACGCCATCCAGCGGACATTTCAAGGACTAAACGGGAGGTGGCACATGCACACTTTCTTACGCCTTGCGCTTCGGGTTTACTTCCCAGCTTTAACCACCTCTGGTTCATGGTGTATACTAGTTCACTGTATTCATGGCTATGCAACCCAACGCTCGCTAAACCTTTCTAAAACCAAGGAGGTTACACCCAGCGAGTATAACGTAGCAACCCTTTCTTGTCAGATCGTGCTCAATGTACATGCCAATAGCTGCTAAGGGGGATCACAGCGTGCGCGTTACCTAAAGGCTGAATGCTCATGTCTCTCATTCCCCCTTAGCAGCCATTAACATGTGCATTGAGCACTATTTTTTATTGTTCAACAACGTACAAAAGAAATCTCTCACTGGAACCACCTTGGAGGTCAAAATTGTAAGGACCGTTATTTCGGGTATGTTCCACTGGTGGTTACGTACTACGAGTGACGCACAAGCCACGCCATGAAAAGCTTCGCCTCTAAAAATCCTAAGAGTGGTCCGGCAGCAGCAGTTTGGCAGCAGCAGTTGCGGTGGCATCTCCCCTTTCTAAGACGCACTTCTTCTGCAAAAAGGGCCTACTCGTGCTTGGTTTCCCGCGTCGTCAGTGGCCACCGTGGATTATCGTCCACGCTTGCACGCACTCATCGCAGGGCATCGAGGTGCTTGAGCCCTGCGCTGCCTGCTGCGCCTGCGCGTACTGCATACCACCATTAACGAGGACCATATAAGCACGCACCCGTTGGCCAGTACTTCATTTGACAGCAGCAGTTGCGGTGGCAAGTCCCAGTTCTAAGACGCACATCTTCTGCAAACAGGTTGGTTGGTTACTTTGTGCACCTATTTGAAATTATTTCTGTCCGCAACTGCTGCCCAAACCCTTGTTTTTTGTATCCCTATGCCTTCTCTAGGGCAACTTGCCATAAAAATTGAATCTCGAAGAAATTTTCGATGAGAAGTTGGCCTCGCTGATTGATGATTTGGTGTCGAAAGTTAACATCAAGTTGAAAGATTTTGGTCTGGGTGAGCATGCTTCGCTTTGTGAAAAAGTTCGTTTTATGAGCGAAGATTTTGACGTAATGAAGCTGCGACAGGAAGAGCTGCTGGCCTCGAACAAAGTGCTCTTGTCACGAAATGAAGCACTCGAAAAAAGAGTTGCTGATCTCAAGCAGTATTCGAGGATGAATAATGTTAAGATCAAGGGTGTGCCTTCATCACAGGGTGAGGATTGCGGAGCTATTGTGAGGCGAATAGGCGATTCAGTCGAGTGCCCCGTCTCACCCGCTGATGTCGACACTGTTCACCGTTTTAACTCCAAGACCACTGAAAAAAGCATTATTGTTCGCTTCTGCTCGCGTGTTAAAAAAATGAGTTTATAAGAAAGGCTCGCAGAGCCAGACTACGCACTGACAAAATCGGCTTCTCTGGTGGCACTAACTTGCCAATCTATGTTAATGACCATTTAGGTCTTTATAACAGAAAAATGTTCGCAAAGACGCTGGCACTGAAAAAGGAACACAAGTGGAAGCACTTGTGGACCGATAACTGCCAGATAAAAGCCCGGAAAGCGGACGACGGCAGAGTGTATCGCATTTCCACAGAGTCCGATCTTCGTATCTTCACGTGATGCATTGTAAACTTCTTTTCGCTCATACCCTAAGGAAGGTATAGTTCACTCTTTCTTTTCATGGCCTTGCACTCTCCGGAATCTGTGCAGCGTCAACTTTCCAAACTGAGTCGTTCCCTCATTCACTTCAATGCACGTAGCCTTCGTAAGTATATAGATGCAATCATTAACTTGTTTTCCTCAGTTCAGCATGCCTTCACGTTTATCTGCATATCAGAGACTTGGCTTTGTGACACAGATAACTGCATGACAAGTTTCCCGTCTTGTCAAGCTGAATATTGCCACCGCCAAAGTGATAATCATGGGGCTGCCACGATTTTTCTTTCCCCAGATGTCGCCTACACGCGCAGATGTGATCTTAGATAGATTTGTGGGGTTTAACGTCCCAAAACCACCATATGATTATGAGAGACGCCGCAGTGGAGGGCTCCGGAAATTTCGACCACCTGGGGTTCTTTAACGTGCACCCGAATCTGAACACATGGGCCTACAACATTTCCGCCTCAATCGGAAATGCAGCCGCCGCAGCCGGGATTTGAACCCGCGACCTGCAGGTCAGCAGCCGAGCACCTTAGCCACTAGACCATCGCGGCGGGGGGCAGATGTGACCTAAAATTAAATGTGAATCATTGCGAATCAGTGTGGATAGAGGTTGACCACTCATTCCTTAATATTGAAAAAAATCTAATTTTGGGTTGCATTTATCGCTCACCATCGTCGTCCCTTTGCGATTTTTTGCGCAGTCTCAGTGAAGTTTTATCTAAGTTCACTTTTGAAAATAAAAACGTAGTAATTGTAGGTGATGTGAATATTAACTTGCTTGACACGGACACTACTTCTTATTGATTATTTCACTGGATTTGTCTTTGAATCACTTGTTGAGTGTCCAACAATAGTTGGATCTCATGGTACCGGTACCCTCATTGATCACGTGTTATTCCACTTGGTGTCACCACCCTGCGTGGGGGTTGTCGACACCGATATCACCGATCGATTTCCTATCTTCCTCACATTCGAAAACATAACCCACACACGCAATATTAGCTATACCACATCTGTATTTAGTTCTGATTCCTTTGTTGAGGCTATCAGTACAACTGACTGCGTGCCTGTTATGTCTATGTCAGACCCAGATGCACCCTTGCAAGCATTTTGCTCGTCATTTTTACTTGCCGTTTCGACCAACACGCGTACTGTCCAATGTAAAAAAGTACAAGTATCCACACAACCAATGGATGACCAATGTTCTTCTAAAATGCTTAAGAAAGAAAGAAGATATGTATAATAAAGAAGCTACAGCACTTTATTATGCGTCTTGCTAAACGATACAAGTCTTAATTCAGTCTATTAAATACCTTGCTCTAGCAAGCTAGCAAGCGAAAAAAAGGTACTATGAAAATGAATTCGACAAGAATAGGACTTACCCCAAAAGGCAGTGGCATCTGCTAAACTTATTCCTTAACACGTCATCTGCTAATGTCCCTCTAAGCAAAATCGACTACAATGGATCCACCTTCTCTGAGCCCAATGAAATTGTCAATGCCTTTTCGGAATACCTTTCTTCCGTATATACTAACCACCACCCCCATGCGCAGTCATATACTTCTCTGGGACGCGCCACGCAGTCATTCGTTCTTTTCCCAACAACACTACAGGAAGTCTTTTCAGCTATTGCTAATCTTAAAAATACAGGGCCTGGGTTAGACGACATTTGTGTAAGGCATTTAAAACTGGTTGCACAATCAGTTTCCGATAAGCTGTGTCATATTATCAACCTTATGTTCAAAACAGGGTTTATTTCCTGCTTTCCTAAATAAAGCTAAAGTAATTCCAGTTTTAAAAAAGCGAAAAACAGTTTCGAACTACCGTCCAATTTCAATTCTGTCCTGCCTCAGCTAACTAGTCGAAAAATTGTTTGTTAAACGTCTGAATGGATATCTAGTTAAATTTGAATTGCTTAAATACAGCCGGTTTGGTTTCCGTCCGGGTAGGTCAACAAGTCTATCTGTGCTGTCTCTAACTGATTACGTAAAGAAAAGTATCGATTCGGGAAACTTAGTGGGTTCGATTTTTTTAGATCTCACTAAAGCCTTTGACACTGTAAATCATCAAGTCTTATTGCATAAACTTCAGTCCTATGGAATAACAGGCCTGCACTTACATTCTTAAAAAAATTACCTACTTGGCCGACAGTACACAGTACACGCCGCAAATACCTTCTCTACAACAAAATATGTTAAACAAGGAGTACCGCAGGGCTCAGTATTGGGTCCTTTGCTATTTATTTTACATATGAATGATCTTCCTGGTGTTCTTAGCTCTTTTGACGGTGGTCAGTGTGTTCTATACGCTGATGACACAACAATATCTTCATCTGATAAAACATTGATGCTCTTGTTTCAAAGTTAAATCTTGCATTAAGTACCCTTATTAATTGGTGCAGCAGTAATCACTTAGCTATCAACCCCACAAAAACTAATTTTGTGGTGTTTAAAAGTGCTCAGAGGTCATTATCTGCTATTCCCTTAATACAACTTGGTATTTATTCTATTTCTGCTTGTTCTGATGTCGTCTTTCTTGGCACACATTTTGACCCATGCCTTACCTTTCGCGGTTATTTTAACCATTTCAAGGAGAAGACGGCGTTTGGTGTCCGCGCATTAATCAAAGCTCGCCCTTTCTTTTTTCGTGAAGCTCTACTGGCGCTGTATTTTGCGTTCTTTCATAGTCATATTACTTACGGTGTTGACTCATGGGGCAACACTTATGCTTGTCATTTATCACCAATACCGCCCATTCAAAATCACTCAATCCGCATTGTCACTTCTAGTTCTTCGCAACGAACGCCTACACATTACTACGCTCCTAATATCTTGCCAGTAAATATTTTGTTCCGGTTAAATCTTGTGACCTTATTCCGCAAACTGCTGTATGATCAACTCGCATTCCCATTTATTACATATGATCTTTTGCAGAATAAGGATGTGACAAGGTTTGCGGCTGATAAAAACTTTCTGTTATCCCCCCCGCTCATACTAATTATGGCCAACAAACTTTCGCTTTCAGTGCGATATCCTTTTGGAATGCGTTACCTTCTAGCATTAAGCGTTGCACTTCAATTCCTTTGTTCAAAAAGTCCATCGAAAATCATTTTCTCGAATAAACTCACTTGTGATCGTTTACCTGTTTGACTCGTTTTTTTAATACCCTGTTGCGTGTTTTGGCTTGATTTGTGATATAAAAGTGCATTTTGATGTCCGTATATTGTTAGAATTTTTTGTTGCTCTGTATAAATTTTACTGTCGAGTTGTATCGACAAACTGAGGGTCCCAGTGAAGTCTCTGGCTCTGGGGCCCTCGTCTGTATATCTTAGATTTTGTACCTTGTTTTTGAAAATAGTAAAACCTGAAGCTTGAAACTTGACTATTCTTAGGAACAATGCGGCTACTTAGAACCTGCCGCCGTGGCGGTACAATTCGGTTCCCTGGCTAGTTTTGAGTTAATTCACGCCCTCGAAGGGCTGCCTGATGACTGCTGGTGCGTTTTTATTTCTCTCGGCATTTCTCTTGTACGCAGTGGATGGTATTGACAACGACCGTCGTCCAATAAGTTCGAAGTCGCAGAAATCGAAGAATCCTACTGGGTGTCAATGGCGTAAAATTATGCATGTAAAGATTTGTGGTTGGTCGAAAATAAATGTTCTACGTGGATGGTCAGAGCAATCGAACGCGGCACGCAATAGAATCAATCCATGTTGTTATGTTGTTGTATTGCGGTCTATCTCATCCAAATAAAAGAACGACTCAAGATCCTTGCCTCATTGGTGAAAATTACCACCATAGAGGTTAATGGGAGCACATTCTTTGCACGCTATTGGAAATAAAAAAAAATGAGAGGAACTTTTCAGTGAGTGGTTCATAAGGACTGTGCTCTAGTGTACTTCCATTGGCTCTAACTGTCCAATGGGTGAAGTACACCTGTCGATACACTTCGGGTAGATTTGGAACGGCACGTACTTTGTAAACCGAATCGTATTAGGGGTGTGCTTGATTACGCATGGAACTACAAACAAATCAAGAATTTTTACCTTCACTGTTCAGAAACCGATATCGACCGTGATAATATGGCAAGCAGTAGGGATAAACTGACCCTAGTAACTTTAAATAACGCCGGAAATATGCAAACCTTCCCAATTATGGAGCAAACGTTGGCTGATTTCGTCTCTGCGACAATTACCAGCCGTTTAACTTTGCGCACGCACATCATTGAAAGGTAGAGCGAGCCACTGGCATGTACTTTGTGTGATGCAGCGACCACTTGACCTGGGAATAATTGCGTTGTGAAGGCGAATCCCACGTCGCATTCTCTGATCGAAGCAGACGACAAACGCGAGCAGACGTTGTCTTGGCCGACAGACACAGCTTGTGATTGGTTGTGAAGCAATACCCTCAACATCAGCTCACTCCATATCGTTGCCGAAACACTTCTTTCATCTGGAACGTCTGTCGTGTTCGTCATATCAACCCCCTCGCACATAACAGCAAATTATGTCACGCCGTCAAAAATGCGCAAGTACTTTCTAAAACCTCTCCTATGTGCTGCGCTGTTATCGAAAACAACATGGCGCCATAAACAGCATATCGGTCGGTGCAAATTTCGGCAAACGCTTCTCGCATGAATTACTTCAGCGTTTGACCGGATGCGTTGTGATTACGGGAGCTCTGTCGGTGGGTGTCAGCAATGTGGAAAGCTGCGGCAGTGCAATAGTGTACGGTGAAGCGCAGCGCAGCCTGTGCATCGGTGCGTTTATCAAGCGGGGATCGGCGCCACTGTATCGACGGCAACTAGCACTCGAGAAGCCTGCAATGTGTGTTTGTGGGCCGGTAACAGCTCGTTCGCTTTACTTTCTAGTCTCTCAGTTGGGTGCTGTGCGACATTTCGGATTGACAGCGTTTGGGCACGTTACTTGAGTACGTACGGAAACGTATGAACTACGCGCTGTGTTCGGTTCTTGCTTCGCCACTGGTTAGCCCATACGCTTCTATTTTCGTGTGAGTAATCTAGTGTTCGGGAGTGAAACGATGTTCGTTGTAAACAGTGGTGCTGTGTTAACATTTCCAAGACTTGTGAAGAAGGTGTGCTCGTGTGACCAAAATCGAAAGACTGCGTTGATAACTGTTTTGCCATGCGACGTTGCGGTGGTGGAGCTTGACGCTTTTGTTTATTAACTCGTCACTTCTTCTTTTTCTAATAATCATAGTCCTAGCGCTGTGATGTGATGAACCGAAGCTGCGAGATGCTACATTCTGTTGTGGGTCGTGTTACTTTGGCAGCACGCCTTGACTGTTCTTGGGTAAGAACTTGAGATCTCTATGTGGCAGTGAGAGCCCGTGAACGTCAAGCTTCCCCCGGCCCCCAGAAGGAGCAAATATTTCACTGGTGCCTTGCTTTGGATGAAGTTGTAGGCCAGTGCCGGCTACCTACAGGTTTCCGAGTTCGTCTGGCCATCGTTTTGCATGGCACTAGAGCCTTGACAACATCCGGTCATCACTAGTTCATGCACTATATCAATGGACGTGCACGCCTGGCCAGCCCTTCATTGCTGTCATCGCCAGCTTCCAGTCTGCAGATGTCATTTGCCTGTTGGCCATGGAGCACATTTGGTTCCTCATGACACTGACGGCTACTAAATGCTGCCATCGGTGAGTTGACCTTACAGAACTAAATTTGTCACTAGTCGCACTGTAGTATATGTGTGCAAGTTTTCAAGCCCACGAGATGTAATGTTTCCCTATGTTAAGTTCAAGCACAAAAAAATTTACCACTACTGTTATATACATACCTATATTATGGAGATGCGGGCAAATACATCAAAAGTTTTTTGTGATGTGGTATAAGTGAGCTCTTGTTCGATTATGAGGATGGGCGTGTTGATTTACCGCGTTTGAAATTTGAGAAGTTAATGTGAATTTATTTTCCTAGAGCCAGGTTGCACTTGACGAATTTATGTTATTTTGAAAAATTAGTTCTATAGACGATTACCGCTGTGGTAGCATTATACTTCACTAGGACATATATATTACGCTACATAAATTTCTACATGAGGCTTCAGTTTGTTTCACTTTGACGAAGCGACAGCTTCGTCAAATAGGTATTAGAAGTGAGTGCTTTTAATGATTGTTTTTTAAATATCTCGTTTTCGGCTCGTCACAGATCGCAGAGATTAGTTTGTTAAAGTCGTGTGATGCACCAGTTGCACACACTGCACATCAAGCCTCATCATGACTTGGAGCACCTGTACAAAAATAGGAAGGACACGTGCTCTATAACTGTGCAAGTCTGTGTCACTACTGGGGCTGTTATCATTCAGTGGACCTTGATGCGGCCTTGAAGCATGCATGGCAGCCTCATCCGGAAGGACTGCGATTTTCTTGGGTGCTTCGAGGGCACAAAACTGCCTAACGGCTGGCTGCAAGGTTAGTTTTTAATACATACAATCAAGTGAACACCACTTACTGTGCACAAGTTGAAAACTATAGCGTGGTTGCTTGGAGTGGATACCTGTATTATTCTCACACATAATGCTTATTGAACATTTATTGAACTAAATTGCGAGAGAATTGAGAATGTAGAAAGTTGAAAGCCTGCAGCTTATGAATGAAACTCCAATAATGTGAGGCTCAAATGCTCGTGCTTTTGAACAAGCACAAGTAACTTGATTCCTTATTGAGCCCTCGAGCTTGTGACTCCCCCTGTGGATTGAGTGTTCTGGAAGGAAATAGCAAGTGGATGAAAATCCCCTGGCTGTTCACAACTTGCAAGGAGGAAGACCTATTGAACAAGCCTCAGACGACATAGGGCCAGTAACTGCATTTTTGACTTCATGTAGCTTTTTCTCTCTGAGTGTTGTGGCATGTTGTGTTTCAGCCGAACGTGTTCACCACGATTGCATAGTGATATATGTTTTTCTACAGATCGCACCTGACCTAAGTATGCATTGTTGATCTCTAAAAGTGACGTTCAGTGTGTTTCAAAGCTATGGCTCCTCATCTCTGTCTGTGGCTTGCCTACTACAGCAGCAGTGCGATGCAGCCTGCCCACATGCAAGCTAAGTCATGGAGTGCTCTTTTGGTGTTCTGTGCAGGACACAGCATATCCATCCAGCAATAATAGTGAGATTTGGTAGCACCTGTTGGAGCCCGTTGTTTTCGTTGCGTATGATTATTTCACCTGATGAGGTGCATTTTTGACAGGTTTTTTTCGTTTCGAATAATAGATGTGAGCAACAAGCACACTCATAATCCACAAGTGCTTTGTGTCTTCTATTCTGTCCATTTGCTCCTATACGGGGTATGGAGAGCTCGCTATGTTAGACAGCTTTAGAGTTATGAACATTATCTGTTGTGTTGTAATGCAGTCTCACTTGTGTTTCTTAGTTAACATATTTGTGGTCTGCTTCTTTCACCTAGTGTAAAGTCGAAATACAAGACATTTTATTGGCTTATTATGCTTGGCAGAAGTTTCATGCCTTCATCTATAGCATCGTAGTCACCCTCTTCTATCATAATAAAATTTATTTCCAGTCTTCACTGTTTGTGTATGGGTTGAGGCTTGTCATCCGCTTCTGAAAATACATCTGTAAATATGAACACATATTTAACAACTGTGCACTTTTGCATGTAGTATGGTTGTAACAACGATCTGTATTTTTCTAAGTTCCAACAGTAACAAAGGATCCGACGCTCCATGGTCAGGTACACTGTATCAAGAACCGAGAACAGAATACCAACAAGTAGAAAGGGACTACCAAAGACTTGTCTCCTGCTCAAAGTTTACGACAGCAGAACGTACTGCTTGTGATGTCAGAAGCAGTTTGAATTGTATACGTAGTAACATTCTGTGCAGCTGCAGTTTAACTTCTTAGCAGTGCATTATTCAGCAGTTCCTTTGCTTGCCTTCCAAGTTATTTAAATTTTCCATGGAAGATACCGAACAATGACACTAATTTGAAGGCTGCTGTAGTGTTAGATGGCAAATAATTTTGAGCTGAAATTTTCAACATGCATGTTAATTAAAGTGCCTATGCGTCTCTGCAATTAAGTGCCATAAATCACAGCATCCATGGTCGGCAATGGCAACTGTGTTTGCAGTCTTTGTAGCACAAGAAGTAAAGCCATAGATGCGGTAATTTTGTACTTAGTCGATATAATCCTTCAGTATACACTCATTTGTACAGCCCCAATGATGCCATGTGTGCATAAGCTCTGCGAAGAGAATTTGTCTGGATTATTTATTTGGAAGGACAAGAATCACCAATACTTTTACAATATCTGACAGTAGATTTTAGTGCTTGTGTATAGTTACCCCACTGCCTGTCCGTCCTTCGTCTACTTCTCTGTTTCTACTGTGTAAGTGTAACTTTTTTATTTTATACTTTGCTCGAATAGGTTTGTTCATAATGTGATTGTGTACTATGCAACTGACTTAGCATCTATGCAGCTTTGCTTAGACTAGAAATAAAAGTGTTTATTTTAATTTATATGTAGCTAGAGCATGCGTTTACTTATCTTTTTCCAGGTGCCTGTAGAATTGTTCAGCCCTACGAAGGTACTGGTATACTCTAATATTGAAGTTGGCATAATAAAATAGTTAGAGAAGAAACCATGTGTTCATAACCATTTTCATATTCTCAGGTGAGCTGTGAAAACTCTATGAGAAGGTATTTACATTTTTTGAACTGTGTGAAGGTAACTGTTATTGTGTTCTTTTATTGTGGTCCCTGTTTCATGCAAATGACACATAATTACTTTGCAGTGGCATAATATTAGTTGTGATTTTACACAGATGTGGTGAACAACATCGCAGTTGAGGCCAGCAGCAAGACATGCATGCAGTGCACTGCAGAATCACCTCACATAATTACTGTACAGTCTTTGCCTTCCAGTGAGCTGAATTTTTTTCAAGCAGACTACCAGACAGCTGTACGAGAACTGCGTTGATGTGCAAACTTTGAAGTCTTTTTGAGGAGTGTTTTTCATCATTTTAGTCTAATTGAACCAGCTACCCAAGGCCACAGCTTGTGGGATTATGGTGTTTTCCTCTCTAAAAACCACTCCTACCAGCTGCCTTATCGTTAGCAGTGGGTGAATTCACGACCTGGAGAAGTTGTAAAAATTCTTGGTTTTAGTTTTCTTGGCTGAAAGAGCCACTTCCCCTCTAGAACCACCACGACGCGCCAGAATAGAAACCTTTAGCTAAATAAAGGTGATTCTACTTTTGAGAAGTGTTTTCGGGAAACGAAATGGCGCCAATAGCCATCAATATAAACACTGTTCGCACCACTGAGCTTAGTAGCTTCTAAGTGTATTATTCACGTATTGTCAGAATTTCTTTGCACTGTGCCAACTTTCAGCCCAAGTGTCCTAACATGCTTTGTTAGTGTGTTGTGACCGAGCCATGCTATGTAAATAAACATAGTGATATTACAGACATGTACAAAATATTGATGCACAGCCTTTTTCATTAGCATCACATTTTCATGGGCTTTATTCTTATGTTTCTTATAAAAACTGCTTGTCACTGGGCAGCAGCAGAATGTCTGCATCAAGCTTTTCCGAGATGGTTCGAGAAACACCGAGTTCAGACATAACAGTGCTGGTGGATTTCTCTCATAAGTTTATTTCTGTATATTCAAAATGCGTGTAATAGAATTGTTGTTTGATAGCCATTCGTCCTAGTATTTACACCTCAGTGCGTGTGTGTGTGTGTGTGTGTGTGTGTGTGTGTCTTTTTAATTAGAATCTTTTGATCATTGGTAAGTAAGTTTGGTAATGATTTGGCTGAATTCGTTTCTAGTTCTTTTTCTTCTGCGCCATTTTACATTTCAATTTGTTTTTATTGCATAAACATAAATGTGACTTTTCACAAAATATGTGCGTGCGAAGAAGTTGCAATTGTCAAAGTACAGTCATGAGCAAGACATTGTGTAAAACGAAGCCAACCTGCGAAGATTAGTTGAGAGCATAGCCACTCTACTTGGCATATTTTGTACACATTGCGTTGGTCGAATATGTCGATTTCAACATATCAATTTTAATCAGATTAAACAAGCTATCTTCTGTGGTTGTATATGTGTGTGATATTTTTGCATATTGTAGTACCGGTTGGCAATTACAATTAAGCTCACGCACCTTTTCAAGCAGAATACACAAATTTTGTCCGCACGCCTTTCATCCGTACTGGAAATGTAGTTAATAAAAACAAACTTCGGTTTGAACATTTATTCTAGTAACCAAAAGAAGAGTATCTCTCTATGACACAAATCAAATTGCCATTGTTCTGTTCTGTTCTGGACAATAGGGGACCCTCTCAGCAGAATTCGATTCACTGCCATAGTTCCTTTTAACCATTGACAGTGACATTACACTGAAGCGCGCAGCATGACAGATAGCGGGAGAAAAGACACAAACTAAGCCCTCTGTTTGTGTCTTCTCTCCCGCTATCTGTGCTCTTTGGTCTTGCTGCATGAAGTGATGCCCACCAAATTAGCATGAAAGCGTGTCCCGACAAAAGCAGTAAACTTGTCCACTAGCAGTTAGCGCGCTGCATTGGTAGATTTTCTTCAAAACACCGTGACGACTGATCGCTGGTCAAATATCCAAACACGTGAAAAGTAATATACCAGGTACGATATTGGTAGTTCAGCACTTGACACTTTTGCGATAAAAGAGGATGGAGGGGAAAATTATGAACCCTGAATTATGTAATTTATGAAGGAGCACGGCGCCGCCGCGCGTAATCTCAGGCCGGGCAACCTCTTAAAAAATTGCTCGGCAGCACTGCGGATCAAACCCAGAACCTCTTAGATTGTAGCTGAGTGTTGTAGCCATTCGTCCACTGCAGCAGTGCTTGCATACGCCCTATTGCTGATATATCGTCATTCGTTCGAATGACGCCAAACGCAAAAATGTCCTGTGAAATTTTGCAAAAATAGAAAAAAATAGTTAAAATGCGTTTGCCCAAGGTCACTAGAAGATAGAAACCACCACGTGTGGCTGGATAACCGTGCACTATTGATCTTGTAGACTGCTGTCATGGCGTTGGGATAGCCGGCTCTAACGTACGCTACCTTCTCATAGTTTGCAAAATATAAATAAGAAAATAAAAATATATATTGGCCTGTGACAACGCTAATCAACTATTATGAATTCACTGTCACTAGTGTTACTTTCACTAGATGAATACTCAGTTTGTTTCCAATATCGTTATTTAAGGAAGATTTGGCTCATGAACTCACAACTCGCCTAATTTGCATTGATTCTCACATTTAAAGACAGTCACATTTCATCTCGCTTTTTGTGTGGCTGTCGCTCCCATAAAACGCATACTCCCCTATTTTATGCTCTGCAAGCATCCGACGCTGCTTTGCGGTAACTTTCCCTGACGTCTGCTGGGCCAGAACAATGTCTTTATATCTATCGATTTCGAGCTTTCGCGCAGCCGGATCGAAAGTCTCTCTCTCTCTCTTTATTTCGTATTTTTTGCATGTGTCGTAACGTCTCTCGCCTTCAACACTCGTAGACACGTCCCTTGTGTTTGTTTGCTCCCTCAAGCAACGCTGGATGAAATATTTGCACCATGTTTTTTGAAGAGCATTGGCACTGAAACACCTCCCGACGAGTCTTTCTCGTTTTACGTGGACACACATCTGAGCGTAAGCGTATGCACGTTATCGCATTCCTGCTTTATGAAAATGCGGCGGTGCATAGAACCAGTGAAATTCCCCTCACAATTTCATTTGATTACTGCTGTTATCTATTTCCGCACAATTTGTCCGCAGGCACAAAAGTCGCTCCTGTGTCTTGTAATAAGAATATTGTAATAAAGGCTACCTTTTACTATAGGTACAAAACAGCCTTACGTTCACCGCTATACCGTGCTCGATTACACCGAATCAGTTGAGTAGCAGCACAGCCTCATTAAAGTGTAAGGTAACTGGTCGCGTTAAACAGAGGAAGACATTTGAGGCACATTTTAAAACAATGCATGCATCGGTTTATGCGTGGTTTCATTGATGTGGTGCACCTGGAGTGTTCTTTACTTGTACTTGGCGAGATAGTGCATGGATTGCTCGATGACCTAAGACCATCGAGCAAATTCTTTTTAGCTACAGTCGTTGATGAAAGGCGAGCGCTTGGCTTTGCGCAGCCCACCAAAACGTCTATTACAACGTACGCGGCATCCCGTAAGCGCTGTAGCAGACGCTCACGGAACTGAAACTTAGATGCAGCAAATCATTAGCTATCATTGTACACTCTCAATGCTACACGCTTTGCGTGCTACCTTGATATTATCACCACACGCTTCTTTCTTTTCTTGTCGTTTCATCGGCTATTATGTGTCCTCTTCGCCCTCTTAAGTGCCGAATATATTAAATTCGTACCCGCGCTGTAGTAATCTCTCCAGATAAGAGAATTCTTGGCTAAAAAAATGCGTAGCCAAGAGAAAGCTTTGTGAATTCGGACCCTGCTTTGCAACTGTTTCATGCGCATTTCCTGATGTCACCACGTTCCAGTGGGAACAGCGCAATTACTTGACTGTAGACTTTATTGGCCACTGTCAGAACCCCAAGGGCAGTGGTCACTTTTGTCTTCGCGATGGACTGTTGTACAAGGTGAATTTCTCGGCAAATGGTGCGCGGTATTTGCTAGTGATTCCCCAAAGCCTTTGGTACGACGTCCCCCATTTCATGCATGATGATCTGACGTCTGGCCATCTTGGATTCATCCGCACTTTGCATCGAACTCAAGAGCGCTTCTACTAGCCTAAAAGGCGACAGTGTACGAAGCAATACGTCTCCAGTTGCGACAAGTGCCAGAACCACAAACGTCCTACAAGCAGTCCGCATGGCTTCCGTCACCCTATAACACCGCCCACAACACCTTTTGAAAAAAGTAGTATCGACCTGCTAGGACCGTTTCCGCAGTCTTGCAATAACAACCACTGGATCATAGTCTGCGTCGATCACCTTACCAGATATGCGGAAACTGCTGTGATACCATCTTTCACAGCGGATTGCGTCGCCTCTTTTCTGTTACGATCCACCGTTCTTCACCATGGTCCACCTCGTGTCATCATCAGTGATCGCGGTCGCCAAATTGTTGCCGACGCTGTAGAGGAATTGCTTCGTCTCTGCACTTCGCAGTTTCGCCATTCTACGCCATATCATCCCCAGACGAATTACCTCGTCGAACGCACAAAACGCACGCCTACTAATATGCTGGCTATGTATGTATCCTCAAATCACCGGAACTGGGATGACATTTTGCCTTTCATCACCTATGCTTATAATTCAGCGAAGCATCAAACCATGGACTTTACTTCGTTCTACGTACTCTACGCTTGACCATCGTGCAGCTTCCTCAATACAATACTTCCATTCGAGCTCCATACGGACGATTAAGCTTCTCAAACAATGTGCCGAGCTAAGAAGCCCGCCAATTTGTCCATATTCGCACACCTGCATGGCAAGATCGCTCCAAGCAGAGCTAGGATCAACGCCACGACATCGCTTCATCCGAAAAAGGGAAACACGTGTGGTTGTGGACCCCTCAGTGGAAACGTGGCTTATGCCAAAAATTTGAGCGCACTATATTGGTCTATTCGTTATCGTAAATCACCTGGGTGACTTGACCTACGTGTTGGCACGCTTGACGTCAGCTGGTCATCGGTTAAGCAAAACAAAGTGGCGCATGTAGCTCGTCTCAAGCAGTTCCATCCCACACTACGCCAATGATTCGCCTCACCTTGCGGGCTTCGTCTGTGAACCGGAGAATGATACGGTATGAGCCGGGCCATGTTTTGGGGACAAAGGTAGTGGAAGAGTAAGTTACTTGGTTCGACCTATGTTCACCATCATCGCCGATTGTCGCCTGATCTCTCCTGTAAATAAACACAGTTAAACCCAATCCAACCGTAACAATATTATGACGAAGCCGAAGAAGCAGTAGGAGGAAGTAGAAGCATGGTAGGTCAAATGAACGCACATCCAATTAGTTTTTAAATGCGAAACACTTCTTGCGAATTTCTGTGACTTTGAGCGTATCTATCTATCTATCTATCTGTCCATCTATCTATCTGTCTATCTATCTATCTATCTAGTCACCTAGGACTTTTTGCTCTCCTGGTCGTTTCGATAATTGTATCGGTACCAAACTTGACATGGCATAACATGACTGTATGAAGAACATATTTGAGTAGTTATAACATGAAAATCATGACATGAGTGTCATAGTTTACATTTCATGGTCCGGTAGCTCTTGCGGTGGTTTCCTGCACATGTCTTGTTGAAAAACTGGCAGGGTATGGCACGATTGCATGGCGAACACAAGCGACAAACCCTAACATGAAAATCATGGCATGCGTGTCATGTACAACTTGACCACGTGCCACGCTCATGATGCGCTCGCGTTCTTTTCGCTAGTGTCACATATACCAAATTTGATATAACGGGACGTGAATGGATGACGAAGGTGGGATACTGGTGCAAACAGGATAAACATGAGATGCGCGTCATGGAATAACATGACTACATGCTACGCTCATGACGCGCTCGTGGCCGTTTCACTAGCTTCACATGTACCAAACTCGGTATTACGCGACGCGAACGGATGGCATAGGTAAACGACCCATCCGAACATAATAATCATGACATGCATGTCATGTAATAACATGACTACTTGCCATAGTGATGATCCACTGGCAGCCGCTTCGCTAGCTTCACATATGCTAAATTTGAAACTATGTGACGACAATGAAAAACAAATGTATGTGACTAATGCAAACATTATAATCATGAGATGCGTGTTATGTGAGAACATGACTACATGCCACAGTCAAGGCTCCAATACATTTCGACGCGACGCGGTGCGCGTGCTCACCAGCGTTCATTTTATCGTGTCACGCCGGCGTCGCCACGCCAGGCACCGATGGTGCGATTCGTAAGGTCCCTAGATGAAACAAGTTTTCAAGGTAGCGACACCCTCCCTTTTCCTCCTTGCTTAATTGCCTGGAGCGCCCCCTAGAAGGTTTAAAACTTTCATTCAAAAGCGAATGTTTGGGTTCTATTGCTACGGTGAGTAGATGTAAATGAAACAAAATGGAACGAAATAAGACGTAGGATAAACAGTTACCTTTATGAACATGAACGGCACAACACAAGAGCAAGCGGGATGTGCGTTACTCAACCGGCAACGTTGGGCAGTTCTATACTTTACAGCACTAGCCATGGCGTCTCGCGTAGTACATTTTAGTTCCACGGCCGAAGTTTCGTCCAGTTCTAACTAGTCCACTTCTCCGATTGTGTTTTGTTCGTGCTGTGACACAGTGAACGTGCTTCTTGCTGGATCCTGTAAGTGGCCACAGGGCGTGACGTTGTGACGATTGATTACAACCTGCTTGTGCACACGCAAGAAAAAAAGCTACGACCAGACTGGTACGAACACTCGTCCAGCAGCACTGCGATGACGTTTTTTTTTTAAATGTGCCCATTTGGACAATCGTGATGCCAAGTGATTCTGATGCGGTACAGGGAACTTCCTGAAAAGTGAGAGTTCTACTGGTTAGGTGTCTCGAAGCAGCGCGTTTCGGCTCAAGCGGGAACTGGTCAAGAAAGAAATGTTTCTGAAGATGCGTTGATTACAACCTACAGCTATTCTGTATACGTACATACCCACATGTATTTGTACCAACTGGCATGCACTAGACACGCATTAGACGTGCGCCTGGCGTTTCAATAAAAACCGACAAGTGAACTCGCTTCGCAGATCCGCGTCGACATACGTTGACGGAGTTGCACGAAAGCATTCGCGTGAAATGGTTCATAGTTGCACTTCATGGTGCGCTTCATCTCGGAAAGCACGAGGTAAGTTGAAGAGAGCGAAACCATTTTCTGTTGTTTACGGCAACGCAGCATTGCTGAAAAACGCAGATGTTGCATTGAACGAGCATGGCGAAACAATCTTGGTCGACTTAGCGCACACCGAAACGCTCCTCCTCGTCAGTTTATGTTCTGGCTACGATTTTGTCTTTGGTCACGGCGAGAATCCAGCTGGAGTCATAAGCGCATGCGTACTCGTTTTGAACCTTTTGCATAATAATAAATAACACCACCAGCCATTTGCAAGATCGCGCGCAAGTAATGTACCAATTACAGACGCGGATGTCAGAGAAAAAGAGGAGTAATCGAGAGAGTGAGGAGGACGGCTCGAGAACAATGAGTGACGCTAGCTTGTTTCATCTAGGGACCTTAGCGATTCGTGCAGGCGAGCGCCGCACTGCGTTGCTTTGTGGCATGCGCGTTTCAGCGCGTCCGGCAACCCTGTGTCACAAAACTAGGTTTATGCCGCTTTGTCGGGATAATGCATCGGCGCGAAATGCAGCATACTGCATTTTGCAGCGGTTGCCGTCGGGCCGTGCCGACGGACGCTGGTCGCGCCTGGCGTAAGACAATAGAGTGCTCGCATTTTGCTAAATTAGCGTCGCTGTGTCCAGCGTGTGCACGCGTCAAGGCATTGGAGTATATTGATCGCTTCATGATGCGCACGCGGTCATTTCGCTAGGTCCACATATACCGAATTTGGTGTTACGTGACGTCAATGGATGACAAAATATATGTCTTGTGCAAACATGGTAATCCTGACACAATGTGTTGTAAAAACATGACAACATACCATGCTGATAGCGTGCTCGCGGCCATTTCCCTAGCTCCACAAATACTAAAGTTCGTAATACGTGACGTGAATAGATGACGTAGGTAAACGACACATCCAAACATGATAATCATGGCACGGAAGTCATGTACGGCATCATTTACCTCCATCTCGCAACATTGTGCTCATTGTAAAGTGACATCTCAACATTTCTCATTCATGCTTCGCTTATTTTCGATTCCCACTGTACGTGGGATTTGCCATTTTTTTACATTGTATTGGCGATTAGGACACGGAAAGAAAGGAAAAAAGAGCATACTAAAATGCGCGTGAGCTTAAGCGATGCTGCTGCGTTTCATAATATGCCCCTCTCGATTTCAGGCACATCACGTTCCAGTGAAACACACTCTTTTCATGGTGCATACTGAAGGCTTCGAAGTACTGGAAGTAAGACATTGAGTACCTGTTGAAGGAACAGAGTATACAGAGATGTCAGCGTGGTGACGAACACTTGAAGTGTGTCTAGCGGTGACTTCAGGTGATTGGTTTATCAGATATTTGGTGTTTATGGTTTCAGATGTGTGCTCTGCCTCTTCATTTCACTGGTATTTCAGCAACGTGGACCAAGCTGCCTTAGTTCTGTCCGTACCTTCCTTGGTCTTCTGCTTCATTCAGGTTGTCGTCGTTTTGGGGTGGTCGCCGCTTCGGCATTGTAGGGTATGTGTTTTCCCCTGCAACTGTGTGTTTTATTGCGTTTCGTTTCGTGCCCCCTGCGAATGGGACGGGTGAGAATAAAGTTGATGAAGCAAGCCTAAAATTAGCGTTTCATTATTACACCGTAATAATTTAGCCTACTAAAATAATATGCTATAAATATGTCCCAATTATTCATACAATTCATTGTTTTTTTAGATCTTTCTCTTTTTTTTCTTTTTGCCTTATCAGTATCTGTGTTAAAAACAAAGTAATCACTTTCTGAACCTGCATCGTCACAATTGTTCTTAAAATAAAATACCCAAGAGCCAAAACAGAACAAACACAAGCACGCACTCTGCAAATGAAAACTGTTTGCTTTTATGAATTTTGTCACCGATTTCGGCAACGGAAGACTTCAGCAACGGAAACCAAATTGTCGCAGTGAAAAAGTTTTAGGTAACGCGATGAAGCCCACGTGTTGAGCTTGCTGACGACTGTAGATTGGTTTGAATTGAGAGACGTTTATTCTGAAATTTTGAAGGCGTGTGCCTTAGCACACGTCGGGACACTTCCAAGACGGGACAGCAAGGCTGAGACCTACCACCACATCTTTGGCCCTCTGAACAGCCCAATGTTGTGATGTGATGCCCGGACTCTACAGAGCAGACTTTCATTTGCTGGACGATGCTCTATTGGTACCGCTTACACAAGGACACTCCCAAAGCATGTGGTGAAAGGTGGCAAAAGCGCCGCGTTTCGTACAAGAGTGAGGTAAATAAACTTTAGGATAAAGTTTTGGGGAAAAGGCCGGGTTAGGAGAGTACGTTTCTGTTTGAAGTAACTGTATTGTCGGCACCTCCGCTCAATTTCAATGTTTATGTGGATGTGAAAAGTTTCTCTAATTCATTGCGAAATGCTGGGCAATTTAATTGCATGTAGTTGGTGAATCCCTGTTTTGCAAATTGCCAGGATGACGCAAATGTCTTCCATGACCGCGGACAGCTAACCCTCACGCCCGGAGTGGGCCCACTCATTGAGATTGATAATTACTTCGTACATGATAAGAGCCGAGAGCCGTGAACGGATTGTAAGCGACGTCTTGCCTGCTATGTTCTTGGAATCCTTGAACACAGCTCCAATGCTGAAGAGACGAATGGCAGCTCTATAATCACTAATAAATTCGGCCGATTCCACGTACCTGGAAATGGACGTTATGCGAAGCATGTGGAGGGAAGGTGACCATGTTGCATTTTTTTTATTGAGCGACAGGTCAGGAAATGACGCTAAATATATGTACACCCTGACAAGTGTTGAAGCGTTGCAGCTGTTTATATAAGCAGTTGTTTGCACTTGCGCAACGATGTCAACTGGAACGTGCGTCAACTGGAACGTGCCAATGATATCTACTCGAACGTGCCACTCAGAATACTTGGGCTCGATTTCAGCTGGAAACCTAAAACTTGTTATTTGCATACGTCGAGTGTCAATGCTGCCAATGTCAGGTTTTTCTTAACACCGAGGTTTATTCTATGCCTTCGTGGGATCGACGCAACGATTGTCGGGTATTACTTAACGCTCACGCATTAAGATTGCCTATGTGTGTTCTCGTCCTTGATGGGTAGATACAAAGTGTCAATCACCTGTTTCACATACCCACATACCAGTGGCACATACCTGCCTTTGGTTATGTGCCACTGTCTCGCGAGAAGTGTTTGACAACGTACGCGACGTGATTGTGACAATATACATGTCTGGACCAGCATATCATATCTGTCAAACTGTCTTATCCTCCCATTCTAATTGGGTTCACGCCAAGTTAAGGAGGTAACCACGAGAGCATCCAAACGTAAGCGGATAGATAGATAGATAGATAGATAGATAGATAGATAGATAGATAGATAGATAGATAGATAGATAGATAGATAGATAGATACGCTCAAAGTCGCTGAACTTCATTAAGCAATGCTTCGAATTTAATATATTTGCTTGACGGTAATATAGGAAAGCCAAGGCATTGGCAACCTGCTCAGCTGCATTGGTAGTTTTGGTGCATACCAATACCGAGCATTGGTAACCCCTTTGTGGTAGATTGTCATGTCCATAAATTGGTCCCTGTGGTCATCATACTTCGCCGCGTCTATGAAACAGGCACCCGTATGCCTGTTAACTTTTCTTTATTAAATTGCCGTTCAAAACACGCGTAAAGACGCGTTCACGTTTTGCATTAGGCGGTATTGTAGATACCAGACATTTCATTATTCATTTACTCATTTATTTTTTCTTTTATTCATTGTTATGTCTAAAGGAGTTCCTTTTTTTTATCAAACCGTTCCTTTTGTTTCTTCGGAACTCATAGCACACACTGAAACTTCGTCAATCCAGGCATATTGGTTATACTACCATCGTTTAGTTAAAGGGTGAAATCAAAACCTATTTTTTTACGGATATACGTTTTCTTGCGTGGGCCATGAGCAGATGTGTTCTTATAGCGGAAGAAGAACACTACTGGGTAACGAGACAAAAACAAGGAGTATTCTGACCACCACTGAAAGTGAGGTTGCCGTTGTGAACTCGGCTCCATAGACAGTCGCCGTGTCCAACGCCCTCTTAGCTGATGAGGTGAATTTTCGTGCTGGATGCCTTTCAGACTCCCATAGCAGTGTACAAAGTATACAGAACCGCAAACCACTTTTTTCTGAACACACAACAGGAATGGCTCGCTGCTCTTGTACAGTTGAGTACGGAGTACTGACGATCATTAAACGCTTTTTCTAAACTCAGGGCATCGTACTCTGAATTCTCAAACATTTGTTGTAAACACAAATCCTTTTTGGTGTTAAATACGCAGAAGGGACGATTTTCTGCCCTCCCTTAGTAGAGTACTAAACACTAAGAAGCGTTAAACACATTCTATATATAGTGATGTTCTCCCAGAGTATAGCAGAGTGTACTCTAATCTGTCGAACATTTTTTTCTAAAAAAGACACGTGAGCTGCAGTGCCTGGTCCAGCTCTTTGGTCGATGCGAATAGACTTGCTCATGAATCATGATAGACAATTTCAGTTGGGCGTACGTAACGAACCGACGTACGCAGCACACTTACGGGATGTAAGTGTGCATGGGAAGCAAGTAACTATCTACTCTGAAGACGCGTACGTACCCATATTAAAAGACGCTACGTGCGTAACAACTCTGCCTAGGTTGCGTTCTTGTCACACATGAGAGAAACCACGAACTAAGTAACGTGGTGAGTGCTGTGCTGTTCGACAAAGACAGCAAGAGTGAGCCCGATGAAAGTCTTGTGTATTCCGCGTTCAAAAGCCATGTTTCAATGAGAGACGAGGTACAAAGCGGTATGTTCCAGATTATTGACGCTTGTAAAATTTAGCTTTTTGTCGCACAAAATTCCTCAAGCACCCGTTTCTGACAAGTTGCGCGCAGAAACGCGTTATCTTACTGTCAAGCTTTTCGGCGATTGATCCCATAAAAAGAAGAAAAGCAATCATTTTATATGATTTGGTTGGTTAGAGGTTCGTAAAAAAAAGGAAGAAGGCACCTAATTTCTGTCTGCCTATAGGCGACACGGCGAAGTGCCTTATAGGGGCGGGGGGAAGGAGAGATAAAGAGAATAGGAGGAAATAGACGAAGAATCAGAGAGGCAAGCGACGGAAAATAGAAGGAGGTGATTTTATTCATGCTGCAACATAATGCTCGTAGTGAGTTCTGTGAGCTGTGACTGTTTTAGAAAGAGCTGTGCTGCTAGACATAGGTCAACACACTCAATCATGAGCCGACTCAGTCAGACTCACCCAGACTGGGACCAAGCCGTCAGTCGTAGTATTAGTGAGTCGAAGTAATCAATATTTTGGCAGGTTTTCTTCCTAGCGACTATGACTGAGATACATTTCAGCGAGTCTAAGTGCGAGTGAGTCTGGTTGAAAAAAATGGCAGCATACCCACGAAGCGAATGATGGAGAGGGGGACGAAGCATCCGTCCATCCATTCGTTCTTGAATCATGCGTGCGTCTGTGTGCCCGTCCGTGCGTCCATCCTCCCGTCCGTGCGGGCGTCTGTTCGTGCGTCTGCACGTCCATCTGTGCGTCCGTCCCTGCGTTCGTCCATGCATCCGCTCCTGCGTCCGTCCATGCGTCCATCCGTCCGTGCAGCCATCCGTGCGTCCGTCTATGCATCTGTCTGTGTGTCCGTTCGTCCCCCTACTGAACACTCTATGTACGACCATCTCACATCTTTTCATCATGTATTCCTCATATAGAAGCACCGCCAACCAGCGGACGTTCCAAGGACTGAACGAGAGGAGGCACACGCACACTTTCTTGCGGCTTGCGCTTCGTGTCTACTTCCCACCATTAACCACCTCGAGTTCATGGCATGTACTAGTTCACTGTATTCAAGGCACTGCACCCCAATGCTCGCTAAACCTTTCTAAAACCAATGAGGTTACACCCAGCGAGCATAACGTAGCAACCCTTTCTTGTCAGATAGTGCTCAATGTACATGCCAATGGCTGCTAAGGGGGAATGAGAGACAGGAAAATTTCGCTTTTAGTTAACGCGCACGTTGCGATTTTTCTATTGTTTAACAACGCACAGAAGAATTCTCCCACCGGCACCACCTTTGAGGTCAAAATCTAAGACTGGTTACACACTACGACTACTACTACTACGAGGGACGAATGGCTGCCGCTTCAAGGAGCTTCCCCCCTAAAACGTTTTATGACTGGAAGTACAATTTACTCTTCAGGGCGAAGTTAACTTTACAAGCGTGTCTCACTGAGCGTCACCTACTTTCCTGACCTGTCGTTTTATCTTCTCGACTTCAACATTACTATGACCCCTATATCAGTTCACTATTACATAATTTCTCTACTCCCACATCACTGTAGTAGCATTCATAGGCCAGCCCAACAGATGTGTGAAATGCGGTGGAAATGATGTTTTTTGTCCCTCTCCTTCATTTTCTTTCAAGCAAATTTCCTGTAAAGATATCTCATGACAGTAATAACTTTCTATAAAAAAGTTTTCTCTGGATTTCAAGCACTGCTTGCTCGTACGTAAGGATTAAAGAACAAATGTTTTATGTAAAGCGTGGATTATCCTAAAAAGAGAGGTAACTTCTAATGAGAGTAACAGATTTTTACGGCATCTGTATCGTTAGCATGCTACTTTCTATAAGTTAGGAAAATAAAACAAAAAAGTTTCAGAACATCGAGAAGACAAGATCAACAGAAAGAACGTGAAAAAATTGTAAATTGTGCAAGTGAACCTGATAAGTATTTAAATCTCTGGTGAAAGGTAAGTTAAGATCTGTTATGTGATTTGTTACATAGTTAGAACCTTACGCCAAGGCCAATTTCGGGTACGTAATGGACTATTGTCTATACCACTCGACGCTGTTTTGAATGCCCAGGCACTGGCCCTAACATGTTGGCATCGTTAACTGGTCGCGGCAAATCATGTCCGTTTGTCGTTCAAAGACTTGCCTTTCGTCACGGTGCGCGGGACATTCAAGCAATATTGTCACGGGCTAAGTAGATGCCTGATGATGACGACGACGAAGTGCTGAACGGGAACGTGCTCGGACTGCAGCAGCGTCGTACGCATTAGCTCGCCATTATATTCGCCAGTACACATTTGTTCACCAGTGTATACTTTATTCCCCGTAACATCATTGGTGGAAGGTGCGGGGTACCACTTGCTATACAACCCAACGAGCTGGATCTTCGCAGCGGACGGCGCATTGCAGCTACCACGATGACTGACCAGGCTACTCAATGTCAACAAGATCCGTCAGCCCCGCAGCCGATCGTTGTGGTGCAACCTCGTGACCCAGGTCCATTCAACGGCACAAGTGGCATAGACGTCGATGACTGGCTGGTTCAATATGAGCGCGTCAGCAGCAGCAACCATTGGGGTCCGACGCTTATGTTGGCGAACATCATCTTCTACTTGCATGGCACGGCAAAACTCTGGTACGAGACACATCAAGAAGAGTTGACTAGCTGGGACGTCTGTAAGCAGAAATTGCGCTATCTATTTGGGAAACCCATCGGACGTCAAGTGGCCGCAAAGAAAGAGCTTGCGACTCGTGCCCAGACATCCACAGAGCCGTACATCGCGTACATCCAGGACGTGTTGGCTTTGTGCCGCAAGGTTGACAAGGACATGCTCGACGAGGACAAAGTCGGACACATCCTGAAAGGAATTGCGGATGACGCCTTCAATTTTCTCCTGTGCAAGGACTGCTCGACGGTGGAGTCGGTCATCGAAGCATGTCGTCGCTTCGAACAGGCAAAAAGTAGGCGCATAGTTCACCGATTTGACCGCCTTCCCAACACGGCGGCTACGTCCTCTTGCGAAGATTTGCCCACACTACACCAACCACCAGCGCCAGAAAACGTCACCAGAATAGTCCGTCGGGAACTCGAGGCTATGGCTCCCGCTATGTCTAGTGTCAGCGCGCCAGGACACAACCTCGGTGCTGTTTCAATGATACAGGCCGTGGTTCGCCAAGAGATCGCGAATATGGGCATTTCGCCACCTCATCAAAATGCCCCTACTACTTCCAGCTCGGCTCCAGTCGTTGCGGCTGCCACTCCGAACCGCACGTTCGCGCCACGACGAAACCCAGCGGAATGGCGCACTCATGATGATCGGCCCATATGTTTCACGTGCCATCGGATAGGACACATCGCTCGCCATTGCCGCAGCCGGTGGACCTCATCACCTCGACCGAGCTTCTATGATTGGCGGCCTCGCTCTGAACGTGCACCTTATGCCCCGTCCTACCGTGCTGAGACAGGTGCAGAGCATAATCCAGAACGTCGGACCAGCCGCTCGCCATCGCCCGTGCGTCGTCAGTCCCGCTCGCCCCAACCCCGCCGTTCTCGGTCTCCCTACGACCGTCGCTCGGAAAACTAGCCGGTGCAGCCCCCGGAGGTGACGCTGCATACACGACTTGGACTGCAAATCCTCTGATTACTCCCGACCAGCGGTGCAACCTCCTTACAATTCTCGTTGACGGTTTACCTATAACTGCTCTTATTGATACCGGTGCACAAATATCTGTGATGAGCTCAGACCTCCGCCGCCGCCTCCAAAAAGTTCTGACGCCTGCGATTGCACCTACTGTTCGTACAGCGGATGGGAGTACTCCTGCTGTGCTTGGAATGTGCACTGCGCGATTAACAATTTCTGAGCATCAAACTTCAGTTCTGTTCGCTGTACTGGAAAATTGCCCCCATGACCTAATCCTTGGACTCGACTTTCTGACTTCACACGCTGCGCTTATTGACTGTTCCAAAGGTCTTCTTCAGCTTGAACTACCATCCTTTTCGGAGACCGTCTCTACCAGCCCACTTCGTCTACGCTCTGTCGATTTCCTTAGACTTCCGCCGCAAGCCGCAGTCCAAGTCCAACTCTCGCCATATCCTGCAGTACCCGATGGTGATTATGTTGCTGCCCCGATTTCTGACGTCGCCATGACACGTAATGTTGCAATCCCCAACACGGTGGTTACCGTAAAGGACAACCGAACTTCGTTTCCCGTCCTCAATTTCGGCCTCTCAGCGCAAGTTATTCCTCGCGGCATGTCACTTGCGCATCTTACACCACTGGCCGACCACACAGTTTCCGCTCTAACCACCAATTCGCCACCCGATTTTTCATCAACGTCGTTCTCGTCACGTTCCTGTTCCGACCTTTTCAAGCCAATGCTATCTGACAAGCTCACCTCTGAACAAGTCTCTGCTTTCTGCCGTGTGCTTGCTTCTTATCAGGACATCTTTGACTTCGGCGACCGTAATTTGGGCCAGACATCTGTGGTAACCCATCGCATCGACACCGGTGACGCTCGACCCATTCGCCGACGACCCTACCGTGTGTCAGCCCCGGAGCGTGCTATTATACAGCGAGAAGTCGATAAAATGCTTGATAAGGGCATAATCGAACCCTCATCTAGTCCCTGGTCCTCACCCGTTGTACTTGTTAAAAAGAAGGACAATAGCTGGAGATTCTGTGTTGATTACCGCCATCTCAACCATATTACCAAGAAAGATGTCTATCCCCTACCGCGCATAGATGATGCACTCGATTGCTTGCACGGTGCCAAATATTTCTCTTCAATAGATCTTCGCTCAGGCTACTGGCAGATCGCTGTGGACGACAAAGACAGAGAGAAGACAGCCTTCGTGACTCCAGATGGACTTTATCAGTTCAAGATGATGCCTTTTGGATTATGCAATGCCCCCGCGACATTTGAGCGCATGATGGACTCTCTCCTTCGAGGCATGAAGTGGACCATCTGCCTCTGCTATCTTGACGACGTTATTGTTTTTTCGACTACTTTCGACGACCATCTTACCCGTCTGTCCGCAGTGCTTGATGTTTTTCGACGTGCCAACTTGCAACTTAACTCGTCCAAATGCCGCTTTGGGCAACGCCAAATCTGCGTACTCGGCCATCTTGTTAACGCTGCGGGCGTTCAACCAGACCCTGCGAAAGTCCGAGCAGTTCGCGACTTCCCCACACCCCGCTCAGCCAAGGACGTCCGAAGTTTTCTGGGACTGTGCTCCTATTTCCGTCGTTTTGTCGAGAAGTTCGCTGAAGTAGCCCGTCCTCTAACCTGCCTCCTCAAAACGGATGTCGCATTCACCTGGGGCCAACAGCAAGCAAACGCCTTCTCGTCGCTCGTTGACATTCTCACCAATCCACCAGTCCTAGCACACTTCGACCCATCTGCCGCCACGGAGCTTCGTACTGACGCCAGTGGCCACGGCATAGGCGCAGTGCTCGCGCAGCGGCAACAAGGCATGCACCGCGTCGTCGCGTATGCAAGCCGACTGTTGTCGCGCTCGGAACAAAATTATTCCATCACAGAACGCGAGTGCTTAGCTCTCATCTGGGCCATTGCGAAATTCCGACCGTACCTGTATGGCCGACCATTCTCAGTTATTACGGACCACCATGCGCTTTGCTGGCTCTCCTCACTCAAGGACCCTACGGGACGCCTTGGTCGCTGGGCGCTGCGCTTACAAGAGTACACTTTTTCCGTATCCTATAAATCCGGACAACTTCACAAGGATGCCGACTGCTTGTCCCGTTACCCAGTCGATCCCCCTGACACGAGGGAAAATGAGCAAGAGGCCCTCGTTCTTTCAATTACCGACTTCACCGACATAGCTGCTGAACAACGCCGCGACCCCTCTTTGCGTGCTATTATCAATGGTCTGCACTCTCCCCACCCTGACCACTCCTTACAACTGTTCGTTCTTCACAGCGACATCTTGCACCGCTACAACACCCACCCTGATGGTGCTGAGCTTTTACTCGTTGTGCCTGTGCATCTTCGCTCAGACGTTTTGGCCCAGCTGCATGATGCCCCCTCCGCTGGACACCTAGGGGTGTCACGCACGTATGACCGCATTCGCCGCCGATTCTTTTGGCCTGGCCTCTACCGTTCTGTGCGACAGTACGTTGCGGCATGCGACCTCTGCCAGCGCCGCAAGACACCTGCTCAGAGACCTGCTGGTACCCTCCAGCCCATTGAAGTACCAGATGAGCCATTTTTCCGAGTCGGCCTCGATCTTCTAGGACCCTTTCCCGTGTCGGCCACCGGTAATAAGTGGATTGCTATTGCTACCGACTACGCAACGCGGTATGCCGTTACACGCGCCCTCCCCACCAGCTGCGCTACTGATGTAGCCGATTTCCTTCTTCATGACATCATTCTGCGTCATGGTGCTCCTCGTCAGTTGATCACCGACCGCGGCAGCTGTTTTCTATCTAAAGTAGTCGACGAGCTCCTGCGATCCTGCTCTACCCACCACAAGTTCACTACAGCGTACCATCCACAAACCAACGGCCTCACGGAACGCCTCAACCGTACCTTGACGAATATGTTAGCGATGTACGTCTCCAAGGATCACAAAGATTGGGACATCCACTTACCTTTCGTTACCTTCGCATACAACAGTTCACGTCATGATACAGCTGGATTTTCCCCTTTTTACTTACTGTTCGGTTATGACCCACCTTTGCCCATGGACACTATGCTCCAATCTGACGCCGCCTCATCGACTGCTTATGCTCGTGATGCCCTGGCCCGAGCTGACATCGCCCGCCAAGTCGCCCGGGATCGTTTATGTGCCTCGCAGCTTAACCAAAAGAGTGCTTACGATCGCCGGCACCGCGACGTACAGTACTCTCCGGGGTCACTCGTCTTGCTGTGGTTACCATCACGTCGTGTTGGTCTCAGCGAAAAACTAATGTCCCGTTACGTTGGCCCCTACCGCGTCATACGCAAGGTCACCAGCGTGACCTATGAGATAGCTCCACTCCATACCACGTCAGTACCAGCTTCAGTCCCGACCGATATAGTGCACGTCTCACGGCTTAAGCCATACTTCTCACGCCTCGAGAATTGATCGCACCGGGACGGTGCTTCTGCCGCCGGCGGGTAATGTCACGGGCTAAGTAGATGCCTGATGATGACGACGACGAAGTGCTGAACGGGAACGTGCTCGGACTGCAGCAGCGTCGTACGCATTAGCTCGCCATTATATTCGCCAGTACACATTTGTTCACCAGTGTATACTTTATTCCCCGTAACAATATGTGCTCCCCAGTATCTATGCTGCCAGAATTGTCACAACAGGGACACCTTGGCAGAAACAGCCGATTCTCTGCTAACAGAATGGTCAGTCGACTGACTCTAAATCAGTGAGAGCCGTGATTCTAGGAGAGGAATGTTTCGGTGAGTCAGTCTGAGCAAAAGCTTCGAAAAAAGATAAGCATAGGCTTGAGGTGGTACCGAAGCGCGCAGTGCGCTTAGTATTAACAAATAAAAAGTAACATGTTCACCGTCATCTCTATCGCTTGCAAAAAAAGCTTCCAATCTTCGAGCAGCACAGCAAAATATGAAGAGTTACATTTTTAGTTTTGCTTTATCACAACAGGCTTAATGTGTATGAGCATACGTATCCTCAGCCATTTTAGTCGTGCACGTCGACAAATAGACTTGCACATAATCTACTTGCTTATCAAACTCACACTTACCTTTTTAAATACTCCTTTGTTTCATCAACCATTTCAGTCTGGAATTCACTGCTTGAAAATATTCTATGTGGCATCTGCACATACATTTCAATGTGCGCTACTTCTCGAAATGCAGTACACTACGGAACGTTCATGTGTCGTTTTTTTTTCTGTTTTTTCTTGCCTCTTTTTTGTATTTCATCATTTTCTACTGTTCTTTTTAATGTAGTGTTACTTTAAACATTGGAGGCACCGCATTTACACACCGCACCTCGTTCGGGGAGACCTTTTTGTTTGTTTTTTATTTACAATTGCCAGCTCGTATATGTTTTGAACTCAATTAAGAGCCTAATAAAAGTGGAAGTGCGGGGATGTGTTTCTTAATATGCGGTATCCTATATGCGGTATCTTAATCCTGTATATGCGGTAATATGTTCTGCGAACTATAGTATTTTGTTGTCTTGTCTGGTTGCGCTGGCTCTTTGCTTTCGTAAAACTTCTAGATATGTTGGTTTGTTCGCTTTGTTACATTTTCTTTGAGCTTGTGTGCCGTACGGCTCCACCCATGTTGAAATACTTGCAACTGTGTCATTTCCCACCTGCATGGTCCTTTGTGACGGGGTATGCTGTAAATAAAAAAAAGACTGTAATGCTCAACATGCGGGTTGTGGCAGTTCCATGAAATAAAGTAATGCCCGAGCGCAGAAGTCCCACACGTGTGGCGGCTCTCACCTGGCCAAAAGAACTGACTGTGCTGAAAGACGAAAAGTAAACAAGAAATGGAACAAAAACGCTAGCCGGCTGCCAGAAGGCCACGCCAAAAAAGGAACACGCAGGAGCATTAGTGCCACGCTTCCGTGACGCAAGGTTTTCCCAGACCAATAATCAAAGCGCCACCCCAGTGTTTTTACACAGGGTCACCTGCCCCCTTAAGCTGCAATTTGACAGTAGTATCTTTATCCTCGCGGATGTAGCTACACAAGCGAACGAGAAGCTAACTGATTCTAGCAATGGTATACGACATCCATCAAGCTCAGCAGTGGCGTCCTGCACGCTGCTGTCTTCCTAGGGTAGAACGCCGAAGCATCCTCTTAGGGGCGTAACTCAGTCAGCGTGGGCTTCCACTTACCATTTGCCAATCTTGTCCTCCCACCCCAACGACACTCCAAGAAATCTAGCGTAGACTAGAAAACCATATGGCTGAAATAAAAACGTCCATTTATGAAAGAGTTGAACAGCCTGTTATCAGGGTTATTTAAAAATGCGTTCTTACTACGATGGAGCACATCATGCTTTTAGCATGCTCCCTCTTGGCACAATTTAGACGAACACCACATGAACACTTGTGATGCGTGCACCTTTGGTACCGTCAAACTCCATTGCTTCTCATGCGACAAAGCCTTATCATGGCTAGCTTATCAAAAGCATCGCCACGGACAGCTTTCTTTCTGTGGAATTGCCGTACGCTTTGAAGCAAAAGGTCTGAAACAACCACTTTGCTTTTCAGAAGGACAGACGACACCTGTCCAGGGTTATTAAATTTAAGAAGCCAGTGACCATGTGCTTTATATAATGGGCTATGACGACTGCGCCCAGAATAAAGAACTAGCTACATCGACGAAGATGGTACTGTAGGTGCGAAGGGAAACTACGTACGTGCAGTTAGATACGTAAGCCTGGTGAACTGCTCTCATTGTTCTCTGTTTCCGGCTGCAAGTCCCATCGCGGCTTACAATCCTGCTGTGTTTATACGCGGTTATTGGACAAATCAGGAATCAAACCAATAAGGCACCGGTTGATCCCAGTTTCATCTAGAAAGTTAAGAAGATCCAATCTCAAGACACCATACTGTTGTACCCACACTTCGATTCTCAGCATGTCGCATGGGAACCTAACGAACGCAGCCCTCGTGGCAGTATATCAGGCAGGATGCCTCGGAATATGGGCTCACGCTTCTATAGATACGCCTCAAACGCACACGAAGCTGGGACAGGCAGTTCGCTACGCATACACATCAATAGGCCTTACCTGGAGCACCCATGCACAGCTATTTATAGTGGGAGGTGCTGGATGCCATTGTGTTGGAAGCGACCACTTAGTCATACCCATAGGCTTTCGCACAGACGACGCATATACCAAATTATTGTCACTCTCGCAGTACAGGTTGAGCCACGCAACACATGGACAATTACCACGATTTACGGCAGCTACGACCATCATTCGTGATATTTATCGAATATAACTTTCTAGCTGATTACTGACCACTGAATATCTTTGACAACAAGGCATGCGGTCACACGGCCACTACCTATTCTAGCAAATATTGTTTAGGAATAGCGATGCACACACCCGTTGCATCTACTAGAATCGTGCATGCACAATGATTCGCATAAAATAAAAAAAAAACTGCCAGCAAAATAAACTTCCTTCTAATGTCCGGACAACGGCGGAGGACGATGTCAGAGGCTCAAGGCGTGAAAAGAGAAATGCGAGTTGTTTGGCGACATACCCTTTGGGGAGTTTTTTAGGCACCTCCTTTCTTACCTTCTACCTAATTAACGTTTGGGACCACTTCATTAAGGCTCTGATCACGCAAGCGACGCCTTTCTCACTCCGGCTAGCATGCCAGACTCCTGAATTTTCGCGGCACGCTAAGGTCTTTAAAGAGCGGCTTAGTACGTCAAGGAGGCACTGTTTTCCCTGACAACCTAACAAAGTGCGTACGGACTTTCTTATGCAGGAAAATAAGCAACTTGCAAACTTCCTGGTGTTCTGTGTACGTAGGATGGGGAACCTTGCTGTCAGGCACGTGAAACCGTATAGCAGTAGCACAGACGATGTAAACACCAGGTGAGTCAGTCGTAATCCATCTGTCTGTCTCTTTCTATATCTGCCAGTAAACAGACTTCGCAGTCACATTTATCTTTGCTGCATACGCTTAGTGCGGCAAATACTGTATCGATCCACCTATAGTCAGATAAATATTAAAGAGGCCCAGCTCAGACTATCAAAGCGAGAAGCCAATCACCTCCACTACAAGAAAAAAAATTAAAATGGTCCTACTCAATCACTCGGCTTGTTGGCTGAAGGCAGCGTCATCGGCACTTTGGCTCATGACACCAGGAAGGAGTGTGAGCTCATTGGTGCAGGCTTGTGCGTATTCGCCTTTCTGAAATAAAATGGAGATGAGTTGCTCACGAGTGAGCCAGACCTCTTGAGTGGCTTTGTTTTAAAGAAGAATTATCCTCGGCTCGCTGAATGTGAGCAGGCGTTCTCTGGGAGACAGCTCAGTGAGTAGCTTTCTCAGTGGCGGTTCTCACTCGCCCAATGAGTAGCGATTCTCTCGTCGTTTCCCCCCCCCCCCTCCCGCTCTCTGAGCGACAATTTTCTCGCGCTCACTGAGCTGTGCTGCGCTCGTTTAGCCTCGCCAAGAGGAAAAAAAAAATCACGCTCCCTGAGCGAGCGAGAACTGAGCGAGCGAGAGGAAACTGAGAGAACCGCTGCTCACAGATTGGCAGGTTTCGCGGTACTCGCTCCATCTGTGCGGCTCTGGTTCTCCCTCGCTCAGTGTACTACACTCAACAAACACTTATATTGACACTGGATCAAATGCTACGGAGAAGGCGCTCCCGTGTATTCATGTTTTTCGGCAAGTAGTACGTCCTGCCGTCCTGCTGTTGATTTTCAATTTCGCTTAGTCGCATTGTTAAGACGTTTAAAAAGTTATCTACGCAAAAACGTGAAGGGGAGAAACGTTTGATTGACATGTTCGTAACACATTACGAGTTGAATTTTCTCTGAGATCTAAACGGCGAGTTGTCAGCCGCAAACTGACTCACTACGCCATGGACCCCATGATTTGTTTGAATATAGAGCATACTGAAAGCGTGGGGCTGTGTAAGAGCTATAAAAGAACATTAATCTTGTCAAGATAAAAATAACTATTTTCCCAACCTGCCCACAACTCTTGATGAAGCAACATTTATAACAACATCAAAACTCGCAAAAATATTAGATGAACTTTACTACCATTTTGTGGTGTGGTTGTAGGCATGTACTTCAGTTCGGTAGCTTCCTCTCTGCTGTTAACAAATGTTTGTGCCTTCCCGCTAACCCTTTTTTATGTCTCTGCTCCTCTATCTCATCTTTTGTACGCCTTTCAACACGGGTTTGCCTACTTGAGGTGTCCCGTTTGAGAAGCAGTTGTCGTGCATACTAAAATTTTCTTCTAATTTCTTAACAGAGTCGCCTTTCTTGCTCAGGGAGCCGCATTGAACCAATGCCACCAGAGGTTAGTTGAACTGGTTACACCACTTCTATATGGTTGAAAAAAGAAGTGTACGTCTCAAGGGCTCGCTTGCTCATTATAATGGTGGACAACTCGGTTTTAGATTCGGGTTCCGGGAGAGGTACGCTGGGTCTGAGTGCGCGCCGCCATGCTTGTCCAGTGGCTAAGGTACTCGGCTGCGGACCCTGAGGTTGCATGATCGAATACCGGCTGCGGCGGCTGCAATTTCGATGCATTCCAAAATGCTGTAGGCCCCTGTGCTCAGATTTGGGTGCACTATAAATAACCCCAGGTGGTCTAAATTACTGGAGCCATCCATTACAGCGTCTCTCGTATTCACATGGTGGTTTTGAGACGCTAAACTCTACATACCAAAAAATATCAATGTGCCCGAGGACAAAAGGGCAGTTTTCTCTCATCTCATGGAGATGAGAGAAAACTGCCCTTTTGTCCTTGCTCACCAGAGTAGTAATTTCGTCGCTTTCGGGCTCCTCCGCCGGTGCCCACTGGACGCTCCCTGTTTGTTTTGTGTTTGCTTAGTTGTTTGTTTTAGAAGCTTGCGCTTTTTGCTCGCGGCTTGAACTATTTGCGGTGGGCAGTGTGTACACTAGTGCTGCCAGGTGCTGCTGGATGGGCGCGAGTGTCCCACTGAGAAAAGTTGGGAGGGGGGGGGGGGGGGGCTTAGCCCATACACCTTTAACTGTGGTCACTGTCAGCTGCACACTGAGGAAATGGACAACTAAGGAGAAGCTTTTCTTCACCACAGTTATCACTCAATAATAATGTTACGAGGAAACAAAAATGTTAACAGGGAATGTTTTAATATAGTGCTTTTTTCCTAAATTTCTGCTGTGACGACTGTCTTTGAATGTTCGTTGCGGTGCGGGCCACTTAGGCGATTCTTTCGCGCCTTGCATACAGTAGCATTGCAAAGAGTGTGGCAGTACAGGTACAAAAGCGTCTTGTATTCGCTTTGTAATGAATGGGAACGAGCAATTGTTTTATGGACCAGTCACCGCATTTGCTGCTTCAGGAAAATTTTGTTTCATCAAAAATAGATAGCATCATCGCTGCTTTATCGAAGCTGCTGTGAGCCGATGATGGTGACAAATCTTTTTAAGTGATTTAGCCTTGATTACGGTAACTAGCCGCGATGGCAACAGTTTGCAGAGTGGCGAAGAATAAAACAGTCGACTCGAGTGCAGTGAGAAGCTCAGCTTCCGAGCTTACTTCACATCTTGACCTACCGGATAATGGAGATGGTGAAAGACCGTTGTTTTTGCACGATGAAAGCCTGTTTGAGAGTCCGGCAAGTTAGTTTTCATTCAACTTGAATTGTCTTTTACAGCTCAAAATATACCTCTGACAGAAAAGAAGCCCACACGCACAGCGCTGCTTAGTTCTCTCTCTCTTCAGTAAGGATTAACTCACAGAGATGTACACACTCACATGCACTTTAAAAAGTTCTCCGGTGTAACTTCGCAGTTACACAAAAAGGACTCTTTCCTCCTTCAAAAGACGAACTGTGCGCAAAATATTGCACATGGCACCGCAGAGAGGGGCACTTTCTTTCTTGTGAAGTAAAGCGCCCATTGTTTGGGGTAACTGAAGGAATGTTTGCGCCATGTGCAAGGGACTTATCGGTGCCTGAAGAAACCTGTTTCAGTTTAGATGATTCTGTAGCATGGTGCAGTGTAGCAAGGTGTAGGGGTTAGTGTACGTGCATGCTGACTGAATGGTCGTGAGTTGATTAAATTATATGTGATGTTTCACGTCCCAAAACCACCGTAAGATTATGAGAGACGCCGTAGTTAAAGGTTTCAGAAATTTCGACCACTTGGGATTTCTTAACTTGCCCCGAAATCTGAGCACACAGGCCTACAACATTTTCGCCTCCATGAAAAATGCAGCCATATCTTGCTGAGGAGTGAGGTAAGTTGTTTGTGCCCCCACTCGTGAAAGAGTTGGAACACCACTGTATATCAATCACTCAACCGTGAAGCCACACAGTGGATGGGTAGTTGGGGAGAGAAAGGAATCTCTAAGAGAGAAGAAAAAAGGTGGGTGTCAGTGGTGATGGATCTGGCCACGCGCAAACTCGCCTTTGTGCTGGAAGGAAAGAAAAAAACATCAGGCAGGCCGGCAGGGCAAGGATCCTCACTTCTTAGGCATGGTAGGACGTGACAAGTTCCTACTATGAGTTTTTTGCACGGGTACCGATATCCTTCCAATTTGCCTCACCTGCCTGCTCTCAACCCCGTTGAAGAACGCCCGATAACTCCAAGTATGCCATTTATTAGTGTTATGTATTTTAGGCAAGTATGGCACGAAAGGCAGGTGCTTCACGCACTGATCGACGTGACGAACACTGTGCAGTGCCGGCTGCAGAACGTGCCTAAAAACACTGCCTTCGACGTGTGCGTGATGCGTCGGCTCTTCAGCAAGCCTTCTTTATGAAATAGTCTCGCCAAAAAATGTCCCGTGGAGCTCCGAGCAAGCTCTTCCAAACATCATTCGCTTTGTAAAAATCGCGGGGAATTTTCAGGGGAAAAGATCCTTAGGGTCAAGCATCGGGTAACGGGCGCTGCAGCCAGTGATCTCTACCAGTGCGCGATCTCTCTCTTCGACAGGGAAAGTGAATTAGCACTCACTCCAGCCGCGTGGTTTGGCTTCAGATCACATGCTAGTAGCGAGCGTCCCTACAGGGACGCTCGCTACTAGCATGTGAACTGTTTCTGTTCGACAGCGAAGACAATGACGACAAGGCGGCAAAACTGTTTGCGTATCTTAGGGTTGGCAGACCGGCTGTAGCCCGACAACGCAGACAAGCGGGTCGAAATTTGAGGTGTCGCGAAGCTTCAGTGACACGGTGGCACAGGCAAGCGGACCAGGAGGTTTCTAGATCACGGAGAGTGGCTGCAAAAGGCTGAAAGCGTTATGGAGTGCTGCTGCTACCTACCGAAGCCTGATAACTTATCCGCTTTGGACAACGTATATAAAAAAACGCACAGAAACGTTTGAAATGTATCATCTGTGTAGTTTTCAGAGGGCTAACGATCCCCTCACTACACCCACTCATCACTATTCATTTCGTAGATATGCTGAGATCGTTTCTTATTTTTTCATGGTTCTTTCTATTCAGGGCCACGTACTGAAGTTCAGTGGTTCAATTCGCCTTCGCTGACTCCCAAGTGGCGGCTGCTGCAGATGACTTGCGCTACCGGCTCGCTGTGTTCCGGGCACGTAGCAGTTCATCGTGAGTTCGTGCAACTAAGAGAAGACGATCAGATATAATGAGGGCCGCCAGTTACGCTTACAACAGGTAGAATATTACCCCTTTTTGGGGAGAAGCTCCTTATAGCGGCACCCATTCGTCCCTCGTAGTCGTAGTCGCAGTCATAGTGTGTAACCAGTCTTACATTTCGACCTCCAAGGTGGGGCCGGTGAGACATTTCTTTGGTGCGTGGTTGAACAATAAAAATTTCGCAGCGTGTGCATTTTAACTAAATTCCAAATGCTCCTGTCTCTCAATCCTTATTAGCAGCCACTGGGATTTTCTATTAGGAAACGTTAGTGGAAGTAGAAGTGTTAAAAGCCGACTTCTGCTGTTTCTCATTCCTAGTAGCAGACATTGTTTACCTCCGAGGTAGTGTCTGGTGAGATTTCTCCTGTGCGTGAATGAACAATAAAAAAGTTTTGTTCAAAACGTCGTTGGTCGATGGAATAAACTGACGAAAGAGGCCAGATGCTTTCTAAAAGCAAAACGAAAAGACGGCAGATGTTTATAAAGCAAAACAAAAAGAAGACGCCAGCTGCTTAACGAAAGACGCCGGGTGTTTTCTAAAGCAATGTTTTCATAATCAAAACCATATCGATACAGCTTTGTAGTTCCCATTGCTCGTTGCCGTCACTGTGCTCGTATGGTACATTAAGCATTATCTGACGGAAAAAGGTCGCTACGTTATACACGCTGGGCGTAACCTCCTTAGTTTTAGAAAGGTTTAGCGAGCGTTGGACCGCAGTGCCATGAATACAGTGAACTAGTATACACCAAGAACTGGCTCACCGTGTTCCGGGCACGTAGCAGTTCATCGTAAGCACGTTCAACTAAGAGAAGACGAACCGATGTATGAGGGTCGTCAGTTATGCTTACAACAGGTAGATTTGGACCCTTTTTAGGGGCGAAGCAGTTTGTAGCGGCTCCCGTTCATCCCTCGTAGTCGTAGTCGTAGTGTGTAACAACTCTTAAATTTTGACCTACAAGGTGGTGTCGGTGAGAGATTTCTTCTGTGCGTTGTTGAACAACAGAAGATAGTGCTCAATGTACATGCCAAAGGCTGCTAAGGGTGAAGAAGAGACAGGAGCATTCGGCTTTTAGTTAACGCGCACGCTGCGATCCCCATTAGAAGCCATTGGCACGTACATTGAGCACTATCTGACAAGAAATGGTTGCTACGTTATACTCGCTGGACATAACCTCCTTGGTTTTAGAAAGGTTTAGCGAGCGTGGGGCCGCAGTTCACTGCTAATAGTTCACTGCCGTGAATGCAGTGAACTATTATATACTGCTACAGCTCGACCATCGCAGAAGACGCGTGCCACAATTCGCGTTTGTAAAAGCCGCCTCACAAGTAGCAAGAAAGCCGCGCCATGGAACGCCGTCCTGCACGCGCCACGATGCTTTGCCACGGGACCGGCACGAGACTCGAGGGGCAGATGCAGAGACTGACGAAGTTTGAGTCAGCGAGCTAGAGACATTTTTGGCTGACCATTTTTAGTTTTAAGTTTACGGGCACAAGTTCGGCCTAAATTAAGTGTTTATTTATATATTTATTCGTAAAAGGGCTATATTTATTCGTAAAAATCTGGTGGAGGTGCTGGGTATGATTTCAAGCCCACCACAGGCAAGGGAGAGAAGCCCAGATTCTAGAAGATTGGAGCCAGCAGAATTAACACCTATGCACCAACGCACGAGTTACCGACTACGTGGTGAGCAGCCGAGTTTGGCCGCCTACTTGACCCATCAAGACTTGTCGAAACCTCAAGCACAAGCGTCACTGCAATGGCCACCCAGTCGATGCCATCTCCATCTCACCTCATTGTGGATTCATCACGTACACCAGAGGTCTTCTACGGTGAGACCTTTGAAGACCCCGAGGAGTGGCTTGAGGGCTTCGAGCACGTTGCACGTTCGAATGGTTGGGACAAAGCCCAAATTTTCGTTACGTTTACGTCACCCGCAAGATTCGGCACGTACGTGGTTTGAGAACCAGGAAGCGTCCTTGCTGTCGTGGGACGACTTCCGATGAGAACTCATCGCAACCTATCCGAACACGGACCGCAAAAAGAAGACAGAGGCTGCTCTTCAGGCGAGGAACCGACGGAACAACGAGAGCGTGGCCATGTACATAGAAGACATGTCGCGGCTCTTCCACCGAGCCGACCAAAGCATGGCCGAGGAGAAGAAGTTGCGGCACCTAATGCGCGGAGTAATAGAAGAAATTTTTGCAGGCCTGGTGCGTAATCCACTGCGAACAGTGGCGGAGTTTCGGTCTGAGGAAACGACCATGGAAATGACTCTACAAAAACGCGCGCGACTGTGCAACAGAGACTTCCGCGTCTCTTCAGTCAGGGCGGAGTCAACTGCCCTCCCCACCAACGTTGACGTCCTCCGGGAAATGGTGAGGACCATCGTTAAGAAGGAGCTCCAGAAACTGCAACTCCCTCAAAGTCCTCCAGCGATGCCCTCAGTCACGGACGTTGTACGTGAAGAAGTGCGGCAAGCAATTATTCCACCACAGCCTCAGGTGCCCCACCAAACACAACTGGAACCTCAGCCATGGTCGTCGTACGCGCAAGTTGTATGGCAAGACATCAGACGCCTGAACTTTGCACAAGCTCCTGTTATGCCACCAACCTTTTCTCGCAACGCCACTGCCGATGCCAGAAGCGAGACCCCGCAAAAGTGATGTATGACGCACGGCAGACCGGCGGCCCCTCTGCTACCACTGTGGGGAGGCAGGTCTTCTTTATCGGACATGCCACTACCATCGGGTCAGGCTACGTGGCTTCCCATAAATGCACCCTGCCCTCGTAACGGTGAGCGCCCTCACGAAATCGAAGAATATTTATGTTCGCGCTATGCCTCTCCAAAGACCCAGCGACATGAATCGCGGTCGATTGCACCAATGCGTATTAGGTCGCCGAGTCCACACTCATCATCTACTTTCCCGAGGCGTCGTTCACCAAGCCTGCGACGGGAAAACTAGAACCAGCGACCTGTGAATGCAGGGCCGCTGATTTTCGGAAGACTAAAAACCTTCCATCGTTAACCGGATCAGACGTCGACACTGACACAATGACGGACAAGCCCAGTAACAGTGACGTGACATCCGAGCTACAAGTCAGAATCGACGACGTCGAAACCATACCGTTATAGACACAGGGGCAGACAACTCAGTAATAAGTAGCATGCTCGCAAAGAAGCTGAAGAAAGTGCTCACTCATTGGACCGGACCGCAGATACGCACCGCCGGAGGGCACTCAGTCAGCCCCGTAGCATTGTGCACAGAGAGAGTGGGAAGAAGAGGCCATGTGTACGTCTGCAGTTTTATTGTTCTCCCCGAATGTTCCGTGAGGCGATTCTGGGCATGGACTTCCTGCAAGCAAACTGTGCCATCATCGACTTGCAGAAATCCCAAGTTTCTTTCTCTACAGATAGGGCTGTTGCCGTGTGTCATGCGGAGCAACCAAATGTTTCGTCTCTTCGTATTGTGGATGAAGGTGTGACAGTGCCGCCACGTAGCATCGTGACAGTTTCTGTGAAAAGCGACGTTTTTCGTGAATATGCCGGACTAGCTGATGGAATTATCGAACTGCTACTCACAAAGGCGATACGTGTGATGAAAGGTCTAGTGAACCTGCGGATCGGTAATACTGATGCGCTATTGACTAACTTTGCCTTCTACAGGTGTTCGTCCAAGACAGGCCGGGGTCCCGATAGTGACTGCTGCAGCACCTGTCATTTCATCATCCACGTGTCAACGTGGAACGTTGTATTCTGGATAATCTGGCCGCATCATATCTACCGTTCCCAGCATTCCTGTCGTCGTCCTGCGCCTGCGTGGATCTTCAGTCTAGGCATCAAAAGCAGTGACAGGAGGCACGCCCGCGTCAAAGCAGTGGTGGTTGCGGATGCGAACACTCGTCTAATTGCTGTTCCTGCCTTCTACAGGTCAGTTGGTTTTACGCAACCCTTGGTATTTAGCTCTGTCTTATACCGCAACCACTGCTGCTGCTGCTGCTGCTCTTTGTATTATTTGCTCGCTCGTGTGTTCACTTGTATTCTTCAATAAGTTTCCTGCTTGTGGTATCACAATGCCTACGAATGCTGAATTAGCTAAGAGAATCGAGGACCTTGAGGCAAATTTTGACAACCGATTGGCAAAGCTCGTGGACAGAATTGTTGGTGACGTTACGACGAAGCTTCGAGAGACGGGATTTGATCTCGGTGCTCTAAATTCAGAGGTTAAAAGTATGGATGCTGGCTTGAAAATGCTTAACGACATTGTAGAGACTGTCCGCACTCAACAACAAGAGCTTTGTTCTACTAACAAAGCAAAAAAAAATGAGAACGAGACTTTAAAGAAGAAGGTGGTGGACCTGGAGCAGTACATTTGGATGAACAACGTCGAGATCAAGGGCGTTCCTTCTTCCCAAGGGGAGGACTGTGTTGCCATAGTGCAGTCGATTGGTAACAAAATCAACTGTCCTGTATCGGGCACTGATCTTGACGTTGTTCACAGAGTACCAGCTAGGTCTGGCCAACAGAATATTGTGGCCCGTTTCTGTTCACGTGAGCAAAAGAATGAGTTTGTTAGGAAGGCACGTAAGGCTCGCCTGAATACACGTGCTCTTGGTTTTTCTGGAGAGGGCACTCATGCTGTCTTTGGTAATGATCACCTCTCGCCGGATAACAAGAAGCTTTTTGCTAAAGCACTTGTTCTCAATAAAAAGAAACAGTGGGCGTTTCTTTGGACTGATAACTGTCAGATAAAAGCAAGGAAATCTACTGACACCAAGGTATTTCGCATAAAATCAGACATCGACCTGTATAATATCTCCTAGTTATATCATACACTAGCAATTGTAGCGTCTATCCAATCGCAGGATGGCGTATATTTCACCGTCTGAACTCTCATCACGGATGTCTCAACCATGTAGGGCGTTAATTCACTTTAACGCTCGAAGTATAAGAAAAAATTATGATAATATTACCTCATTGCTGTCGGCCATTGGTCACGAGTTCTCTATCATCTGCATCAGTGAAACGTGGCTATGTGAATATGACAGGGACCTGTTTAAGTTTCCTTCCTATTCTTCTGAATACTGTCACCGAATCGACGATGCACATGGTGGAGCAGCTATTTTTATATCTTCATGCCTTCACTATCATAGGCGACTGGACTTGGCACTAAGTATTCGTGGTTGCGAATCCGTGTGGATCGAACTTCATGAACCACATTTTTCGCAAGATAGTAAGAATTTAGTTGTTGCCTGCATATATCGCTCTCCGTCGTCATCTGTCGTGGAGTTCTGCCTAGCTTTAGGAGAGGCGTTGAAAACTCTGTCATTAGAAGGGAAACGGGTGATTATTTTATGAGATATGAATATCAATCTTCTTGATGACACCAACGCAAATGTTTCTCAATACATTTCCTGCTTCAGTGGGTATGGCTACGAGTGCCTCATAACTGCACCTGCTCGTGTTCCACTTCATGGCAATGACACTATAATAGATCACATTTTGTCTAACCTCATTAGTCCTCCTGAAGCAGCTGTCATCGAGGTGCCTGTCACAGATCATTATCCTATTTATGCAAGCATAGACATCTCAAATAATAATAAAATAAGTCGATGCTTCAAGAATATTTTAAATACTGCATCATTCATTAACATCGTCGAGCAGTGTGATTGGTCGGCAGTTAAGAAATGCAATAATGCTGAAATAGCCTACCGACAATTTTCCTCTATCATTTCAAATGCAGTCACGGCCGCTTCAACATTAATAGTAAGCAGAAAAAAGTACCTTGTCCCAATTATTCCGTGGTTGACACCTAACCTGTTAAAATGTCTGCGGAAAAAGGATAACTTATACAAAAAGGCGAAAAAGTGCCCTTTCAATGTTTACCTTCAAAAGCGCTATAAAGAATATTCAAATACATTAGGAAAGTTACTTAAAGCCGCTAAATTAAAGTATTTCGAAGATAAAATAAATCGAGCCGGAAATGACGTTAAGCAGCAGTAGAAAACTGTAAACAATTTTCTTGGCAGGACTACGGCGCATTCAGTTATAACCTTGATTCACTCAGAAAAACGTGTGATCGATAACCCATCTGATATCGCGAACTTTTTCAATGACTCAATCGGCATTGATATTCCTCAGTCGACAGCATCCCTCGAACACACTTGTTCACGATTACCACATTCATTCTTCCTTTATCCGACGTCACCCGAGGAAGTGTTCACCGTTATCAATAGTATTAGGAATACGAGCACTGGTCTCGATAAGTTGTTTGCTGCCGACATGAAACTGATAGCTCATTTAATCTGTGATGCATTATGTCATATTATAAATCTTGTATTTGGAAATGGGTTCTTCCCTACATCTCTGAAAAAAGCAAAAATTATTCACGTTTTTAAAAAGGCGATCAGCGTTTAATCTCCAATTACCGGCCTATAGCAATTATTTAATTCTTCATTAAGGTCATAGAAAAGCTTTTTGCGGGACGTTTACGGTGTTATCTAGACAAGTTTCACATTCTTTCTAACAAACAGTTCAATTTCAGGCCCGGTTACTCAACTGAACTCGCCATAATATCGCTAACAGAGGAAATTAAATATGCTATTGACGGCGGTAGTGTTGTTGGAGGCGTTTTCCTTGACCTTTCAAAAGCATTTGATTCTATTTCGCACGACATTTTATTCCAGAAACTACAATCAATAGGTGTATCTGGCGTTCCACTAGAACTAATTCGTAACTATTTGCGTGATCGAGAACAGGTGGTATATGTGTCCGGTACCTTTTCCAACCCTAAAACCATAAACATCGGTGTTCCACAGGGTTCAATTTTGGGCCCGCTTTTATTTTTAATTTATATAAACAATCTTCCTCAATGTCTAGCACATTCGTCCTGTATACTCTTTGCGGATGATACCACTATATTAACTACGGATAAAGACGTTGACTCGATGTTGTTTAAACTAAATACCGACCTGATAAATATCGTTAAAGGGTTCAATAAGAATAAGTGAAACATAAATGCTAAAAAGTCAAACTTCGTTGTATTTTCGTCACCTAATCGAATTATACCTAGGAACCCCTCTGTGTTCGTAAGCAATACTGACATTCATTCTACCTCTAGTACAATGTTTCTCGGGGTCAAATTAGATGCACATTTAAAGTTTAATTCACATGTTTTAGAGCTTACGCGGAAAGCCGCATATGCCATTCGAATATTTCTAAAAGTCCGCCCGTTCTTTCGTTTTGAAATATTGTTGTCACTTTACTATGCTTTCTTTCACAGCAACATAATCTATTGCATTTCATCATGGGGAAATACGTATGCCACTCATTTATCAGCCATCCAACATCTTCAAAACCAAGCATTGAGAATAATAACGTTCAGTGGCTTCATGTTCAATGCATCAGCCTTACTCTGTTCGCATAGAATTTTATCAGTTCAGAAGCTGACTAAATATTTTCTCGGCATTCTTATTTACAAATATGTGAATGTAAAACTTCCGATTCCTTTACTACACTCAAGTCAGTTTCCTCAGTCGTCATCGACTCGTTTTGCAAAGGCTAATAACTTCCTTTTACCCAAACCTCGGACTAATTATGGCAAGTTTACTACAAAATTTTCTTCTATTTCCCTGTGGAATTCTTTACCTTTGGAGATCAAAAATAGATCCCTCGAAATGTTTAAAAAAGGCTTGCGTTTGCACCTATTAAATTCCTAATGCATGATACTTTATGAACTGAATGTTATTGCATTTTTCTGTTAGTTTTTTGTGCTCATCGGTACACCTTGTATAACTTATGTTCGCTATTGAGTGTTTATCTGTACAATTTGTATATCTTAAATTTTCTATCCTTACCGTAATAATGCTTGATATTATACAGAGTGAATGTTATTGCATTTTCGTGTTAGTTTTTGCATGCTTAGCTGTACATTTTTATAACTTACGTTCGCTATTTTGTGCTTATCTGTACATTTTGTATACCTTCAGTTTTCTTTCCTTACCACTCTTTGCTATTACGTTGTATCGCTCATGTATGATTTTATAGGAGGTCTCACTCACAGTCTCACGACTTTGAGACCTCCTTTTGTATTTGTACATAACACATGCACTTGTATCACTTGTATTTCAATTCTGAATAAATTCTGAAATAAATTCTGATTGCAATCAAGGCAAAAAAAAACTTTATCAACGTGGTACAGCATGTGGCGAAGGGAGCAGCCATAGCATCACTTCATGACTATGTGCAAGTCTCAGATGTTGCACAATAGAAAAAGTACCAACAACTACCTCAAAAGTGGACAGTGTTCTCAAGAAAATAGATATTGACCAAGAGCTTTCATTTTTGCAGAAAGACCAGATTGTGGAGTTGATCAAAAAATTAGCACAGTCTTTTTCCTCTTCATCGAAAGTCGGACGTACTTCTGTAGCAAAGCACCGCAATGTAATCGAAGGGCATGTTATACCAGTATGTCAGCATCCACACCGAGTAGCTCCAAAAGAAAGAGACGCGATAAAGAAGCAAGTACAGGAGATGCTCGACGACGATGTCATACAGCCCTCCAAAAGCCCATGGACATCGCTGGTAGTACTTGTGAAGAAGAAGGACAACACCATGCGGTTCTGTGTTGATTACAGAAAGCTCAACCTCTTGACGAAGCGAGACGTGAGGAAGCGAGACGTGACGAATCGCTTTTTTTATCGTTGGACCTAAAGAGCGGGTACTGGCAAACAGAAGTCGACGAACGAGATCGTGAGAAGACGGCGTTTGTGACTCCCGACAGACTCTATGAGTTCAAAGATTTGGTTTGTGTTCTGCTCCCTCAACCTTCCAGACGGTGAGGAACACTGTGCTCTCCGGCCTCAAACGGCAGTCATGCCTTGTCTATATTGATGACGTAGTAATTTTTTCCACTACGTTCGGGCAGCACGTGCAGAGATTGAGAACGGTACTCGACGCTATTCGCAAGGCTGCAATTACGATCAAACCCACAAAGTGACACTTTGGATTCTGGTAGCTTCGGCTCCTCGGGCACATTGTCAGTTCCCACGGTGTCCGCCCAGACCCGGATAAGATCACTGCGGTTGCGAATTTCCCAAGGCCAAGAGACAAAATGCTATGCGACGTTTCCTGGAGCTTTGTGCCTACTATAGGCACTTCGTTGAAAACTTCGCCAAGATTGCGGAACCACTGACTCGGCTTACGAAGGAAGGCGTGCCATTCATCTGGCACCAAGAGCAAGAAGGCGCCTTCTCTGAGTTACGAAGGCGTTTGCAGTCACCTCCCATACTCACTCATTTTAATGAAGATGCCAAAACAGACATTCATACGGACGCCAGCAACGTTGGCCTCGGTGCTATTCTTGTTCAGTGGCAGAACGGGGAAGAAAAAGTTATTGCTTATGCAAGCCGCACTCTGTCGAAAGCAGAATATAATTATTCAGCTACAAAAAAGAAAAGTCTCGCCGCTATATATGGGCCATCAGTAAGTTCGTCCATATTTATGCGGTAGACCATTTCAAGCCATCAGTGACCATCATTCATATTGCTGGCTTGCGAACCTTAAGGATCCTTCCGGAAGACTTGCTAGATGGAGCCTGCGTCTACAAAAATATGACATCACCGTAGTCTACAAGTCTGGCCACAAGCACAATGACGCGGATTGCTTGTCACAAGCACCAGTCCAGACCTCGTCTCCTGAGCATGAACAGGACTCCGCATTTTTTGGAGGTGTGAATGTGTCGGAGATGGCTCATGATTGGCGAATGGACTTAGAATTACTCCTGCTCATTCAACACTTAAAGGGGCAGCAAGTCGAAGTACCACGAGTTTTTGTCCGTGAACTACGTTCCTACGTCCTCCGGAACAACGTTCTCTACAAGAGAAACTTTCAACACACCGGACTTCATCTGCCGCAACATTGCAGGTCATGGGGTTGTCGTCCCATTTTAAGAGAACCACCATCATCTTCAAGCATCCTAACCAGCTAACTAGAGAAATCGCTGAGGCATATCATATAAAGATTAGGGGTAGTAAGTGCGTTAGTGAACCATCCGTCACACTGCATGAAAAAGAATTAAGTTATTTAGGCAAGCTTGTTTATTCCCATGAGTGTGATAACGCTACCTCGGTGCACCTCGTATTCTGCACATGTTGTGGTGTAGGCTGCCAGTACCTATATATATATATATACTCCTCACCCCTTTTGTTTTCAATAAACAACATTTGTGAGTCAGCGCCGTCTTTTCTTTCTGTTCTACTCATTCCCTGTCCTGTATTTTTTCTGGTGTTGCGCTGTAAGAAAGTTCCCGATGAAAACGTTCCTACTGCTGATACCATCATCACTGCGAGCGGAAATTTTAGAAGCGTGTCATGATGACCCATTGGCAGGTCACTTGGGCATTAGTAGGACTTTGACAAGAATCCGCCAGAGATATTACTGGCCAAAATTGATGGATTCAGTACAGCAATATGTAAGATCATGCCGAGAATGCCAATGCCAAAGATGCAAAGTACCACCCCTGAAGCCAGCAGGTCTTTTGAACCCGATAGAGCCACCGAAAGTCCCGTTTGAGCAGGTTGGAATGAATTTGCTAGGACCATTTCCTATGTCATCGTTCGGGAAGCGCTGGATAGTTGTAGCAACCGACTACATGACCCGTTATGCCGAGACGTCGTCTCTCACAAAAGAAACGGCAAATGAAGTGGCTCAGTTTTTTGTGACCCAGATAGTGCTACGACATGGTGCACCTAAAATCCTTATAACTGGCAATGGAACTGCATTCACTGCCAGGCTAGTACAGTCTGTCATGAAACTAACGCACACCGACCACAGAAGAACTAGCGCGTACCATCCGCAAACTAACGGGCTAACTAAAAGGCTGAACAGGACACTTGCTGAAATGATCGCGATGTATGTGGACGTCGAGCATCGGACTTGGGACACCATACCAATGTATGCTACATTTGCATACAATACCGCAGTACAAGAGACAACCCACTTCACGCCATTTCAACTTGTTTATGGCCGGACAGTAATAACGACATTAGACGCGATGCTGCCTGTCAACAGCACGAATGAAGAGGACCTTGACATAAGCGAATATGCAGAAAGGGCAAAGGAGGCGCCACAACTAGCACGGAACCGCATCATTCAACAGCAGGACGTCGACGCGCACCGTTACAATCTAACACGAAGGGACGTTCAGAACTCCCCGGGAGACGAAGTGTGGGTCTGGACTCCTGTACGTGCACGTGGCCTACAGAAAAGCTTATGCGGCGCTATTTTGACCCTTACAGGGTTCTTCGTCAGCTAGGCCCATTAAACTACGAAGTGATCCTTGAAGGTCAAGTATGCACAACATGACGCCGGAATCTCCCGGAAGTTGTACATGTAGTACGGATGAAACCGAACTACGACAAGAACTGCACAAGTGAACTGACTCACGTCGTCTAACACAAGGACAAGTCCTATTGTTTAGAAACTCCCAGCCGGCTCTACGCATCGGGGCGATGCGTGCTAGGAGGGGAACTAATGCCACAGCTCGACCATCGCAGAAGACGCGTGCCACTATTCGGGTTCGTAAAAGCCGCCACACAAGTAGCAAGAAAAAGGTGCCATGGAACGCCGTCCTGCACGCGCCACGATGCTACGCCACGGGACCGGCATTAGACTCGAGGGGCAGATGAAGAGACCGACAAAGTTCGAGTCAGCGAGCAGGACACATTTTTGGCTGACCATATTTAGCTTTGAGTTTACGGGCACAAGTTCGCCCTAAATGAAGATTTTATATAGTACCAGGTGCTATATTTATTCGTAACAATACCATGAACTTGAGGTGATTAAAGGTGGGAAGTAGACACGAAGCGCAAGCCGTAGGAAAGTGGGCGTGTGCCACCTCTCGTTTAGTCCTTGGAATGTCCACTGAATGGTGGTGCATATGCGGAATATATGATGAAAAGCTGCGAGGTGGTGGTACTTGGAGTGTTGAATAGATGGACGAACGGACACACAGACAGATGCATGGACGGTCTCACAAATGGCTGCACCGATGGATGGACGCATAGACGGACGCAAAGGCGCATGCATGGATGAATGCAGGGACGGACGCACAGATGGACGTGTGCATGCACGAACAGACGCGCGCACGGACGGGCGAATAGACGCATGGACGGTCACACAGACGGACGCATGGACGAACGGAAGCAAGAACGAATATGCGGATGCATGCCTCGCCCCACTCTCCATCATTCACTCCGTGGATATGCTGCCATTTTTTTCGCCTAGTTGATCGTAGAAGTTTCAGACCACTTATTAGGTTTTTGCACTTATTAGCATTTTTCTAGGAAATAATGTTATTTTAGGGATCCTCGCGTTCACCTATGCGCGTTTGTCGTTCACTAATATTGTGTTTGTCGGTGACCGAGTAGTCGAGTCAATAGGTGTGCACACGGTTCGCCATCAAGGGAGTCGGAGGTTCATAGCAGAGATTCTGCGGCGCGGATTTTAGGCCAACTACGCCTTAGGTGATTAGAGATACGTGCACCCACCCCCCCTCCTTTGACTTGCCTACGAAATGAACGCTTATAAATGTCTTTTCTAAGATACGATGGGGAAAATTCGAGTAAACGTTCAGTGAAAGGTACGTTGAGGGAAATTGCAAGTATCGTTAAATATGCACTGGCAAACGTGGCACTGACAGAATGGAGAGGCAACCCTACAGATAGTATTAAGAAGTAGCTATGTGCTTTTGTCAACAGTTAAGCATATTTTTGCGACAAAAAAGTCATGTAAACTTTAAAAATAGACTTCGTATACGAGAGTCAGTTTGTAATCAAAATGAGGAATTTTCTTGATAGCAGGCAAGTCTGTAATGTTTCCCCTGCTTTCGGGCTTCTATTACGAAGATAATTTGCGTCGTTTCTCGCTAGTATCTGGCCACACTGATCTGAAAAATATTTACGCCCTGGTTTTCCCTAGCATACCACAAATTACAAGAAAACATCCCTCCCCTCCCTGCGGCGAAGGGCAGTCTGACAAAATGCGAAGTGCCACCTTTGTTGTACTGCAAGAACGTGTGGACCACGCAGGATTGGCTAAAAGCAGTTTGAGTGCAAACAGAACACCAATCTCTGTAAATTAAAGTGGAACGGGCCAGTCTGGTTGCAGCCCCTCCAATAACCACCTTGTAATGCTATAGGCCCCGAATCAAGCTTTAATTGCTATGAAAAATGCGTAAACACGGGTTGTGTCGAGAAAACGTTTCGACAAGTGGACTTGTCTTCTCCAAGGCTAGAATGCAGAGTTTTCATTAGCTCTAGCGTCTCTACGCTTCATGCACTCTTCCTATTATGAAAAGGGCCACAATAGATACGCTGGTGTTAGAGAGAGGGGAATGGGCTGCTGCGACGAATTGCATGAGTAACAAAGGAACATGCATTTCATGATTAAAAAGCAAATAAGGAAGTGGTGGGGAGGTGAGGATATACACATGTCACCAAGTCTTTGTGTTTTAACCGGTTGTCAGAAGTTAGCAAAGGCTAGTTGGAACTTTCTAGATGGAGGGCTAAACTCGCAGTGATTATTTCTGTGTGTGTACCATACTGAATGGATTCGAGAGCCTCTTTACAAAATGATATGTGTAATCTCTGTAGACAGGTCCGTAAAGTGAACAGGAATATCGCTGATGATATCAGTGCTCCACGACGCCGTGCGAAGCAAAGCGCCCAACCGTTTCCTTACTTTGCGAAGAGCAGAGGAAGATGAGAAAAAAACGAGAGGACAGAGAAGTTGGCCCGTTCTAAAACTGGTTTGCTACCCGGTGCTGGGGTATGGGATAAGGGGAATCAAAGATGATAGGAAAGAGATGTTACAAGAAGAAACAAAAAAGGAAAATAAATCTCTCATATCACACCTATCCGCTTCCTCTAACGTCTTATGCGCGCCGATCTCGCACGTTTCTCCACAATGAGCACTTCCTCCTGTAAGCTTCCTCGCTTTAGCTCTCAAATGTATCTTCCTCTTGAGCGATGCTGGTGCTCTCGTGAAGAGCTCCAATTGCCGTACGATTTCGCTTTCCGAAGATGTGGTTTCAGAGCAACAAGCCTGGTACACACCAGCTGGTTTCAAATTTTATGATTGATAATTCATTGAACTTATACGGCGAGAACGCTGTCATTGTCACGGTTTCCACATGATGTTAGGCTTCATCTGCGTGGAGGGAATTTCCAGTGGTAGTAATTTATGGCACGCTGTCTCTTGTTTATTCACCTAGGATGACTCGGTGGTGAAAACCATCCCATTTTTTTATCCGTCGATTGTATGGGCACAATCTTGCATCTGTAGTTTTTTGCACCATTTATGTTGTACCTAATGGGGTCTTTATGTTTTACCGCTTAATTCATAAGTGCGTCAATCATCGCCTAAATCTTTTCTGTTGTTAGTTAGCGTGCTCATAATGCCCCAAAGAGGGAGACTTCTTGCTTAGACTGCAGGAAGATTATAACTTCGCTGTGCCATTACATCTGCAAAGTCACACGTAACACCAAAAATCAGCCCTTTTGTAGAGCAAGAGTTCGGGTAGAGGTAGCGACAGTGGCGCACCCTTGAAGCGTTGCACGTATCCGGAACACGTTGGTAACCGCGGCAAAACCTGCTTGCATTCACTAATTCTACCTTACTTCTTTCACCATTAATGCACTTCCCTGTCCTAATGCACTTCCCACGGCATGTGCTGTCTGTCTGTAAACACAGCACATTGTCAAACAGCAGCAGCAACGAAAAGGCGTAGTTAATTGTGGGTTCACTTCGTTTTATCAATTTTCGGTGTTAAATATAACGTTTTCAGTAGAGCTTGATCTAAATTAGGCACATGTATGAACAAATACGTATTCCGTTGTGCACTTCGTCCAGGACAATAGGGCTACCCCTCATATTCGTCATAAAAATATTTGTCACCCAAAATTTTGGAAGCAAACAAAAACTTTGGTTGGAATAAAAATTGCTTCCGGAAAGCGATTACGAGAAGGCGGTGAACGGTAATAACCATAAGGTAGGAAAGCTGAAAGTTTGTTTTGTACTCAAAGTAGGCCTCAGTGTCCGGGCGCACAGTCACAAACAATATAAACGGGCAGATGAAATGGACAGAGGAAGCCATGGTGCATATCGCTCTTCAAGTGTGTGAACATTCCGGCATCAAGTTACAGAGAAACAGTTGTATTCACGCTGTAATGCAAGCCGAATGTGTAAAACCTAATAACAAGTTTAGCTGTTACTGAATTTCACATGCAACATGCCACTCTCGCAAACTAGGTGTTACTCACTAGGTACACACCCATGCTTTCAGAGTGCCAATATTTCAGAACAGTACGAATTGGTTGAGCCGACGACACAAAAGTGAACGTGAAAGAAAAACAACTTCTGTGAGAGCTTCGTTAAAGTAATGCGCAGTATTGGACAAGAAATCCGTTTATAAAACAAGAGTTGAAGCCACTGTGCAGGATATAGGGCCTCGGAAAAAATCGGCCTTTGCGAAAAGGTAATATTTCCTGTGATCACTGGAAGTGCTTTCAGGGCCGTTTGCAGACGACGACAAGCGCTACAAAGAAGTTGAAGGGCACCACGCTGGTCCCGCCTTGCAGCAAAGTTGTCGTGATAGCCGCTGCTATGAAGTTATCCTGAGAATTGCGAAGGTGGGGCCATTACTGAGCAAGATCTAGAGTCACGCAAGGCTTTAAAACTGCAAGAGCCCCAGCTCCACTGTTGGATCTTTACGCGTTATTCTCACTGCACCAGCGCACAAACCTAGCAGTGCATTTAGAGAAACTGCAGCTTTCACAAATATTTAAGAACGCATGCAGCCAACGAATTGGGCCAGGCTTCACTGTGGCCGTGTGACGATCTCGGACAAATTTTTACGGCGAGAAATTTATCTGGACATGTTCGCTCGGTGCCCGCCCCCCAAACAATGCATTCAACCGATCCTTTCTTGCACAACGAGAGTGTGGTTAGCAAGGAGTTTGCGCAGGGTAACAAAGTGGAGACCCATTCTTCTGCACATGCCTGCAAAATAAAAAAAACGCCATCACAATTACACGCATGAGCAATACGCTCCGAAACTAAAGTTGGTACTAATAGGTTTATTACCTCTATATTCTCGTCAGAAACACAACGTTTACAAAATGGCTTTTTTAATGAATTCTCTGGACTGACATCTATATTTAAGCTAACATGCTTCCAAAATCTTTAAGATTTGGGGCTAGTTGGTACATATCTTTTAATTAAAATTAACAGCGCAAATCCTGAACACGCCCCACAAAGAAAAGAAACGATGCATGAGCGCTGACTATCAACTGCTTTATTCATTCACTTATTATTTTACATTTAAGCACAAGTCACTCTTACCGCATGAGTTCACAGGAAAATTTTTATACAAGTTAAACAGCGACGAAAAGGGTAGATCAATTGCACGACGAAAGGAAGCTTTTCACATTTTGAAGGAAGGTCGTCTGTGTATCAGCGATAGTTCTTTGTCGTCGCATTCATTTGAATATCATTTCTTGTTTTCGCGTAGCTAAATCACCTCTTTCGTCACTGTTTCACATGTCTAAACCTCGTTGTTGTGAACCCAGGCAGGGTAACGCTGACCTGGACATAAATTTGGAATGAAAAATGAAGGAATAAACCAAGTGGTAGTTTGCGCTCATGCGTGTCGTTTCTTTTCATTATGGGGCGTGTTCTGTGTTCGCGCTGATAAATTTAATTGAAATAGCATAGTAACCTTCATGAGTATTGTAACCAGCCGTAAACTAAATGAGCTATACAAAATCGTGTTCAATCATACTATAATAATGTTTTCATACCCAGGGAGAGGTTTGTTGGTTGATATTGTCTCCGCGCAAATATATCACATAGGTACGGTTGTGTCGAAGACAAACGAAAGAATATTTCCTAAAAACGGGCTGACTTGAAGTACGTATATAAAAGAATAACATGAATGCATGTTTACAAGACAAATGCGGTAGCGTAACCCTTTCACAGACCCATTTAATGATGAAAGCATAGCGCATGCATAGGAAAATTTGGCATTAGCGTTTGTCCGTAAAACAAAAGCCTTACTATATCCAGTGCGATGATCTCGTTCTCCTTTGAGATGCAGAACGTGACACAAAAACACCATTGTGTTAGATTTTTTTTTGAATACCAGCTTTCAGCGCACTTTCGATTGATGTAAATGTTTGTTATCAATAAACCACATGGACGCTTGTGATTTCAGTTATAGAACCTACAGAGCTAAATAGTACTCTGCAAAAAACTGCTACCGAATATTGGCAACAGCACGCACTCGCTTGTAAAGGTTATAACATAACCAGTGAGAGCCGTCGTTGCTTATGACAGTGTTTGAACACTCGATAATTCTGAAACACCGCCATGCTTTTCTCATCATTCATGGGGGTTGGTGAAAGGTGAAGGAAGCGTGGTCATACCAAGAAGTTTATGAATATTTAATAAAAACCTCGTCGAAATAATGAACACTATAGATAACTGAAGCAATAATTTTTCCTTGCATTTTCAGCGTTTTTCATGGAGTGAATAAAACATTTATTCACCGCTACAGTAATTGCTTCTATCTATCGTGGTGCAGGTTATTCTATTTTCTTTTCCTTTTTTTTGCCCGATAGATTAGAAGTCTAAGTATGCGCATATAAGATTCATTTAGGATACTCTGAAAACAGTTTGCAAAACATGTTATCTGAACGTCACCGTACCATTTACATACAAATAGCGTCGTCATGCGTGAACCTAATAGAATATTCATGACCAGGTAGATAGCGGAGGCCAGGATCCATTTCGCAATATAGTTTTAGATAAGAGTGAAAAATATCAAGTTTTATGCAAGATATACGATCGAAGTATTAAGTGTGGATCTACGCGTTCCTTTCAAGGGGATAGGTGGAGCGCCCTCTTACTAACGAGTGAAACGCATTTCCCATTGGTGCAAGCTTCCACTAGCGTCTACATTACATTTATAAATATTTTCTCGGTTCGTGTAAGTGTTTACTGTTTAATATGAAGCCCCTGGCAATATCATTTGACTCCCAAACGTAATATCGAGATTCTGGTGACTTGAATATGGTCTTATAATTTTAAAGTTGCAAAAAATAACTTTCTGATTCTATTTGTGATAAGAACTAGTGTGAACAGTTTCGGCAGAAAACAGCACTTTGCGATAGGTACAGAGACGCTCGAAGTCGTTTATGAATATGCCTACTTAGAACAGGTAGTAACCGCGGAGTTGAACCATGAGCGAGAAACAACTAGAAGAATAAAAATGGAGTGGATCATACTCGGCAATCATTCTCATATTATGAATGGGAACCTACCACTAACCCTCAAGGAGAAGGTATATAGCAGCTGCATTTTGCAGTACTAACCTACAGAGCATAAACCTGGAGGCTTACAAAGAGGGTTCAACCTAAATAGAGGATGACGCAGAGGGTGATAGAAAGGAAAATGGTAGGTGCATTCTTAAGAGACAAAAAGAGAACAGAGTGGATCACGTAACGAACCAGGGTAAAGGCTATTGCCACGTCCCTTTCCACAAGCTTTGTTTTCATCCCGTTACACTACGTGCAGCGTAAACCACGCCTACGATGTTCGAAAAGCCTCGAGACTGTAGTAGATTGTCTTGTTGAGATTACGTCCACCTCGCGAATATCACAGATTACTCTGGAACTACGTGGCCGATAGCGATAATGCTAGATCAATAAATGGCAAGTGTATAAATGCCGAAGTGCTTTTCCACTTGTCAGTTGTTCGATTGCCGACGCTCTGCTTGCTTCTATCAGTGCCAGAGTCTTGCTGTATTTTGGCTTTGATTTTACGTTGACACAAGTTATGCCCAAATAAACAGTTTATTATCCGACGAGAAGTCTGCTCCCTATGTCCACGTCATGACCTGGTGACATCTGGTGGAGGTGCTGCCCCTTCCATGTACCGGACGCCGCCGTCAAGCCGTTAAGATAGCGCCAGTCGAGAAGACATCGACAACTCCGAGCAGCGAACAAGCCGCAGGAAGCAATGTGTCCCGCCAGACTTCAGGCCTCTACCTGAAAAGACCCGTCTGACCAAGACCCTGACCACGGCGGCAGCAACGATGACAGACCCTGTGCCGTCTGCACCGATCTTGCTCTGGCAACCCAAGGAGCCACCGACCTTCCACGGTTCAGCCCTTGAAGACCCAGAAAGTGGGCTGCAGGCATACGACCGAGTGGCCGTTTTCAATGCTTATACTAGCAAAGATAAGCTTCGTCATGCGTGCTTCGCCTTACAAAACGCCACTCGTACGTCGTTCGAGAACCAGGAGTGAAACCTGACAACATGGAACACTTTTTGCACAATGTTCCTCGCTACATTGATGAGCGTCATACGCAAGGAGAGGGCCAAAGCACATCTTGAAACCCGGTCACAGCTTCCAAACGAAAACGGGACGCTCTTCGTGAAAGAGATGACCGAACTTTTCCGGCACGCCAACTCTGATGTGCCTGAAGACAAAAAAAAGTCGCTTCCAAATGCGTCGATTTGGCCGCTAGGGGGCCACGGTGTGCGGACGCGCGTCGCATCGGCTCCGCAGATTTTCTATGGTTTTCAGCGATTTCTTTTCAGCCATTCAGTTCAGAGTATTCCCAAGTGACTGCGAAAGTCCTTCAGTCTCTCCCGATACCATTTGTGCAGGAGAGCCCGTGTTTCGGTCACTTTTCGAAGATTGCCCGTACCGCCACGCTGGCACGACAGTCAAGCCAGTAGACAAGGCACGGTAGGCCTGACAAGTCGTCGGAGCAAGCGGGTGCCCCATCCGCTGCACCGGCGCCCGAAATGGAATTCGTGCAAGTCGAAAGGGAGGAGATATCGCCTACAGAGTTCGGAAAAGAGCAGGGATGGTGCGAGATCAAACGAAACACCAAGAAGGCGGGTGGAGACGCCGACCCGGCGAAGAACCAGCAAACAACGCCAGCGTCTACCGAGAAGGCGGCGTTTATACAGAAAGCGACGCCGTACGTGCGGAAAATCACCATGACGAGCCGAATGCCCAACCTGCCAACGGATGACTACAAGATCATCGTGCGACCCCGGGACGGCTTCAACGTATCCCACTACCAGAAAGACCGCGTCCACTGCTGCATACGCAACGCTGCAGGGGTGGGGTGCAAGGTAGCCGAGGAAGACAGCGTCTGTCTCAATGAGCGACAAAACGTTATTGTGGTAAGCACGCCGTCAGAAGATCGTGCTAGACGATATGGAGGCATTTGCAAGCTGCGAATTGGCAACCGTGAGTTCGAAGCGAGTGCATACAGAGCGGCTCCGGAGAACACTTCCAAAGGCCTCATCAGGGGCATATCACTAGACGAAAAGCCGGCGGACGTCGTGAGAAGTCTGGTTAACCACCGCAACCCGAACGTCCTGCATGCCAAGCGCATGGGAAACACGACCAACGTGATAATCCTTTTCGACGGCTACTACGTGCCTCGTTACGAGAACTACGGCGGGATGGTGATAAGGTGCACTCTTTACAAGAAACATATCGATATGTGCTACGAGTGTGGTCGTCTGGGACACAGGGCCGACGTGTGCCCCAACCCGAACGACAAGAAGTGCCGTGGGTGCGGATGCGGTAACCCGCCCGACGATCATCGGTGCGAGCCGGTGTGCCAACTGTGCGGAAAGGGTCACCTCCCCGGAGACCGCAAGTGCAAAGTTAAGTACAAGACGCCCTACCTAGTCAAGCGCCGACAGTGGGAACGCAGAATGCGCGAGGAGGATGAGGCCGCTTACAGCAGGAGCAGCACCGTCAACGACGGGGAGGAGGGCTACGGACGACGCCACGCACCGAGACGACGTCGCGGCAACAGTCGATCGGCCTCGAGGGAGACCCGCGCGCGGAGTCGCACTCGCTCCCGTACTCGTTCTCGAGCCCGCTCTCGCAGCGTCTCGCAACCCCGTTCAGCGAAGCCTCGCAGCACGTCGACGGCCCGAGCCAACCACACAGCGGCAGCCAAAGGCGGAGGAGAGGTTGACCCCCATAAATTGAGGTGGGTGGACGTCGCCTCCGGACGCGCGCCCAGCGCACCGCTAACGCGAACCGAGACTGCCATTGATAGAAACCCAGATGTATACAGACGCGGCAGCTCTGCTCACAAACGCAACAGCGACCCAGAAAGTCTAGTGCAGAAACGATTGGATCAATTCGAATCATTAATCCAAGAACTAAAGCAGGAAAATGCAAGGTTAAGAAACGAAATTGCCGTTTTGAAGGGGGAGGCCCCGACAGTTCCCTTTTCTCCTCCTCCTCCTCCAATTAAACCCGTCGCAGCCGACGCGGCTGCTAGTACAGCCGAGAGAGTGGAGGAAGTCATGGAGGCTCAAGACGCGCACCCCGCACCCACCAAACGTAAGGCACTTGACCCGGAACAATTCGACGTCAAATCGCAGAAACGCGAGGAGAAACTCCGCGAACGAGTCGATAGACTCGACGACAAGGTAGACGCGATGATGACCCAACACGCACAGCAAACCGCGCAACTTAACAACGCAATTGCTCAGCAAACCGCACAAACCGAACAGTTGAGCATTGCAATATCTAAGCTCACAAAAATGGTCGCGACGCTGCAAACGCGCATAGACAATATCGAAATGCGACTTCCGGCCGCAGTGGGTCGCCCAGTACGAACGACTGGGAAACCGTACTTTAGGCCGTTACCCGACGAAGAGGCGCAGGATCAGCCGGACGGCAAACCATAACACGTACATTCACCATGGCTCGACACGAAACCACACAAACACAACGCCTGCAACAGCATAACACACGAAACACGTTCACTATCTGGCAGTGGAACTGCAGGGGGTACAGGAGGAAACGGGCGCTTCTCCAACAATTCTTACGTAGCCGGCAACGACCGAACGTAATACTATTGCTGGAAACCAATGACCCAGTCAAGCTGGCGGGGTACAAATCTATAGACGAAGCTGTGACCGCGGGAGCCCCACCGGCCGCTGCAACGCTAGTGCGACGCAACCTCACCATGGCGCAACGCGAACTTATGAACGTTAGCATACCGCATGTATTCATAGAGCTCCTTCCGACGAAAGGGCGCGGCCCCAGCCTGTTTGTGCTGAACCTGTATAGCAGACCCAAAGCCAGACACCGCTTTAGCACGTTACTGCGAGAGGCGCTCGAGGCAGCTGCCGACGGGCCCTTGCTCATCGCGGGTGACTTCAACGCGCCCCACGCGGCGTGGGGGTACGGCTATGAAACGCCAAAAGGTAAGCGCCTTTGGGACGATGCGTAGAATGAGGGCCTCGAGCTCATCACAGACCCTTCCGCGCCCACGCGCAGGGGTAACAGCGTATGTGCAGACACCTCACCCGACCTCACATTTACCAAGAACGTTGCTAGCGCGCGATGGCACAATACACAGGAGGACCTGGGTAGCGATCACTCAGTGATCGAGATCCAGGTCGACGCTGAACCTCACCACCGCGTTCATTGGGAAGGTACCAACGGCAAGAACCACCGGCTGGTGAATTGGGACGCGTTTCGCAAAGTCCGGAAAGAGCAGAATCGTGGCAATGCGGCTATTGAGGATATAGATAGCTGGACTGCGACGCTCAAGGGGGATTTAGAAACGGCGACGCGGGAGGTTCCGCCAGAAGCCCAGCTCGAAGTGGTAGACAGCAAACTCCTACACATGTGGGAAGCCAAGCGCAGCCTGCAAGACAGGTGGAAGCGTCAACGCCACAATCGAACGCTGCGCAGACGCATAGCACGGCTAAGCAGGGACATGGAAGAGCACGCGTTACAGGTGTGCAAAACTCAATGGGAAGAGATCTGCAATGAGATGGAGAACCAGCTGGGACGGGCCAAGACGTGGCATCTCCTCCGGCACCTCTTGGATCCAGAGGAGACGAAAACATCGCACGCACATAAGCTTAACAAGTTGCTGCACGACTACAAAGGCACCCACGCGGACTTTCTAGATGACGTGCGAAGCCGTTACTTTCAGTCACGTATCCCCCTCGCGCACTCGGCATACGCGTGGGAGGGTGAGGGTAACGCGGAGCTAGACGAGGACTTCAGCGTTGCAGAGGTGAGGACGGTGCTGCACAGGCTCAACACAAAGTCGGCGCCAGGCCTGGACGGGATAACCAACAAAGTGCTACGTAACTTGGACGATGAGTCGATAGAACAACTGACGACTTACATTAACGAGTGCTGGAATGCGGGCGCTATACCGAACTCGTGGAAAACGGCGCGCATAATTATGATCCCCAAACCGGGCAAACGAGTACAGATTGACAATTTTCGACCAATATCCCTGACGTCCTGCGTTGGTAAGGTCATGGAACATGTGGTTCTCGCTCACCTTACCAACTACCTCGAGGACCGAAACATGCTCCCACACACGATGCTGGGGTTCCGTCGTAACCTTTCCACACAGGACGTTATGCTTCAACTCAAGCACGATATCGTAGACAATCCCACACGATCCACCAAAGCGATACTCGGGCTCGACCTCAAAAAGGCGTTCGACAACGTTAGCCATGCTGCGATACTTGAAAGTATACGAGCGTTGGGACTTGGCGAGAGAACGTACCACTACGTACGGGATTTTCTTACGGGCCGCCGGGCCCGATTAGCGATCGGCGAACTAGAATCGCAGGACATATACATGGGTTGTACGGGCACGCCGCAGGGCTCCGTAATCTCGCCCATGCTCTTTAACCTCGTGCTTGTCGGATTACCACGAAAACTCGCTGAGATAGAAGGCCTCCACCATAGCTTGTACGCCGATGATATCACCCTCTGGGTTGCCGAGGGAAATAACGGCCACGTAGAGCAAACGCTGCAGGAAGCCGTCGACGTGGTGCAGGACTACCTTCGCGACACTGGCCTCGAATGTTCCGCAGCTAAATCGGAGCTCCTGCTCAATAGACCATCGCGCAGGGGCCGTAAACCCAAGAACGCCGATTCCGCATTCGAGTGCGCATATAGAGAAATTAATGTACGCACATCAGACGGCGCTGTCATCCCAAAAGTTAACACCATTAGGGTACTGGGCTTGCGCCTGTCCGCCAACGGCCACAACGGCGAAACCGTTCGCAGACTAGAGGGCGCGGTCAATGAAACAATCCGGTTGCTGAAACGAATAACAATTCGGCATAGCGGAATGAAGGAAAGCAACACCATTCGCCTGGTACATGCTTTCGCTATGAACCATATAACGTACGTCGCCTCCTACCTCAAGTGGAAGGCGACTGAACGCACCAAACTAGATTGTCTCATCCGCAAGGCGTACAAACGCGCAATCGGATTACCGGCCAATACCAGCACGGATAAATTTCTAGAGCTGGGGTTGCACAATACTCTAGATGAGATAATCGAAGCACACAACATCGCCCAGTACGAACGTCTGGCGAAGACCAGAACTGGTCGACACATCCTCGAGACACTGGGTATCAACTACCATACGCAGCGCGGCGAAAAGGTCGGGATACCCAGACGTATTCGCGAGCGCATCGTCGTTATGCCGTTGCCTAAGAACATGCACCCGACACATCACATCGGTCGGCGCAACAGGCGCGCCCAAGACCTTGAAAAATAATTCGGCAATAGCAAAGACACAGTTTACGTGGACGCGGCCCGTTACGACTGCCACCGCGGCTTCGCGGTCGCGATCACGGATCATGTAGGAACTTGCGTCACGAGTGCGACGATAGGCACGGAAGACACGGAGGCGGCAGAAGAAGCTGCCATAGCCCTCGCGATAGCCACCATGGACGCCGAGGTGATAATAGGCGACTCGCAGGCGGCGATACGCAACTACGCCAGCGGCCGGATCTCCCGCGAAGCGGCCCGCATTCTCCAAATTCACGAACGCAACATCTGCCGCAAAAACGACAGTTTCCTCGTATGGACCCCCGCCCACACGGACCCTCCGCTTGCGGGCAACGCGACTGCCCACGCCGCGGCTCGAGGACTTACACGCCGAGCTGCGACGACTGCCGACAGTCCCGATGTCTCGCACACTTCGACAGCGATGCAGGAATGGACGTGGGGGGATCGCATGACCACTTTCAGAGACATCACGCAACACTACAGACTGAACAGATGCAAATATCCGCCACCCCACGCCAAACTAAACAAGAAACAGCAGGTTGCCTGGAGACAACTACAGACACACACGTACCCGAATCCGGTGATCCTTCGCCTCTGCTACCCAGGCATTTATACGTCCGACGCGTGTAAGGCGTGCGGAGCCAGAGCGACGCTGCAGCACATGCTGTGGAAGTGTACCGGTAACGCGCAGCAGTCCCCTACGAACCCGGCAGACATGGCAGTCTCGAACCGCGAGGCGCGATGGGAGGCGGCTCTGCTCAGCCACGACCTTGCTGATCAACTGTGGGCCGTCCGTCAAGCCCAGGATGCCACCCGGGTCCAAGGACTCAAGGCCGTCACCTAGGCCGGGGTGCTTGTAGCCCCACCCCGCTCAATGACGCCGGACATGTTCAATAAAGTTTTTACTCACTCACTCACTCCAAATGCTTCGAGTAAAAGAGGGGCTGTTCGCGGGTCTGACGATAAACCCATCATGCACTGTCCAGGCATTCATCTCCGAAGCGACAACGATTAAAAAGACGCTGGAGATGCGCACCCAACAATTCAATTGCCGCTCGACTCCAGAGTACGCAGAAACGCAACCACTCTGCTCCGACGAACCTGCGCGAGACTATCTGAGCGATTGTGCGGGAGGAACTGCGTACGCTGTTACCCTCAGCGCAGCCTCAAGTCTGCTCGATCGCCAACATTGTACGTGAAGAAGTTCAGCAATCGCTTGGGGTTTCCGAAGCACCGCAGACTAAGCCGCAAGTGATGAGCTACGCTGCTGCAGAACCACGCTACGCTCCCCCTTCATGCCAACGTCAAGAGACCGCACCGTCGCAGTTCCGTCACCAGCCACCGCCGCCGTCGACGCTATACCGTCCACCCACCGGTCAGCGCAACGCTCCGAGGAAAACAAACGTGTGGCGTGCCCCCGATCACCGACCTCTCTGCCACCACTGCGGAGAAGCTGGCCACACTTACCGCCGCTGCCAGTACCATCCGATCGGTTCGCGTGGTCTCGCCACCGATGCGCCACGTTTACAGCGAGGGGAAAGACTCCGCGACATTACCGACAACCTTGCAGCGCTGCAATGGACACCCTGAGGATCTCCTTCGCCGTCACCCAGCCGCTACACGTCACCTAACCACTGGCCACACACTTGCTCAACTCGGGGCCGGTCTCGTAACCTTATCTTGGAAACTAAGGGCAGAAACCGCTGGAGGTGCGGTTTTTGTGCGACGAACTACCGAAGATCCTCCCACGACGCCACCATGACGGTACTTTCCGAACACGATTCGAATGAGGGAAAACCTAGGAGACGAAACCCCACGTACCCACGACCTGATGAAACACCACGACCTGACAACGCAACATGGAAGCAGTGGAGCAAACCGACGTAGTCGTGACCCAACCCCACGACCGAACCGAAACGCACGATGACGAATAGCGACTTGGACGTGATGTTTGACGGCCACAATGTCACTGCTCTCATCGACACTTGGGCTGACTATTCAGTCGTTCGTGGGCATTTTGTGACGAAGCTGGAGAAAGTGAAGACTACCTCTCAAAGCCATGAAATCCAGGCTGCGGGGGGTCATGTAATAACGCTGGCTGGTGTTTGCACAGAAAGAATCACAATCAACAACTGGACTTATCCCACCAGCTTTCTAATTCTACAGCACTGCTCCAGGGATGTGATACCTGAGATGAACTTCTTAAAGGCCAACTCCGGCGATTCTTCGACCATGTCAAGGTAATGGTGTTTGTATTTTTTTTTGAGACAACCTTGTCCCGAGTCCAATTGATGAAATGCTCAGAAAATTCGAAAATGACTTTTCAAAAGCAGAAACGTGCAAAACCGAAACCAAAACCTGATCGGGTGCTCTTTCTGCTATGACGTACCATATGATAAGAACGAGAGGCCATGTACTGGACCCGCTGGCGCGCAGTATGAAAACTGTATAAGCGAGACCAGCGAAGCCCCGGCAAAACACCACAAAGGAAGAAAGCTTTTCCGTGCTATACCCGTGCCAAACACCGCCACCGTCGCCTTGTGGGCAGCACAGTAAATGCCGTAGCGGCCAAGTAGCGATGCCATCGGCGGCGTCACTTTCGTTTTCATGCCAAATAAGACGTCTTTCAAACATTGTTGCCAATAATTCTGGCAAGCCAGATGAGCTTTTCGAGGCAATATTTAAATTTATTTGCAAACAATCAGCGCATCTCACAAGCCTGTTTTTGGCACGAATGACGGAAATGTGCAAAAAAACGTACGAAGCGTATTTTATTGACATCCATCAACTTCGAAAAATCTCCAGAGTTGGCCTTTAAGTCAACACGGCACCGTCGGATAGTGTTATTGCCAGAGGCAATAACGCTATCCACAGAAAAAGCACACCGCCGCACACGCTGTCAGGAAGGCACGTTTTGAATGTGCTCGAAGGGTTAGTCACCGTTCCTCTTCGCTCCAGCGTCAGCATTTCCATCGGCACTCAGGAATCGACAGACATCCAAGATGTCGTTAAAGGTGAATAGAACCTGTTGATCGACTGCGAAGTTTGCGTCGCCAGAGGAATAGCCGAGCTGCGGGGAGGTAACGCAACAGTGATGCTCACGAACTTCAGCAATGAGTACAAGCACGTGAGCAAAGGTACGATGGTTGCCTTCATGGAAGAAGTACCGGAAGCCAGGAGTGCTTTTGCCGTCATCCATTCTGCGGAATGCACTCGGACAATTCAAGTGTTTCAACCGGCTTTCAACGTTAATCCGAGCATTACGACGCATAAACAAGAGCATCTCGAAAATCTGATCCTGAAATACAAGAACTGCTTTTCGTCATTGTCAAGAACTCGACAGACTCCCGTTGCGAAACATCGAGTCACAACAGAGGATAGTATCAGGCCACTCCGTCACAGTCCGTACAGAGTGTCGACGAGAGAACGCGAGGCCATAAAGAAACAAGTTAACGGAATGCTACGCGACGACATCATTCAGCCTTTAGAGTGTCCATGGGCGTCACCGGTGGTGTTAGTGAAGAAGAAAGACGGAACTCCACACTTCTGCCTCGACTATCGCCGCCTGAACAAAATCTCGATGAAGGATGTGTACCCGCTCCCAAGGACTGACGATGCCCTAGATCACCTCCACAATGCGAGGTACTTTCCTTTGATGGACCACAAGGCCGGCTAATGGCAAATCGAAGTGGACAAGAAAGACCGAGAAGAGACGGCCATCATAACGCCGGACGGCCTGTGGCAGTACAGCAACAGATTGATCTGTCCCCTTGCTTTTTTCCAACGTCTGTGTTTGCTGTGCTGGAAACTGCAGCTGGTGATCTTTCCTGATGCGTCGACTTACTGCCTGAAGTTAGCGCTGCCCGACTTGAAGACCTTCGACAGCGACGTCGTCTTCGCCACATTTTCCCAGCAGCTTCTTTGTGGATTAAGCTGTTTCGTACCATTTTCTTCAAAATATAAAATGTTTTCTTTATGTGCGGACATTCTTTGGAATAAGCCTTGTGAGCACCCTGACAAATAGGACACTGCAGTGTGGTTGCGCTGTAGTTGTCTTCCGTGTGTGGTTCGGCGCACCAGAGGCACGCTGTGAAGCTCCTGAAAACACCCTTTACATTACCGGTCTTCTGACAGTTGAAGCATTGCACGGGTTTAGGAATAAACTGTCGAACTTGTTGACGAAAGGGGTCAACTTTCACGTATGCGGGAAGACAGTCACCTTTGAACGTTGCTCTCACACAGCGTGCGTTACCAAGGCATCCAACGCTGACAACGACGTTTCTTGACTCGCTGGTTTTATAAGTATTGGAAAGTCAGCGTTTGGGATTTCCGTGTTAATATTGTACATGTCTCCTGAGTGGTCGTACCATCGGCTGGTATGATGGACCTAACTGCAATGTTTCCCAGTTGTGTTACTTGTGCTCAGCACTCAGCGCACTCAGGTGCAGCACATCGACAGCCAAGATGTTTCTTCTTGTATTGAGCCGTAAGTCATTGATCTCGTTCGGCACAGTGTTTTCAAAGTAAAGCGAAAGTGCTTGCCTGTTCAGAACACGCAGACTTTTGGTAGCGTTCTTTTACACGAACAGAATGGAATGGGACCATCGCTGGGGCTCCGTTTTCATGGTGGCTGTACTTGACACTAAGGATGGATTAACGATCTGTCGCTTGGCCTTGTGGTGCAGGACAGGTTGAAAGCCGTCATCTGAGGGCTCGTCGCAAGATGCGGAGTACAGGTCAGTGTCATCGCTCTTGCTGGATGTGCTTCCTCGAGGTATTGGCCGCAGTCGAACCGGAGTCGGACGTCATCTCGTGAGGTTGAAATGCACATCCATTACCGCAACGTATGGGGCAATGCACCCCACAACGGCAGTGAAAAGTCCAGAGAAGCACTGAGAAGAGCGAGATGTGTTCTACAAAGAATCAGTCCGTCTTCCTCAATCCTTCACTAGTTCCAATTATACCGAATTTCAATTATACCAAATTTTGTATTACGTGTTGTGAATGGACTGCGAAAAAAAGGACACGTCCAAACTTGATAATCATTATATGCGTATCATGCAAAACATGACTACATGCTAGGCTCATAGCGCGTTCGCAGTCGTTTTGCTATCTCAACATATAGCAAATTTGGTGATACTTGACGTGAATAGACGACGAAAGCAAATGACACGTTCAAACATGATAATGATGGCAGGCGCGTCATGTAAAACATGGCTACATGTTACGATTATAGCCCACTCGCGGCTGTTTTGCTAGCTCCACATATGCCAAACTTGTTTCAGGTGACGTGAATAGATAACAAAATAAATGACATGGCCAAACATAAAAATCATGACATAGAAGTCATGTGCGGATTAATTAACCTTCACCTCACAACTTTGTGCCTATTTCAAAGAAACGTATCAACGTTTCTCATTCATGCTTCGCTTAACATCGATTTCCACTGTACCAGGGATCTACCATTTTTTTGAGAGGGAAAATATTTCTTGCATTAGAGCTTGCAGGAAATCAATCGTTAAATGTAAAATATCAGAGTTCTTATACGTTTCATAACGTGAAGGCTATTGCCCGCTAATTACTTGTTAAACGAAAAAAAGTTTAACATAAACATATTCAATTTCAGTACATCTCTGCTGAGGCTGCGGCAGCCGGACATGTGGATTTTCCTTGGCTTGTTGAAGAAAACTAATCAATTTTAATATTATTTCTACATTGCTGGTTTAGGCCCATAGGTAACGGTTCTGAAATAAATAATAACGTAAGAAGCAGCAGAAAACTGCGTGTTGGCATAATAACTACAATTCATAATTAGTCTGGTTTGTCGAAAACTTTTTGAGAAGAAAAGAAAGAATTAGGCTTCGGTGCTCGAGGAAAGACTCTGCTATATGCGACTCTGACCAATGGTCATCCCTTCTAAGAGAAAAGAAAGCTATAGTCTCCCAATGTGCACAAGTAACCTTCTTTGCGTGGGCACTTTGAAAATACATGAGGTGCTGGAAACTTATTTTTATACAAGAAAGTAAGTTGCTCGGCATTTGCCTCCGTTCAGAAGGCCCTGCATTGAATAAGTAAAACTAAGATTGGCGTTAAGAGACGCCAGCAGCCTATTCCTCATCAAATAAGTTCAAAGCCACAATTTCTTCTTGTTTTACCGGTAGATTGTAACACTTTATACTCATTATCTATTTCCCCTAGAATAGTTCGTGCTGTCAAATACCAATAAGCGCCATATAGGTGCTGAAGCGGTAAAACAGAAGAAAACACGAAACAAAAAGAGTTAAACTGACCACTTTCTGCTTTTTATTTTTTCCCGGCTTTGTGACGCGCTTGGTGAGTCACTACACACAATAGTGACATCTGGTTTCTTCACCAACAACAAAAAAAGGTTCGGTTGAAACGGAGTCCTTACTGCTGCAGTCCTCGCAAGGCTATACTGGCACTTGAGAAAAAAATAAAGAAAGAAATCCAGCTGTGGTACGTGGGGTCTGGGCTTTGCTGATAGCGCGTGAATGAAAATATTCTGAAAGTATGAACGGCGCTCAATATATACGGCAGCCGTCATCGACAGGTATTGTAATTCTCAAAACGAGACTGGACAACTTCTTTTTAAAACTCGCGTATTAAGTACGTGCTTCAGTTGAAGTGACACATCAGAAGAAGGAAGTGATACTGGGTATAAGACGGGCACGCAAAATATTGCTTAAGCCTGCACAAAAAATGAGCAAGTGGTAAAACAGAGAAACTGGATGACTCAGAGCCTAATCTGGTTGCTTCTAGGTTTTTGGTAGGTTTTTGCTAGGTTATAAGGTTTTTTTTCTACATTATTTTATATTGAACGTAAATCACCATTACCCTATCTATGTACACGCTCACTTGTACGTTGTTCGCAGTTCTTTATTAGTCCTCCAGTATACACGAAGCAGCCTTCAATACCAAGGTACCTGTCGGTACGATAGGCAAAATCAAATTGTTCGTGAACCGTATTGATATCAGCAGATAATTCTCACAGACAAGAAAGCCTTAGGCTGTGTCACGCGAGATCGGATGAAAAGATAAGAGAATCAACAGTGGGAGGAGGTAAATTGCAACAAATTTTTTCAAAATCTTGAATGATTTTTTTTTATTTCTCTTTTTATAAATAAACACCAAGCCCAAGGTATGTGCTGCATGAGTATTTTTTTTCTTTTGTTGGTGTGAAACATTATTTTGAAAAATTAATAAACAATGTTCCAGATGTGCCATTTCGTCCTAACCTGCGGGGCAATACGAGACGCTGTGAGGGGCAAAGCGAGACAGCGTGAATAAAAAATGATTACTTCAGTTTTTGCAGTAAAAATGCATGAAATTTACTCTGTGGACAATTACGCAGTCTTTAGAAGCCCAGTCCTTGGACTCCTCGCATTGAATCGAGAAAGAACTCGTTGCTGTGTCACTCCAAAACTCCTTGCAGATGAAACACGGCCAGTCTTTCATTGTGCTAATGCTATCCTTTGTTGAATGCTCGCAACTTATTGAATTATTCAATATTTGGAGGCTATATCTGTTTGGATGTATTACTTCACATGTTTTTGCCGTCTTGACGCAGAACATGTCAGGCGTTTTATGGCTTTTAACTTCGTCATTCAGGCTTTGTAAAGCAATGATTTTATAAAAAGTGGTAGATTCAGATTTTTTAACGCTTGTACTTTTTTGTCAATAAGGGTATTAGAGAAACGTCGTTAAACCTCAATCTGAATACGTGTTATGAACGACTTGACTCGGAGATTCCACCATTTTTTTGTACGTCGCTTGAGAACATCATTGGCAGCACGGAAAAACCTTGATGCAGTGCGAATGAGAGAGCCACGTACTGAACGAAACTGAGTTCTTTTTTTTGTCGTTTTCCAACAAGGAAGCTCTATATGATATCATATTGTAAGTGCAAATCCTACAAAAATATGTATATAACATTTATTATTGCATATATACTGACTCACTTAGTGAAACATTCTCTAAGGAATTATCATGTTTCTGTTGCGTTTTGCTCGTCTGTGATGCCAAAATGGATAAAAAAATTCCGCTTTGTCCATGGGCATAAAACAAACTAAACTGTTGGTGTTACGTAGCTCATAGTCTAAACTAAGAAAATAAATTGCTGTACTGACATCGCTGTACTCACACAGTTGTAGCTTCGTGCACAGATCCGAGAATTTGGCCGAAGAGAATATTATTCCTTTTTGGCCTGTCATGAGCACACTTACACCAGCTGCATAATATTTCCGACACGAAGGATGTGAGCAATCATCAAGTTTTACACATAAAAAGGTGGACAAGGACTGGCAGTTATCGCTGGAAACAGGAAACAAACAGAAGTAGTTTATGTATTAGCTACAGAGTTCGTAAGATACATAGTCGCGTTTGACCACGCCACCCAATATATATATATATATAGTATAACTCATCCCCTGATGAAGGGAGGACCCCTCCCGAAACTGTAGGGAAATAAATATATTTATCCTTGTTGACAACGCTCCCGTTGTGCCATATCCCATACCTTCACTATATATATATATATGTATATATATATATATATATATATATATATATATATATATATGTATGTATATATATGTATATATACATACATATATAACACACAATGATACCAAAAAGTGTGTAGGGGGGAAGTTATTTGAACCAATGTAATGCAAATAAGAAAGAAAAGTGGGTGAAAAAATAACCCCCATGCTCACGGCAAGTTCCGTCCGGTTCCTGCTCTTGGCAGGTTATTTTTTCACCCACTTTTCTTTGTTCTTATTTGCATTACATTGGTTCTATAATTTCCCCTAAACATTCCTTGGCATTATTGTCTGTTAGATATTATTACTATTGTGTCAAAACACGGAAAAACGAGCCCTTAGCTGTACGGTTCTTTCCCTTATATATATATATATATATATATATATATATATATATATATATATATATATATATATATATATATATATATATATATATATATATATATATATATATATATATATATATATATATATATATATATAGTGGGAGTAATAATTCAATGGGCCAGAGTTAGTCTTTGTGAAGGTATGGAATATGGCACAACGGGAGCATTGTCAAAAAGGATAAATATATTTATCCTTGTTGACAACGCTCCCGTTGTGCCATATCCCATACCTATACATATATAAATATATATATATATATATATATATATATATATATATTTATATATATATATATATATATATATATATATATATATATATATATATATTGCCACGTTCCCTTTCCCAAGTTTTTGTTATCGTCCCAAAACACCACACCAAACTGCAGGCGCGGTTCGCACTGAGAGTGGTGTGGTGTTTTGGGACGATCACAAAAACTTGGGAAATTGAACGTGGCAATATATAGTACAAAGATCACAGCTTCGGTTACTGCTCACGGCAAGTTATCTTTTCACCCACTTTTCTTCATATATACATTACGATTCGGTCTGATAGTGTCCTCAGTAGTTTCCTTGGCAACATTGTCTGTTAGATATTATTATATTGTGTCAAAACACAAAAAAAGAACTCTTTATTATACACTTCTTTCTCTACTTCACTAGCGAGAGTCTCGTTCTGGCAGACTTGGTGCATTTAGGTTGTATACGAAGAACTATTGGTCATCTGCCCACTCGTAACAGGTTCACGTGCTACGTGATGCCAAACAGGCTGAAAAAAGTGCGCGAATCTCGCCGCCGTGGCTGCTGGTGGCGCTGACTGACACTCCCACGTTTAAATTCGCATATATACCCAATATTGTGATTGGGGTGATAGCTGCCGTAATGGCTTTGTGGTAGAGTTATTCGAAGGTCGCAGGTTCGGTTCTTGCCGACGGCAAGTCATCTTTTCACCCACTTTTCTTTGTTCACATTTACTTTACCATTCGGTCTGATAGCATCCCCGATACTTTCCTCAGCATTACTGTCTGTTGGATCTCAATAATAGTGTTACAAAGCACAGAGAAGCAAGCCCTTAAGTATACACTTCTTTCTCTACTATATATATATATATATATATATATATATATATATATATATGGTCTGAGGAAAGGCAGGGAAGGGAGACTAATGATACGATCATTAAAATATCGGCGGTAAATAAGTTTTACGGGCTCTTCCTCTTTTTAAGTTCCTTTAACTTCCTTCTTCGACTATTTCTAAAATAAAGACACTGGCATCAACACATGGCACAACCTCAGTATGATTGCTGAAAGAGAGAGAGAGAGTAAAATGTCCGTATTGAAGTTTATATGGTACAGTACGCGTGGGAGGAATGACTGCGAGAGAGCAACGTTCAGGCGCTCTTAGGGGACACGACCAATCCGAGAAGTAGTATCCGCGAGAAGGCCTGTACTTTGTCCTCCGGCTACAATAAGACGCTGTAAATTCGCACTGCAATTTCTCATCGACAGTTGCTGCAGCTTGAAGTGAACTCTCCTCCGGGTATTTTGATTGCGCGGACAGCTCACCTCTCTTCCGTTTCTACACTTTCATTACAAGAACCATTGCGGAGCATTCCTTCGCAACAGCGACAACTATGCTTTGCGTCGGGTAGAGTAGTAGACGTGCACCCTGCGTTCGCAGAAAAGAAAAGCGCCATATCCTGGCTATGGAAGGCAGCCAATGAAGCAGCAATAGGTTTGCTGCATTGATTGGTACCGCCGCGTCGGCTTCCCAGGGGAGTGCGCACCGCTGACTCTTGCATTCTTTTCCAAGCAATGGCTTCCATTGCGTCCCTTTCCTTTCCTCTGTCATCTTTCCTTTAGCATCGATTCTTTGTCTTCGAACGTGACTGCGACCAACTCCAAAACATCCTCCATCTTCTTCGCCATCTCGAGGTTGCAGTTTTTGTGAATCTCCGCAGACGGTGCCTCACATCCAAGACTTTGCATTACCTTAATGATAGTGCAGGTTTTGAGGTGTACAAGCTTGAAAAGATTGTTATCGTAAATTTATTTCGGAAAAGCGTTAAGTATATGGTAAACAACATTTAAACTATATACTTAGCCATTATGATATATTTCTTGTATGTGCTCTGAAATGATGTGTTCCAGTAGTGAAGGTTCTTTTTCTGATGTTTCTCTTATGCACATTTCCGTTTTATATGAGTCAACTCCACTCCTTTAGTAGCGCGCAAAAGGCTGACAGTATCAATAAATAAATAAATAAATAAATAAATAGATAAATAAATAAATAAATAAATAGTAAAGAAGCGCCAGTTGCCCATTGTCATTTCAGAACCCAAAGGCGGCAAGTATTCACACTTGCCCGTAATTTAATGGAGGTCTCACGTTATGACACATAATACAACAGCTTTCTCCTGCATTGCACTCGCCTTGACTCCGGTTAACCTAAAGCGTTCAGCGTGCGTGTGTGTCCACGTGACACTTTGCATCAATAAAAATGCTGGCGGTGACCAGGAAGGCCCCCACCCTCATTCTGGATTCTTCTTTCCGCGCCAGACGCGGAGCATATCCTTGAGGTACTCTTCCTCGGTTGGTAGAGTTGTCTCGGTTTGAGCGGTATCCATATCTGTATAATCTGTAGGGACACCGGATCGTAGCCGGTAACTTGATTTGGAGTCGCCAATACCGAGGAAACCCCGGGCAGGGCCAGCGCGGCCCTTACTGCGGTTAGGCTTAACTCCGCGGTGGTTTTGCGAAAGCTTCAAGTGACCAAAAAAGGGTTAGAAGACGGCCCACCTTGACAAGACGTGATGTCTACGGTTGCGGCTCACGTTCTTGGAGATGGTGGTGGAAGGCTTGCAGGAGAACGCCTTGGTGTGACGCAAATAATTGCGATATTTCCCAGAGCCGACGTGGTATGCGACCGCTCCCGTCGATCAACGCCAGGGCTCCTGCAGCCAAACAACAAGCAGCGTCTCGCCCTCAGCAAGCACAGGGCAAGAACGCGCCGAGCGTCGCCTCGCAGCGCGCCAAGCAACTCCAGTGGCGGCCGAAGAACACGCCGCGCATCAAAGAAGACGACATCATAGTGGTGCTGAAACCGCGTGAGACGCTCGACCTCAAGGCCACGTTTGGTCCTGGACAAGCCGGCGCTGCAGTCCGCAGCATCCTCGGAGCCGACGCAAGTGTGGGACTTGCGGTGTGGCCCCTCTGGGATCCAAATGTACTTGTGTGCACGCTCAAATCAGTGGACGCCGCCGAGAGACTCCTCCGGGACATTAAGCTGCCAGTCGTGGGCCACCAGCTAACAATCTGGGGACATCCCAAACTCTCCGGTGAGTTGTGTCGGGGCGTCGTGCATGTCTCTCAAGAAGAAACGTCCGAAACTGTGAAAAGCAAGCTCAGTGCTGAGCCAAATATAGTGTCTGTGCGCAAGCTTGGGGACACCCCGGTTGCGGTGATCACCTTCGCGGGGACCAAGGTGCCACGGACAGTGTTATACAACTGCGAGTGGCTCCCTGTTCGCTTGTATAAGAAGACAGTGCCTGTATGCCCACTTTGTGGCGCAGTGGGCCATCGAGCAGATACTTGCCCGCGCCCGCAGCCCGGCCGCTGCACAAGCTGCGGCGTTCAGGTACCTGCTGCTACTCGTGATGGCCCCACGGAACACCAGTGCATTCCGAGCTGCCTCCTATGCGGCGGTGGCCACAAGACTGGAGCTCCCGGTTGTGCTGGACGGTTCCGGCAGCCGGTCAAGTCGGGATCCCCACGCGGATCCAAGCCGAGGACAACGGAGGGGAAGGGGGGGAACAAACAGGCTCCGACTCCCAAGACTGTCCCCAAGAAAGCACCAGCCGCCATGTCGAATAAGCCAGAACTCAAGAAGACCAACACCGGGCACTCCACCAATGTAAAGTCTGGGACCCCGTCGGAGCCTCCTGTCTTGGTCAAGGACTTCCCACCCTTTACACCCGTCCAAGCACAGGTGAGCTGTTGGGGTGGGGCAGTCTCCGGACCTTCCTCTTTTCCCTTTCCTACCGAAACCGCCCTACAGCAGCAGATAGGGGAGCTCAGGCGCCAGAACCAAATTCTTGCGCGCAAAATTCAGGAATCAAAAGCCAAGCAGGTTGGGTCATCCGAGCCAGTGCAGGAAGCCGAGGCAGAGGACGGGGATGACGGCTCTTCTGTCACATCCCGCCTCACTAGCGTCTCGCGGCAGGACGCGGACACAGTAGTTGGACCAGCTTCCATTTCCGGATCCACCGGTCGCATCAAGTCCCTAGAGCATAAAACCGAGCAATTAGGGGCGAGCGTGGCAGCCCTCCCCACTTAAATCATGTCGGCAGTCCGCGAGTCCTTTCAGGACATGTTCACGGCAGCCTTAACGCAAGCACTTCCCGAAATTGTGGCGCAGGTCTCTAACCCAGTCCTTAAAGCCGCGCAGCCCTGGGTTATAGCCCAAAATAAAAACACCACTCAGAGCGACTCCCCGAAGGTTAAACGCAAGCCGGCCTCCCATCAGGCAGCAGAAGAAGGCTTTTCGGGGCCGGCTCAAGGTCCGGACCGGTCCTCTGCACCGTAAATAAATACTAAAAGATGGCTAGCCGATCTAATAAACAAGCTAAATATCTACAAAAATTTGAGATTATACAATGGAACTGCAGGGGTTTTAGAGCCTGGAAAAAACGGTCGCACCTCCAGCTCTGCTTGCAGTCCCTCGGAAACATGCCCGCCTTGCTTGCTCTGCAGGATCCTGGTTTGGACAATAAATTCTCAGGCTATAGCACTTTCCAGGGGGGGGGGGGGGGCTCGTCATGCATCCTGGTGAACAAGGCATATACCGCGATTCAGGTCAATTTAAACTTAAGTACTGAACAAGAATACACAATGGTCAGAGTACTGCCTCTGAGACGTCGCGACCAGTCAATACACATCCTAAATATATACAGCCCGCCGCATAAGCCCCGCGTAATTTGTAGCGAAATCTTCCTCCGGGCGATCAAGTTGACAGAAAAGTACCCCTTAATGATCGTGGGAGACTTCAATGCTTTCAGCCTTCACTGGGGCTATCACTACGAGAAGGCCAAGGTACGTAAGTTGGCGGAGCTTATCTACACCCTTCGCCTCACGCTGCTCACGGATCCGGCGTACCCCACTCGAGTAAGGAACTCGGTAACCCGTGACACGTGTCCGGACCTCTCTCTCGTAAAAAATGCTAAGGATGCTACCTGGGAGAACTTGGGCGATTCTCTAGGCAGTGATCACTGCCTTCTCCGAGTCACACTCCTGGAAAAGTCAGCTCATAAAAAATGCGGTCAAGCCAAGTTGACCAATTAGACCCGATTTTGCAATCAGATTATCCCTCCCGTATTATTTTCTGGAGGCTATGCAGAATGGGCTCAACACGTAAACAACATTCAGAAAAGACTTACTACAACCCTCCAAACCAACGAAGAAATCCCCGCAGTTGACACTCACCACCTAATCTTGTGGGAGGCGTGCCGAAGCTTAACAAAACGTTGGAAAAAGCAGAAGACTAATCGCAAATTACGCATCCGCATAGCCAAACTCACGGAGCAGGCTGCAGCGTATGCTGCCCAACTCTTAGATTCAAATTGGATAGCCCGCTGCGACGCCGCAGCTCGTCAGATGAGCTCGAAGGGGACATGGCGCCTCTTTCGCAGTCTCATAGACCCCTCTCAAAGGAGAGGGGAGGCGCAGAAGCAACTCCGGCGAGCTCTGCAAGGGTACCAAGGCACTCCGGCACAGCTTGCGGATGCTCTGTGCGATAGGTATCTCTGTCGTACGGAGGACCCGCCTGGGCCGGCGTGCACGTACTCTGGTAAGCCTAATCACCAACTCGATGCCCGTTTTGATTTGCATGACCTTAAAGCGGCTTTAGCTAAAATGCGCAGGGGTACGGCTCCGGGGCTGGACCGCATAACAGTAAAGCTGTTGGCAAACCTCCCTGACACAGCCTACCTTCATATATTGAATACATGAACGAGATCTGGGGTGGCCGTGCGCTCCATTCCGAATGGAAAAAGTCACTTGTGACTTTTATCCCCAAAGCAGGCAAGGCTGTGAATACGGAAAATCTGAGGCCCATATCACTGACTTCGTGCGCGGGCAAGCTTATGGAGACGATGGTACGAGATCGCCTCTCCCCATACCTTGAGGGCAAGGGCTTCTTTGCAGACACCATGTTTGGGTTTCGCCCACACAAGTCTGCACAGGACGTCCTTCTCCAGCTCCATAGGGCCGTCATACAGCCCATAATTATGCAACACAATGATAAAGCCATCCTCGCCCTTGATCTGAAGGGGGCTTTCGACTATGTTAAACACAGCAGCATCCTGGCTAACTTGAGCTCCACCAATTGCGGGGCGAAGGCCTTTGAATATGTCAGAGATTTTCTCTCTAAACGCCAGGCACTTCTTCGGATCGAGGGCGAGGAATATGGCCCGTACATTATGGGAACACGGGGTACCCCACAGAGAGCAGTGTTGTCACCGCTCCTTTTCAACATTGCTATGATGCGCCTTCCAAACGAATTGGCCAGGGTGGAAGGCACACAACACGCAGTATATGCCGATGATATTACAATTGGACCACTAAAGGGAGCCTTGGTGAAATGCAGGAACGCCTTCAGCAGGCCGCATCCATAGTCGAGGCGTATGCCAACGATTGTGGACTCCAATGTGCTCCAACAAATCAGAGCTTCTGCACGTTAGAGCGAAGCTAAGAGATAAGTCAGCCATACACATCTCCCTGTCTGGGGTTCCCATCAGAGAGGTGGAGGAGCTCCGGATTCTGGGCCTGTTTATTCACCACAGACTCAGACCAGACTCCACTATAGCGAAACTCAAGAAAATAGGCGAACAGGTAGGGCGCATGATCCACCGCGTTTCCAACAAGCGGGGTGGTCTGCGGGGCAGGGACGCGCTTCGGCACGCCCATGCCTTCGTGACTAGCCGGATCCTCTATGCCGTCCCATACCTTCGCACTAACAAGCAAGAAGACGAAAGAATAGATGCCATCATTCGTAAGGCTACTAAACGAGCTCTGGATCTCCCGGTGGCCACTTCCAACGCCAAACTGAGGGCGTGAGGTGTGCTCAACTCCTACCACGAGTTGCGGGAGGCCCACCTTTTGAATCAATATACGCGGCTCGTGCAGACGGCTCCCGGGCGCCGCCTGCTAAACCGCTTACATATACAGCACACTTGCACTGCAGAGGAGGCGGAGCGTATTCCGGAACTGTGGCGGCATATGCTCTCGGTCTCTCCACTCCCCAGTAACATGGATAAGCGCACGCACGAAAGCAGAAGACAGGCGCGGGCTCGGACGCTTGAGAGGCAACATGGCTCCCGACCTGGTGTATTCTACGCAGGGCCTTCGCCCACTTGATTTTACACGGCCTCTGTAGTTCACCGGGAAAAGCATGTCAATGGGCTCTCGTTCCGAGCACAAAATCCAGAGCGCGCTGAGGAAGTCGCGATAGCGCTTGCTGCTGCGGACCCCAACTAGAAAGTTATCATCACGGACTCCCGGAAAGCATGTGCTCATTACTTGGTAGGAGAGATATCTCCCCTAGCCAGCCAAATTCTAAAACGGGCTCTCGCTGATCCAGCCCCGAAACGCATCGTATGGGCTCCAGGCCATCAAGGCTTACGAGGTAATGAGGCCGCTGACGCGGCTGCCCGAGCGCTTACCCACCGGACTCCTCACCTTGGCTCTTATGACTTGGAGGCCAATACACCGCTGCTGCGGTTCAAAGAAATTCTCACCTATTACCGCGACACTCACCGCCTTTACCCGGCTCCTGCAAAGGGGCTGAGTAAGGCGGAAGAGCGAACTCTAAGGCGCCTGCAGACAGGTACTCTACTCTGTCTTGCAATACTAAAACATTTCGATGCGAACACAGATGGGCGGTGCCCACACTGTGAGGAGACGTGTGATATCTTCCACATGGTATGGGCATGTCCGAAAAATCCCCACCTACCCCCTTCCCCTACCCCTTCCCGAGAGGCATGGGAGACTGCACTTCTCAACTGCTCATCACTAGAGTCTCAATGGGCTCTGGTGAGACGGGCGCGAGTAGGGGCCTCATCATGCGGTGTCCCGGACTAAGGACGCCGACCATGTAGCGGGGTCATGCTTTGGCCCCGTACCTCTCTCTTTTATAATAAATATTTTTCATCATCATCATCATCATCATCATCATCATTCTGGATACCATCGTTCTCGTAATATTTTGTTTATATTACTAATGAGAACTAAAGTCTTAATAGCATTGTAAGATAAAAACGCGTGAAAGACACAATGAGAACGCTGCAGAAATACTGCGAATGCATTCCCTTCAGCAGCCCTTTCGCTTTTAGCACACCAAATAATAGTACAACCGAAGTGCAACGTGGTATTCCGTGTGAAAAGCACATAAACACTCACTGCTTTATTTCATCTCGTTGCTGTGCAAGCTTCCTGTGCAAACAATTTAATGACTGTCCACTCATCTTTTCACCTTTTTGGCATGAGTCATTCATCTCGCCACCAATTCAAAGAGTGTGGTGGATGAATGGGCGCTTATCACGGCAGTTTTTCTGCAGTTTTGCTGAAATATAAGAAACAGAGTGTTTGCTTACTCTTCCATTGGGCGCAGTCGGAAACCTTCTTTGTTATTGTGTTGCTTTGCTTATTTTTCCAGTTATTTTTTTCTGTGTTGCTTTACTCATTTTTCTATACCGCTGTGCAGGGGGCTCATGTCTTCCAGTTTAACTTTTGAAATCACGTACATCAAGAACACAACGCCAACTCGTTGGCGTTTTGTTCTTGTTTTGCGAGGCGATGTAGTATGGCAATATTTTGAGGCCGCTAAAGAACCTGTTTCGCTATTTTATTCGTTCATCAGATGTGCTGCGCTAAGCACATGAATAATATAGCTCACTGCTTATAGTTCAGATTTTTATAATATGACCATTGTCACAGCATTGCGTTGAGAATGCGCTGTTTGTACGCCAAGATCACAAAAAGCATAGACTTACAAAAGTACTGCTGACACAAAGAGCGCGCTTGATAATGACGAAAACAGCAAAACCTAAATGGGTACACTCAAGAAGGAAAAAAAAAGAACGTGTCCGGTTAAAGGTAAGCCACAGCAGGCAGCAACAACGGCTACAAGGGCTGAGCATGTCACACTCGGCGACGACACGCAAACGATGTGTTGCGTGTCTGTTTCAACATGCACATAATATCTTACTGATGACAATAGTTATGGCATGTATATCAACTGGACACAAATTATATGGTCTCGTTTGATAAATTTCCACCTTGAGAATGTTACACACATCACTTACTTTAGGTAGATGAGGCACTTATATAAACACTATAGACTCAAATATTACTCGAGTTTTGATAATGACCCTTATCACAATATTATTTTATTTTATTTATTTCAAAATACTGTCAACTCTCTTGCGAGATTACTTACAGCAAGGGTAACATGAAACAAGTAAAAAAAGAACATTAATAGAACATACACAAATACTGATTAGATCAAGATCAAACGCAACACTTGTACAGATAGTAATCCTAGGTCTGTTCAAATTTAAACAAATCCTTGTGTTCGTTCAGAAGCCCACGCCGGCAAGTCGTTCCACATTTCAATTGTGTGAGAAAAAAAAAGAAATATTTGAGTCTATCGGTGTGAGTCCTATACTCGAATGACCCTGTTGTGGTTGCTTCTTGAGCTCCGTTTACCTGGCATCTGTAAGCATACAGGTATGCATACTATATGGGTACAGCACGCACACCTGTACTGTCTGTGAAAAATAATAATCTTACCATTATGCTGAAAAGGATCGAGCAAAGGCTGCTGCATAAATAATGTTGTGAAGTGGTGACTTGGTATAAAGCAGTGCTGCTAACGTTTTTTTATTCTTGGCAAACTCGCCAGGACGCTTCGCCAATTGTAGAAAATGTCGCTAAACAGTGAAGATGACGATAATAATTCTCTAAGTCGTTAGTTTTTCTTTTGATATAGCAAGTGAAGAGATTATCTTTATTATGTTTCAAATTCATTTCTGTAGTAGCGAATGAAGTTTGCCTGCGCTGCTACCCCTCAGCTGCCACTGTTCACGGGTGAACAGCTGTAGTCCAAGTGTTTGCGGTGAACCGTGAAGTGATCCGAGCTGTTCGGAGCCACTTTGCCTATCTCTTACTGAAACAGGAGTGCTCGGAGCAGCCACATTGTGTGATAAAGATCACAGCGCCACAAACAGTTTGATTCTGTATGCTTTCACCTCATTTATTGAACCTCGTTCCGAGAGTTCCATGGTTCCCACACTTTACTAATTTTATATATATCTCTTTAGAACACTCTACCTCACAGTTTGAAAGTCCACAAAAAAGTCATCAGGTCTTCCCAGAAATAAAATTTTCGTTAGCACCACAGGTATATTAATGTTCTTAGTCCCATTCCTAAGGTTTTTAGTGAAGTTAAGGGCGCAGAAGGTTCGTTTGTCAAACCATATAAGGTGCTTTGGTAAAAGGAGGACAGTATTCTGGATAATTGTACTTAATTATGACATCTTCTAATTAATTCCAACGGTGCCTCTATAGAAAAACAAAGCACTAGGGGGGCAGGGCGGACAGAGAGAACAAGAATGATGTCATTGCTTCTACAGCCCTTTTGCAAGCCGACCATCACCGTCTTATTTTCTAAATGAGTACTGCTGTCTGCCATGTAACCCGCTGATGGGCGTCTGGGCATTGTGCCAGCCCTGAAACTGCCCTCTTTCCTCAAGTCCGGCACCGTCTGACAGTGCCCGAATCTATAGGAAAAAAACGGCCTGGTAGAGGTGTATTCAAGACTGGGTAAGGGGGAAAATATGCATGTCACTTAGCACAAAAGAAAAGAACACGAATAATGTAATCTTTGTAGATATTTGGCTGTTGCGTGCAGAATATCATCAATATTAGGAAATATTTTGCAGCTAACAATTATTCTTCTACTTGTGGCACAAAATGACTTGCATTATTGAAGCTTGCAATAAAGAAGAAAGACTCTTGAAGCTGAAGCTGTCACTACTTGTATATGCAAATTGCAAATAATCTGCCAACACATCACTTGATTGTTTCTGACACTTCTGAGTGATAATGTTTCATAAAACAAGTTATGCTCACACAAGGTGAATGGCATGTTTTGTAATATTGTTCGCTGGAAAAGAAATAAAACACTAGCGTTTTGTACTTTTGAGTGATAAATGCGACACCTGCCGGAGCAGGTATAACTGACTTCTTCTTTAAAGCAAGAGCATGGGCATCTGCAAAAACTGTGTATGGTTGCTAGTTTGTGTCATGCAACACGCACTCGATAAAATTACAAATTCTGATCAGTCAATGTATATTCCACGTGTGTGTTTTTGCTGAAACGCTAATAGGTAATGAGCAACATATTTCTGCTCCAAAACTGTGCCTCACACATGGATCCACGTATCTTTACAGAAGCTTTTATGCGTATGCGAAGCTTGGTCGGGATTTTTCTTTCATGAATAAAACCACACTTCATGTCGCATTACATAATCTGGGCAAAACGTATAATCCTATGTTTCCTGCACTGGAATTTCGCCCAGTCAGAATTTACACTTTCTGCTACTTTTTTTATATGGCGGGAGCCGACTCTTTCCACCGCCAATATATTTCAATCACACGGCCAACGACCCGGTCTCTAACTTGCACCTTTCTATAAGTTCTGACGATGGCTGGGCGTGAATCGAAATGCCGTTCCACAAACTTATTTCTCTGCATTCGCCCTCCTTTACCTATTTTTTCAAGAAAGACTCGCAACATTTCAGGACAGCGAGAACAAATTCAAGGGTTGAGCAAACACGACAATGTGTACCAAAAACATCCCGCATCAAAGCACTGGGGGAATGAACGCTTAGGTTTTGAAAACGGGACATTGTAACAGGCGCCGACATTAGAAATCTTCGTCTAGCAAGTGTGTGTTTACCGCAAGTATGAAATGACAAAACCTATGCCATATCCCTCCTTGTGATTTTATAACGAAAAAAATTGATGCCGCAATGACAGATTGAACTTCGAAGTAGCACGGAAGTTGAGATGAATGTTTGAAAGTAACGCAATACTTGAAAAGGGAATATAACGCCACGATGTCGCCCGGAAAGAAAGAAAACGGGGAATAATGCATCATTGAAGAAATCGCTGAGAAAAATGTCGTGTTGAATGTCAAAGCATGCTTCGGTGACTCCGCCGGCTCATGTGAACAAGAAAAAACAAGAAAAAGAATTCACACAAGGAATAACTCGAGTATGTTAGCAAGGAAGTTGAGCAACCATGTGAAAGACGCGTGTATAAAAGAAAGCTTCTTAGTTTTACTGCTACATCTGAAGAAAATAATAAGAAAACTGGTGCGTGTGTAAGTGTGGACGCGTAAGCCGATATTTGCTATTGCTGTTGTTTATTTATTCATTCTGAACGAGAATATAACCATAAGACAGCACAGTTGAGACTCCTAGATTTGTCATGGTGCCCAGGGCATTAGAATCTTTGCCTTCAATTCACAGGACTTGAAAATGTTATGTCTTAATGAACATGGTATCTGCGAGCATGATAGTAAAATCCCAGTATTCTAAATAACAACAGGCAACAACACTATTTATGCAAGCTTATCGTCGTAAAACCACATCAACTTGCATGGTTATAGAACATTACTGCCGCAATACTGACGCAATAGCGTTAGACAGCTCGTTTCGTGGCGGTTCCGGTGCCGGTCTCGGCGGCGGTGTCTTTCTTTCTAAGCGGAAAAGCAGCATTGGTCGTGAGCCAATCCGTACCGTTCTCAGTGTGCACCACGATGCCCATGTTCTCTTTGCGATCGTCAATTGAAGTACAAATGCGTTTAGGTAGCCTTTGTGTCATTTGTCAGTTATGACTTCAAGCACGAAATGTCCTCTCCCTTCCAAGTACTGACCGAGCCCAAAGCGGCTTAGCTTTGGTGATAGGACGAGAACCGGAGCATTTAGCATGGTATTGCCGATGGTGCGCACAATGTCCTCAATACCAGGAAAACTTGCATTCTTTGCATTGAGGTGCTTTAAGAGTCTTCATTACTCTCTTCCTGGGAAAGAATTTATATGGGGTAGTCTTGGAGATAGAGAAGTGAGTAAACTAACCATACACCAGAAGAACCATGCCCGGGGCGTAGCCAGTAGGTGGCACTCCAAGCACGTGCCCCCCCCCCCCCCTCAAAAATTTTTTCGCCACAGCATAGAGAGCGACAATGGCCTTTTTATGGGGGTGCCTCTGCTGAAGTCAAGGTGCCCCCCACCGTGAAAAAAAAAAACACTCTGCTCCTCGCTGATTTGGGGAGCTCTGATATTGCCATTTCTTATAGTAATATAGAAAAGCAGAAGAACAGAATATATGCTGAAGTAGTCAATGAAACGTATCACAAAACATTGTGTTGAGGAACTTCTGGTATGTGCACGAACACATATACACAGTGACAGCAGAAATTGTAGTGCCAATCCTTTGCAGGGTTTATTAGAAATAACCAATGCTTGTCCATAGCAGTTACCGTATCTTCAAGAAACATGCTTTAGCGTCACTTTTTACATTTTAAATGTGGTTTGTGGTTCATTCAAATTATTTATTCTTTAAACATGTGGTAGCGCAAGAATACAAACAGTAATGTTCAAAAAAGGCAATGGACTTTAAGCAAAGTAATATATCCAGACACAAATGTCAGAAAAGAAAACAGTCATATGCACCAATGCGAATTTTCAGCCGTGTCGTCATATAATTAGCTCGAACAAAAATAGTACGTGTCATTTACTCACTCTGTGAATGCTTCAGGCAGTGCCGGTTATATAGGCCATGAAAAGAGTGCCCAGAAATAATTTCTTGAAGCAGATCACAACAAAAAAGCGCCACTTCCGTATATTAGGTATTTTTGTTTTTATTTCTAGCACATTTGTTTACAGCACGTTTATAAATACAAGCAGATCGACAGCACTGCTCAGCACTCTCTCGAAGGTAAGGTTTTTAAGTTACGCCGCAAAGACGGATGAAGCTGGAACGGCAATCAGCGAATCTAAAACACACAGATGGGGTGGCGTCTCAACATTCACTGGAAGAAAGAGGGCAGCAGCGTGATAAAACAAAAATTTAGAAGACAATAAAACAACGCACCTTCGAGATCGGTCATGAATACCAATAACCTTCCTTGTATAACTTGCCTTTCTGGTGTAAACCATGCACCCTGATGCGCTCCGCAAACAAAGCCCGCTGATAAGGACCGAAATCGCCGAGAATAGGCGCTTCAACATGAAACCAAAAGGGGCTCAGACGTAAACGTGTAAAGCTCCTTTGGCTGAGGTGTTTTCGAGGTATAGCGGGCCGTGATTCGCACTGCCAACGCCTACCCGCATCTTCATTGTCTCGTTCTCTTCACGGCTATAGATTGCCGAACACGCCTTGCCCCAATGTTGACGCGAGTCTGCAATCCGTGACGAATGGCTTCGACGCGCGTAGTGGTGGGATTTAGCTCTCAAGGCGATCCCCTAATCGCTATTCGATAAGGCAATTCTGATGAATGGGTAGCACGCCGTTTTGAACTTTCCAGGTATTGTGCCCTTTGTAAGCCTGTGCCGCATGTTAGGTACTGGTACAAACAACTTTGATGACATTATTCGTTTTGCAATTTAGCGTAAGTCACTACACATTTGTTTTTTGTTTTCTCATTTTCCACACGAAGAACAAAGCAGTGTACCGCTAGACATGCTTGACGAGAAATAATAAAATATAGTCAAAGAAATAATAGCAAGACTGCATTATGTCAGTGGTAAAGGTGGCACGTAATTATAAGTTTCAAAAGAACATCAATGATACTACGGTTCGCCAGGTAAACTTTAAAAGAATCTAACTTATGCACTTTCTACGCAAAGCATTGATATTGGTTAAAAATGAATTGTTTCTAATAAGACTGCCTAAATTTATGTTTTCAAATTTCCATAAACAGTGCCCGGTAACTATTTAAAACGTCGCAATAAAAATAGGGCCAGTTCCACACAAAGCTAAACACAGTTAGAAATAACAAAAAGCGGTGTGACGCTGCGTGTGGCCATGATGGTTTCAGTTTTTCTCCGCACATCAACGTGCGTGCTTCACCTTCTACAATTGGAATGGTTTCATTGTGCGGCTTGCTAAGTTTCCAGAATAACAGGTGCCGGTGTGCATCCAGCTGTCAGTCGGAAACCATTTACAATCGTGCTATCCCTGCAGGGAAGCGTCGAGCCCAGCATTTATTTACAATGTGCTTAATGAACCTAGTTGAATGAAGAAGGGGGCCTGTCCTCATGGCGTTAGGCGGAAACGGCCATGGTTCGTCGTGAACTTTTAGTTTTTGGACGGCATCGTGGACGTAAGTTGAAGGCGCTGTAATGGTCCTGATAGTGCCTGGGCCCATGTTCTAGCGAATGCAACCACAAGCGTTCTCCGTGCTCAAAACAGTAGTCGTCATGAAAGAACTCTGATAGCAGTGAACCTCCGGACGGGCCACTCTCCAGACACAATACGTGTATACCTTTTCACCGGTAGTTCTCGGAATTATGTCACCGAAGCGTAGAAGTGTTACGTCGTCGTTATCTAGCGCATTTGTAAATCCCCTTGGGCACCTCGTCCATACTCTGCATCGGATGATACGTTAACGTGGTCTCCACACTGAAAATATCGGCTAGAAGGCAATCGACGTAAACAATGGCCCGAGCCAGCTTTGCAAATGGTTCAAGGCGTCTACTGAAAGGCATCAGAAGTCCCGATCTAACTGTGTCAGTTCATGTTGTACCACTTGCTGAGCCTCGTCGCTCGCAACGGCCCACGATTAGACGGAAGAAGATGAAACCAGACAAAGCGATGGTGCGCTCTTTGCACTTCACTTTTCGCAATCAGATCAGTTGTACAATGCTGCGCTCAGGAAGGCTCTCGCTGGGACCATAGATTTGCTGAAGCAAAAAGAGTCTTTCCTGTGTCTTGGAAGGGGTACACCTTGCTCAAGCACGGGACATGATAGAGATTACCAAGTCCACCTGCGAGGCATAAGTGTGGGTGAATACAGCACATAGGTGATGACTGTATGTTGAAACTACATAACGTGAAAAAATGCCTTCGTTTGCAAAACTAGCATGACCAAATAGAAGCATCATGCTTTCGGATCCAGCATTAGGTTAAAGTATACAGTGAAGTCATTGTAATGAGGGCTGCAGCGCGAGCACGAATGTGCAGCCCTCATTACCATGAATTCAAACCAACTAGCCCAAATTGCCATGTTTCTTCTATACAGTGAAGTACTGATTGGCGCAATTTAGGGACATCACCATTTCACATTTTTTATTAACTGTTCGCGAAGGATTCTTTCACTTGCAAAGTGTAATTTGGGTGTCCTCGAAAAGAAGAGTCTGGCCTAAACTACTTCTTTCAGTGAGACCACCTAGTAAAATATTACGCCCTCCAAGAATGAAATTACCCGTATTAGGCTTATATTTGCTGAAATATTGTAAATACCACAAGTTTAATGTAGTATGTAAAACATTTCTACGTTGCGAAGTAGCAGTACGTTCGTTAGCGCAAATAAGTTTTAACCCAATCACACTCTTAGAGATACGTGCCCTTCATCAACTAATGCACCCAATATAGTCAAAGACATTCACGCACGTACGTTGTCGTCTGAGTATTTCTGAAAATGCGCCTTTTTAAATTAACTTTCATTACTGCTTGTGCTACCTCATTACGTAAATGCATGAAATTGTTTTCTTGCGCTGACGTATCTGCTGTTGTCGCCGTATGCCTACGCAGGGAAACCTCCTGTAGCATATAGCCAGCTTTGTTATACTGAGCAATCACTCACTCCAAAGAGAAGTCTTCGATCTCTAGTTCCTAAAACACCTTCATGATGATACCATCGAAGGCGATACTATATATAGCCACGCCATCTGTCACATATACTTTATGCACGCTTGCGTCTTAGGCAATTGTCTGTGAACATAGTACGTCGTTTACGTCAGGTTTTGCGCCTTCTGAGAAACTGGGGTATCCTCCGTGGTGCCTGACACTTCCGCAAGTACGTCTTTCAATTCGAATAATCCATAAAAAATGAAATTTGCCTTCGTCAGCACTACAACAATTGGGCTTACACCCCTTGCTCAAAATGTACAATAACCACGTGCATATATACACCGATGATTCAACAACAGCGTCTTGTTCTGGCAGTGCGGTGGTGATTACAGCTAGAGGAATCACTCTGCGAATCAAGCTGTAAAACGTCACTACGTCTACTGTGGCAGAACTTGCGGCTTTGCGTGGCGCCCTAGAGTACAGCAAATCCCAGAGACCGAGTAAATGGGCTGTGTTTTCTAACTCTAAACCGGCTCTACAGATCATGCAGTCAGTCCTTCGACGAGGTTGCTGTGAACAGTCGGCTTACGAGGTTGTCAAGCTTCTTCACGGCGTCACAGAAACAGGCCACGAGGTCAGTTTTCAGTGGCTAGCTGGTCGCTGTGGGATCAGTATCAATGATTCCGCAGACAACGCTGCTCGCACATCGCACCAAGAAAAGCACACCCTTTCGATTCCTTTGTTAAGAACAGACGCTGCAAAGCAACTTCGTAACCTGGCACGTAGTCTCTCTCTACTGGAGTGTAACACCCCGAACATAAGAAATACGAGACTCTTCCAATTGAACGCTTGACTGGAACTTCGACCTCATTGCGGACTTTGTATACGTGAAGCTTGGCTTCTTTGTCGCCTGTGGTTGAGGGTTACCTTCACAAAAGATTACACAACCCTCCTCGAATTGACCGACAATGCGGAATGCGATGTCTGCTACACCATATGCCGTTGCCCTTGATTTGCCCCTAAAGGACAGAAGCTTTCGGACACATTGCGACAACTGAACGATCGGCCACTCTCTATGCAGATGCTACTGGAATACCATCCTCGCCTTTCGTCGGCTCAAAAAGCAGTCAAAGCCGTCTTGTGCTTTTTGAGGACCGCAGGCCTATGTGAAAACCTTTAACATTTGTGTAGTGCCACCACTGCATACACGTCACCCCATTGAATGACAATTCTTTTTTTCCTCTTTATATTCTCTTTCCTCCCTCTCATACTTATACCCCCTTCCCATTACCCTAGCGTAGGGTAGCAAACCTGGCATGTGGCTGGTTAACCTCCCTGTCTTCTGTCTTGTTGTTCTTGTCCTCCTTGCGCCTTAGGGAAGTTTTCATCTTCTAGCTCATCTATACTCGGCGACAACTTTTCGTGGCAGCACAGCCAAGGCTCCGAAGCCCAGGCACACCGCTTTTTACTGCGCTTCTGCATGTAGTCCACGAACGCTAACTTTTGTACACTGTGTAGCCTAACTGCGAATACAAAAAGAAAGGATGTAAATAATATCTTCAAGATTGTTTTCATTATTGTTAGAAAGCACCAACCACACAAGTTTTTCGTTCTTTTTTGTTTCTAGTTTTTCTGCTTTCTGTTGCTTTTTCACCTTTTTCCTGCCCTGGTAAACGACTATGGCGTCGCTCGGTTGCAGAAAGTTCACATCAGAGCTTGTGAGCGAGCATGAGCGCGTGTTCATTAGGTGATCTGTATTCATTGAGCAGAAATAAACGAAGACAGTGGTGCGTTAAGAAATATTTTGCTTCCCACACAAGGAATCACCAAGAATATGTGTGCGATTTGACATGGTCAGTTGAATTACGACTCTAATCGCTATAGCCGTTTTGAGTGTGACGCCGGTGACCTGCCAGTCTTCATCAACACCAGCTGCTTGAAAGAAAAACTGCGATTGTAAACTTTACGTAAAGCCAATGACCCTTTTCGTGAATTGCGTTGCATGCATGATCGGTGTTTGGGCGGCCTAATATTGTTGATAAGACGACACTGAAGATCGTTTACCGTAGCGGCACTCCCGTCAGCTTTTAGGGAGGGAGTCGTTCCTTGAGCTTTGCCAGGGCAACAGACGCGTTCGTGTATATTACCTTATACACAGTGCAAAACAAACAGGCGGATCCCACGTACAGTGGCAATCAAACATATGCGAAGCACGAATACGAAAGATTGATATGTCACTTCAAAATGAGCAGAACGTTATGAGGTGGAGGTGAATGATGCCTTACATGACTTGCGCGTCTTGATTATCAAGTTTGGAAGTGTCGTTTACGTTCGTCATTTATTCACGTCATGTGATCCCAAATTTAGTATATGTGAAGCTAGCAAAACGGCCGCGAGCACGCTATCAGCGTGGTATGTCGTCATGTTCTTACATGACACGCGTGTCAGGATTAGCATGTTTGCACCAGTCATATATTACATCATCCATTAACGTCACGTAACACCAAATTTGGTATATGTGGAGCTAGCAATACGACCACGAACGCATCATGAAAGGCCCAATAAACTCCAGTATAGGGTTGACGTGCACGCACCCTGGGCACAGTGACGCTACGTTAGCAAAACGCGCATCAGCGCGTTTAGTTAACGTAGCGTTTTCCTAAATTCGCACTGATGCATTACCTGGACAACACTGCGTCTCCCTCTTTTCGTGACGGAGGGATGCTGGACATGCTTAACGCGCATGCGTCAAAGCAACGCAGCGCGACTCACGCTTGCGAGTATATGGCAAAACCGGTGCCTAGCGTCGCAACACCGGCGTGACGCGACGAAATGAACGCCGGTGAGCACGCGCACCGCGTTGCGTCGAAATGTATTGGTGCCTTGACCGTGGCATGTAGTCATGTTCTCACACGACACTCATCTTATAATTATCATGTTCGCAACAGCCACATACCTTCGTCATCCATTGACGTCACGTAATACCAAATTTGGCGTATGTGAAGCTAGCAAAACGGCCACGAGCGTATCATGAGTGTGGCATGGAGTCATGTTGCTACATGACACGCATGTCGTGATTATGTTTGGATGTGTCATTTACCTATGTCGTCTATTCGCATCACGTAATACCGAGTTTGTACATGTGAACACAGCAAAATGGTCGTGACGTTGTTACATGACACGCATTAATGATTATTATGTTTGCGCCAGTCACATAGCTTCGTCATTCATTCGCGTACTGTAATTCTGAATTTGTTATATGTGACGCTCGCGAAACGGCCGCTAGCGCATCATGAGCGTGGCATGTAGTCATGTTGTGACATGACACACATGTCATATTCTCATGTTAGAGTCTGTCGCTTGTGTTCGCCATGCAATCATGTCATACCATACCAGTTTTGCCACATGTGACGTGCAAGAAACCACCGCAAGAGCTACAGGACCATGACATGCAAATCATGACACACTTATGATTTTCAAGTCATGAATAGTCATATATGTTCTTCATACAGTCATGCTATGCCATACCAAGTTTGGTATTGATACCATTATCGAAACGGCCAGGAGAGCCTAAAGTCGTAAGGGGCTAGACAGATAGATACGCTCAAAGTCGCCCAAGATCGCTATGAAATGCTTCGCATTTAAAACAGCATTCTTGGCCGAAGAAAGAATACGTTTCACCCCCTTAGATTCGCGAACAACACACGCTCGCTCATGACCGATCGGGGCCAAGAATTCTGCTTCTCGTGGTTGCCTTTGCGCCCCTTACAAAAATAACGTGAGTTTCTCCTGAAAGTTCTTGCATCTCTAAAAGAAGGAAAACAATGATGGCAACCAAGTATGCACTGAAATTTAGGAAAGAGTTGCTTGCTTTGTGTTGTTGTAATAACTCAGTACATGCTCAGTCGTACCTTTCTTTTTTTCTCAAATAAAGCACAAGGTTTTGAAGAAGTATCGTGTTGTTTCCTTTTTAAAATGCATATTTTATTTACATTCCCCCCCCCCGAAATGGAAAGTTTATTGTATGATAGTCATGCGAAAAAATGCGCTTTGGATGCGCTTGCAGAACCGAAACCGAAATCGCACCTAAATGGACAAGTAGGCGTAATAACACTTCTGCATAAGCGCCGCCCACGTAGCTTTAACTGTGCTGCCACAGAAAGTTGTCGCCAAGTATAGTGTCCT